>NW_026596039.1:7501817-7562251 GCF_907164565.1 Psammomys obesus | reverse complement strand
AAAATAAAATAAAATAAAATAAAATAAAATAAAATAAAATAAAATAAAATAAAATAAAATAAGATCAAATCAAATCAAATCAAATCATTTTTTGGCAAACACAAAATAAAACAAACAAAAAACCCAATACAGAATAACAGAAACCTTACCAAACTAAACACTTGACAATGATGAATAACTGTATCACTGAACTCTTGGAAACAAGTGGGCTGGTCCTTCCAAAACTGCCACCGTGTGCTTTTCGAGCCCATCAGCATTCTTCTTCACCCTGGATATGGAGGGAGGAAGCTGAAGACAGCAGGACCTGACCTTGCCCGGGTGTCCTGCCATCCATCAAGCTGATGACCAAACTTCCCCTGTGTAGAATACTGTTGGATAACAATCCTTCACTTAGCCCAGCAGAGCTCTTAGGCTCAGAAGGGGGATGGTGTGGCCCTGTGGCAGCCAAAGGGCAGTGAGGAATTGGGCTAGGTGTGGGCATCTGCTGTGGGTCCCCCAAACGACTCTGTGGACAAAGCACTGCTAATGAATCCCGTTGTCTGGAAAAAGGGCCACCTATATAGGAAGAGGGAAGGGATGATCCGGCAGGAGCCCGTCAAGCCTCACTTTCAAGAGTTTGCTCGCACTTCTGCCCTGCTTGGGCATGGGGAGAAAGGGAGGGGAAGGGGAGGGAAGGGGAGACAGCTGGGAAGAGCCATGCTGTGCAGCATGTGTCATGGAAAGAGTCAGGCCCGAGGCTCATCTGACCTGCAGCTTTTTGTAAGCAGCTTTTTGTCCTGGACCAAATTACACCCCCCTGCCCCCATCCTGCAGCTGCAGCCAAAGGGCATGATCATGTCAGTCTCGCACGGTTATTTTTGCCTATAATTTTATTATGAAAAAATACCAAGCATATGGAAGAATCAGAATTTTACAGTGTGTCTCCACACTCTCCCCTTAGTGCAGACAGCGAACGCTCTTCTTGATACTGCTCATCTTATCATCTTGTTATCTTTGAGGACGTCGATGTCACAGTGTTGAGCTCGGTGCCTAGGACACAGTGCACACCCTTCTGAAAGGTTGGCAAGTGCAGAGCTGACTTTCTCCTCTCCACCCTCTCCAGGACCTTGGTTTTCACAGCCGGATGTCCGAGCACCTGCTGGATGGTGACATGCTTTCTCCCGCCTTGGGTGGAGCCCGCTGGGAGGTGAGTCTGGGTGGTCTAGGCTAGGGCCTCACTTTCTTTGGCAGCTATTTTTAGGGGTGACCCACAGATGACTCTTCCTTGACACTGAGTGGGCTCCTGGACAGCCTCTTCCCTCTAGACACTTGCCTCTGATGGGGCTTCATTTTGCTGCTGTGCATCGCAACATTCCTGCCCTGCCTCCTGTCCATTTATTCATTCAGCAACTGAGGGCAAACCATCTGCCCACCCATTCCCCCGGCTCTGCCGCCCAGCAGCTAGGTCTGCAACTCTCCTTACCAGCCTGTACAGGCTGTACCTTGTGACTGCCCTGCTAGCCCTGCTGGTTCTCCTTTGACCTCTGCATTTTCTTCTTTAGGCTTTGAGGCCCAGTTCTGGTGCCTGCTTGGAGGAGGAGGAGGAGGAGGAGGTGAGTTGTCCCCTCTCTGCTCCCAAGATTCTTACTTTGCTCTTACAGTGTTTTGTCTGTCTCCTCGGCCAGATGTAAGCTGGCCTCCACTCATTAGGGTACAAAAGTGCCTGAAGCATTGCACTAAAGGAGCTTAAGTCATGTCACGGTGATTGTTTTTCTCTTTTGTGGATGGTTAGAAGAGGGATTCTGGCACACCATCTCTGCAGGTTTTAGGGAGCAGCTGGTTTGAGTGGATGGAATCGGTTGGGTGAAACAACAGGATGTTTGGTTTGAACCCAGCCTGGGAGCCCTTAGTGGGACGGGTGCTGGTACATACAGGGTGCACAGTGTTTTCATATTTCATATTCATATTGAAGCCCACACACTCCTTTCAGGCCTGGCTGGCACCTGCCTGGGGGACTTTGGTCAACCCCTGTTAACAGTGCTGAGGACGTAAAGCTGGGATGAGAGCAGTGCTTGGAGCAGGTGCATTTGAGGCCCCTTTGTTTATAAGTGAGCAGGAAGCCACCAGGTGCATAGGGCAGGGTGGGTTCTGTGGCTGTGGCTTGGAGTTAGTAGTCCTCAGCAACCACTGCCTGCAGGCAGTCAACCCCAATAGAGGAAGTTGCAATTCATACTTCAGCCAGCATGTCAGAGTGTGGGTCTCACTAGATGCTCTGGCTGATTGGCCAGCAGTGCCCTGACAGGGCTCAGCCTGCAGCTCTCCCATCTTCAAGGGTATAGAAGGGTGGAGCTGCAGGAGGGTGCAGCAGCCACTTCACAGTGTGGGCAGAACCACAGGTGCAGTCCTCCTTGTGGTCCTCTGGGACTCTAGCCACCTCTCTTCTGCTCTGATCTCTCCCTAGGAACATGGAGGGCCTTGGAATTAAACTACCTTAGGTTTTGTTTATGTCAAGGAATATAGCTTAGTGGTAAGAGCACTGGCCTCACATATGTGAGCCCCTGGATTCCATCCCCAGTAGGGGAAGAAAATTATGCAGCTTCAGATGTAAGTAACATACAATAAACTGCATGTTTAAAGAGAAAAATTTGGGGCTGGGGAGATGTTCTTCCAGAGATCCTGAGTTCAATTCCCAGCAACCACATGGTGGCTCACAACCTTCTAGTGAGACCTGGCGCCCTCTCCTGCCCTGCTGGCACACATGCAAGCAGAAACCTGTATAAATAATAAATAAGTAATCTTTTTAAAAAGTAAAGAGAAAAATTTGATACATTTTACCGCATGTATTCCTTTGAAACTGTCATCACAAGCTAACACCTCCCCCCCTTCCGTGTAAGGCTTTAAATTTGCTAGGCAAGTGTCTTACCATTTAGCTACACCTTGGCACCCTAGACCCTGTGATTAAAGAATAACCCTCTAAGTTATCCAGGCTTGTCTCAAACTTGCAATCCTCCTGCTTCCACCTTGGGACTAGATCTTGAAAGCAAAACTCAGGAGCTGAGGTAAGGCTGGGGTCCTGAGTAGTGTTAGGCCAGAGGCTTAACCAGTGCTTGTTTTGCTCCCCTTTCTGACAAGTGCCACCACACCATGTTCTTTATGGGGTTCTTCCTTCCTTTTCTGGGACAAAAGTTCTAGGGAGCAAGTCCAACTATTCAGAAAACCCACTGTCTGGTTTTTTCCCAAGTCATTCCTTCTCCTCTGTCAGGAAGCTACTGCTTCAGTTTGTTGCAAAAGTACAGGACATGAAGCAAGAAGGAGCCAGACAGAATGGTGTGGTCCTTGGCTAGCTCCAGCCTGCCTCTCTGTCCTCACGGTCCCATAGTCTTTTGTGGCTTTGGTCTCACTTCAAGGTTTTATTACAATCATCTTGCTTTGTCACTTACATTTTAGTTTGTGAAGCGCAGTTACTGGTCTATGTGATCTCTGTTTTCTAAGAAAGTAGAGAACAAGAGGATGACCTTGGTGGTTTGTAGGGAAGATGCATGGTGAGCAGAACGCTAGAAGGAGAATGAGGTGGGGTGAGGAGGCTGTGTTTGCCTGTCTGTGTGTAGGCTCTGCCCAGGCTGATGCAATGAGGAGAGGCAGCCCTGGCGAGGAGCCCTTCTGTTTCAGGCTCCAAGAGGAACCCACAGATGGCATTGCTAGCACTAATGTAATTTGGGGGAGCTGGGTTTTAGTGCAAGCCCTGCCCTTCCTTATCCACCCAGATGTCAGAGTCAGATGCAACTGCAGGGGTTCAAGCTGCCAGAGGAGAAGTGTGTGTGTGTGTGTGTGTGTGTGTGTTTGTGAAGGGGACACAGGGCTGGGACCCCACTGTGGAAGGCAGAGTGATCTGTCTCCTGTCCCACCTCTCAGTGACTCTTGAATCGTAGAGCAGACGGTGCTCTTGTCAGGGGGCCCTCTCCTAGAGTGGGGCCTGGTGCTGGCACTGGGCTTTTCTTTTCTATCTGTCAGGACTGAGGGGGAGGATGGGGGAGGGGCTGGCACTGCAGCCTGTCTTCCTAAGGCAGAAGTTGTGCTTATGTGCAGGACATTTCACCCTTACTGAAGCCCTGGGGGCCATGCTTTACCCTGCCATAGTTCAGGGGAGGAGGCACCTGCTGGCAGGATATTCTGGAACAAAGAGTGGATCCCAGGCTGACTTCACAACTTCATTTCTTTGCAAATTATTTGAAGACATAAAAATATTGCTTAAAAACAAAAAACAAAAAACACCAGCTTTCTAAATTTGCCTGGATACCCAAGATGTGAATACGATTTGGGGGTTTGTTTTCAAGTACCAGACTTGGGAAGCAGGGAAGCTCATTGTCTGCTGATGGGGATTCATGTCCTGGAATGGAGCAGTAAGGGATGTTGCTGTCTCCCTCCCAGAGTCACATGGTGCTCTCCAGTTTGGAGCATAGCCTCCCCTGTTTCACCTGGTGCTTCAGAATTCTTCCCTCCTGGTGTGCTTTCCCACCGCCTTTCATGTTGGCACCCCTGTAGCACGGTCCTGCTGACCCAGGCCTTGGCAAATTTAGGGTGTTCACGGAGACCGCTGCCTTCTCTCTGCAGCTAGCAGTGCCGGCGGCAGGCGAGGCTCCTGGGGTTGTGTCCCACCTCCCCCACCCCGGGCTTCAGGCTCCTATCTGTGTGTGCAGGAACTATGTGTACTCATCTCCTGTTCCAGCTGTGCATCGTGGGCTTAGCTAGAGCTTAGGAAGCAGCGATCTACAGCAGACAGACCTGTCCTGTGTCCCAGCGGCCCCTGTGAGATATCTCAGCACGCCTGCTGAGCATTTAGCTTGGCAGGAGAAGAGACCCTTGCGGTACAGAGCCCCCTGATGCACTTCTTATCTTCCCTGGCTTCTTGCTTGCAGGCCCAGGGGTCAGGCCACGAAGAGCAAGATGACAGCGAGCTCAGCAGAGTGGAGCCGCAGAGCAAGCATTCCCAAGTCTCTGGGAGGTATAGCAGGAGGCTGCCTCAGGGACCGAAGGCATCATGTGTCTCAGGGGGGTGTGGGCGTGGGTAGAATTCCTGGTCCTTATGGTTCGCACCAGCTTAGTACGCCCTCACCGGAAGACAGACGGTGCCCTGGCTAGCTGGCAGTGCAAGGTGTGTGTATATGTGGTGGGGTGGGGTGGGGTGGGGGTGTGGGGTGGGGGAGTGGGAGGTGGGAGGATGAACCCTGTCTGTGGTGGTGTACTGGGACGGGAGTGTGAAGTATCGCTTGGCAGGACTTCGCACACGGCCCTGTGGAGAGTCCAGGGCTCCATCCTCCTTATTGGATTGCGTTGATTAAGCTGTGTGCATCTGGTCGTGTGCCAGGGCTGACGTGGCCTTTTGGAGGTCTGGAGAGCCGTGTTCTTCGGTACCAAAGCTCAGCGTTCTGAGCCAAGGTTCTTCCCATGATGGTGGAGTTGGCTGTGCAGACTGTGTCTGCGCATGTGTGTGTCATATGTGTGTGTGTGTTTTCCTCTGGCCTCACCCCATGAAAGGAGGAGGGCAAGAAAATGAAGGGCAGTAGTCCTCTTCTTCTTGGATCTGAGAAAGTGGTCTGCAGTCTTCCTTCGATGTATTCAGTAAGGCTTCCTGCACTGGGTATTGTCTGACCATCTGTATCTGGCATCTCCTTTCCCCGTTTATTTTCATATTTTAGATTTATTTTATATGTGTGAATGTTTTGCCTGCATGTATGACTGTGTACCACGTGTGTGCCGGGTGCCTAAGGAGGTCAGAAGAGGATATTGGATTCCCTGGAACTAGAGTTACAGATGGTTGTGGGTACTGGGGATTGAACCTGAGTTTTCTGTAATAACAGTGAGTCATTTTTCCAACCTTTCCCTTCCCATTTTTAAACAAAACCTATTTGATTTCTAAGTGTGTGTGTGTCTGTGTTTATGTTTGTGCATGCATGTGCATTCATGAATGTGAGTGTACACAAAGGCCAGAGGTGTTAGAAACTCTGGAGCTGAAATAACAGGCAGTTGTGAGCCATCTGACATGGGTGCTGGGAATCGAACTCAGGTCCTTGGAAGAGCAGTACATGCTCTCAACCACTGAACCATCTCTCCAGCCCTTCTTTCCCCATTTTCCCTTGATTCTTTCATCCATCCCAGGCTCCAGTGATGTTGAATTCCGAGAATGGACATATCTGTGAAGGTGCTCAGCCGCTGGGCCAGGCAAATGCAGCAGGGCGCTGAGAGCACAGCTGTAACCCTGCAGGATGGAGCTGGGAAGGAGGAGGCTCTCCTGCTGCATGTGTGGCTGCTGTGTCTGGGCTCTCTGTGGGTGCGGGGGCGGCAACTCCTGTCTAGCTAAGGGGGACCAGTGCACACTGTACTTACGCACTCTGTGTTCTCTTCTTGCTTTCCAAGTAGAGACCTAACCTTGCTCCTCTGGCTGACCTGACCAGGTTTTCTTTCCCATTTCTGCCTAGGGAGCGGCTCCAGAGTACCCTTCACAGCCAAGCTGCTGAGGAAGGGCCTCTGCAGACCCTGGAGGGGCAACCTGAGTGGAAGGAAGCAGAGGAGCCTGGGAAGAACTCTGTAGCCACCCCCACTCCACTGTCCCTCGTCCAGAGGTAAGGCTGAGGAAGAAGGGTCCCTGGGGTTGATGGCCCCTCCATGTGTCATTGTGATAGTGGGGAACAGTGGGCCTGGAGATGGGGTGTGAGCTGTTGGAGATGCTACAGCCAAAGCAACAGGAGCAGAGAAGCAGAAGCTGGCTGGGGGTGGCGAATCTGTTTCTTCATAGCCCTCAGCCTTCAGCTGAAATTAGGGTAGCCAGCCTGATTAGGGGAGCTCCTAGGAACTCTTGAATAAGTGTGTGCCTTTTGCCGGGGCGGACTATGCCATTGCCCTGGCTACTCCATTCCTGCTGGGGTCCCCTTTCAGCTCCCTTCTCAGCAGCCTCTCCCTGCCAGGCACTAGTCTACACAACTGAGCTGGAGCACTGCTTTCTCCGAGGCCCAGCCAGAGGGCAGTACAGAGTCCCAGGACCTCCTGAAGCCACATGGAGGGACCTTTCTGTCCCAGCTTGGTCTAGAGCCCAGGGTGTCTTTCCCAGTGCCTCTGGTTCCTGGCAAGAGGAAGATGTTGGTCTTAAGATTCACACAGTTGGGATGAGCCACAGGGGAAGCCTAGCTATAGCAGTGTTCAATCAACAGCATCTGTGGAACACTTGTTGTGTGCAAAGTTTCTTGGGTGATGGGACCATCTCTCTTCCCCTGCCTGTGGGAAGGCCTGGTCTTCAAATGACCTGAGAAGAGACTGGGAGGGAGGGGGACTGGGGAGTGAGGCAGAGAAGTTTCCCTGGGGCTGCCCTGCTTGTCACAGTTTTTTGGTCCCTGTAGGGTGTAAGTTGAGCCCTTCCGTTCTGGCTCTAACACAGTTGCTTCTTTATTACTTGCAAGGGAGCAGGTTCTGAGCCCACCTGCTTTCCCTGAGAGGGCTGAGGAAAAACACTCCCAGGCCGAGGAGCTGGGCCTTGGGCAGCAAGAGGCCAAGGAGCCCGAGGAGAAGGTGGCAGTCAGTCCCACCTCACCTGTCTCTCCAGAGGCGTAAGGGCCAGTTTTATGTGTCTGTCCTGTCTTCCAGTGTATGGTTTGCTCGAATGCCCATTCCCCTTGAGTGCTGGCAAGAAATGGAACAAAGGGTAAATGCATCCTTGGTGCTCCGTGCTCAGCTTTGAGAGCTCCACCGGCCATCACTGACCCTTGCCTAGGCTTAGTTCAGGTCATTGGAGTACCTGACCCGGACCTAAGGTCTGAGGGTGGGTGAAGGGAACCCGTGGCTCATTAACAAGAACCAGGAGAAGCATGCTCTGCCCTCCAAGCACGAGTTTTCTCTTAAAACAAATGTGAAATGTTTTAGAAAGGAAACAGGGGCTTGGGGTTGGGTTGGGGATTTGCTGGCGAGTCAGAGTAGGTGGATTTGCTCTCTGGAGCCCTTAGGTAGCTCTGCTAGGCTCTGGGGTTTGCTTGTTTCCCCAGGTGAATGAGGGCTACAAAGGACCCAGGGCTGTTGAGCAGACAGTTTTTCTGCTGCTGACTCACAGCGAGCCGCCCAGGCCACTAAGCTTGTCACCTAACCCTGCTGGAGTCACATGGGAATGCAGCAGCCGCATTCTTTTTCAGAGAGCGAGCTGCCCTAGAGTGACAAACATGTGGCTTTCTCAGGTCTCCAGGGAGCTTGCTGTTCACGAGGACAGGAGCTGAGTGTGACTCGGAGAGAGGAAGAACTAGGCAGAGGTCAAGGGCTGGTCCCAGCCCGTCTGTGGGGAGGCCCAGTTAGGTTCCTCTCCAGACACCTTGGCTGCACATGCCCCGATTTCATGTTCCTTCTTGTCTGGGTGATGTTGTCCCTTCTGGGGTCTCCAGACCCTTGGCTGACTCTTTAGGATCAATGTGTCCCCACCCTTAGGAGATACCTGCTTTGCTCTTCTTGAGTCTTTTCCAGTAGGAATCGGTTGGTTTACAGAGTGGTATGGAAAGTTCGACATCTGCCAGCCAAGTCTGGAGGGTTAGGTGGCAGACCTCATGACGCCTGCATCTTTTGTGAGTGTTTGCGGAGTAGTAAATGGACCCAAGCCACCGGCTGCCCACATAGCTGAGTGGCAGAGCAGTTGTTTTCCTAGCATTTGCAAGGTCCTAGTTAGATCCCCAGTACTACTGTAGAGAGTGGGGTGTGTGTGATCTGGCTCTCTAGCTTAGCAGTAGTACCCTCCACCAACACACACTTTGGAATGCTCCTGGGGATCACCTCTTCCTCCCTGCTTTCCCACTCTGCCTACCTCTGTGTGTCTCTGAGCTACTTGGCCAGCCTGAAATGACTAGGCTCCCTGGTGCCTCCCATGACTGGAAACTAGGTCTCACGGAGGCTGATACCTGAACGGTTTGGCCTGAAACCAGACCTATTTCTCCTTCCAGAGCCCTCAGCTTCTAGTTAGATCTTTCAGGCATCATTCAGTGCTTTAGAGCTAAGCAAGGTGTTCAAGTCTTTCAAGCAGGGAGGCAGGAAACAGCCTCATCTGCCCATGTGTCAGGTGTGCAGGCAGGTTCACTGGTGTGTATAGCCCGGGCACGTGTGGCTGATGTCTCATCTTCCTGCAGCATCTGTCCCCAGGGCTCCTCATAGCTGTGCAGCCCACAGGGGAGACAGACATTAAAAGGTACCGTCACTGGGAAAAAAAGATGCTTTCTGCCAAGGCTGGAAATGAGTTGGAGGGTTGATGAGGCAGAGAGCTGGGAGGGGAGGCTCTCGTGGAGGGCGGTATTCTCAGGGGAGGTGGCAGCCATGTTGCTATATCTGCCGTCAGCTGGGCTGTGTCAGAGGACTTGGAGGAAGCCAGGATGTGGAAGGAGGGAAGGGACGGAGCTAGGAGCAGAGAATCCATAGTGTGCGTGGTTTAGGGTTGTTTCCTGAGTTCTGAATTTAGGAATAGGGAGGGACGGGTCTTGATGGTATTTAAGGCATGTCACTGGCTTTCTCTTTCTCTCACTAGTCTCTGTGGGCTGCTGGGGGATTCTTCACCTTGTTCTCTTCTGCCATTCCAGTCTGTCCCCTCCTGCTGCCTTCCATCTGCCTCACTGCTGAGCTGGAGGGAGGGTGTCAGGGCTTTCATTCAGGCTGGCCAGCTCCCCTGTTTGACTTTCAAGTGTTCCTGCTGGATGGAGCCATGGCCAGCCTATAGTTCACGAGCATTGCTCAAGAAGAGTGTTTCCGCACTGAGACCAGTTGGAATGTGAGGCTCAGGGACCCAGGGATGCATGTACCTCCTGGCCTTTAAGGAAGTAAAATATTTTATCCTGATCCCGCTTTCATGGCTCACAGTTGTCACTGGTATTTCGATATTTTCTTTAGTCCTCAAGACTCTCTAGAGCAGTGGCTCTCAACCTTCTCAATGCTGCAACCCTTTAATACTGTCATTCATGTTCTGGTGACCCCTCCTTCCTCCCCACCATAAAATTACTTTGTTGCTACTTCATAACTGTAGTTTTGCTGCTGTTATGAATCATAATGTAAATGTCTGATATTCAGGTTATCTGTTATACAACCCCCAAAAGGGTCGTGATGCATAGGTTGAACTTCTGCCCTAGACACACAGTAAACTTATACCACTGTCTTCTTCTTAACTGTTCTTGTGGCTAGATCAGAGTTTCTCATCCATTTCCAGACACTAATTTAACCCTGAGCCGATGAAAGCCCTCTGCCATGTTTGGCTCAGGGATGCACCTGGCTCCTTTGGCAGCAAGGCAGGGAACTTTGTAGCTTCTTCTGCATTGCCGTGGTCTCTGATTGGTTTGAGAGGCAGAGAACAGACTCTGGGACCAGTTTCTGGAATGAGCCTTCACCTGCAGGCAGAATTACAGTGGGGACATGGAGACCAGGACTGTGATCCATTCTGTGTGTGTGGGTGTGTGTGTGTGTGTGAGCCTCTGAGGGACAGAACTTCATTCTCTTCTCTGCCAGTTCTGGAGCCATAGCTTCAGGGCTTGACCTCTCAGGCCACAGCCTCCCAGGGCTGTCTTCTCCTAGGACCCCAGACCTTATCCAGTCAATGGAGCTCACACCACAGGATAGGTGCTCACGGTGTTCTACTGCCAGCCCCTGTGTGACCTGTTTGTGGGCTCTCCACTAGAGATTTGGTGTGATGTTCTGTAGCTGTGGGACCTCCGTGGGTACCAATGCTGCAGTGGTAAGCTGCCCCTCCCCCATACAGGCAAACTGCAGAGCCTGAAACTCCCCAAAAGCAGTTCTCAGAGGCTATACTGAAGGCCATGGAGGAGGCAGTGACCCAGGAACCAGAGGAAGACCAGAGGCTGCTGCTAGACCTGCAGAAAGAGAAGCAGCAGCAGCAGCGGGAAGAGAGGCTGTGGCAAGAGGAGGAGGAGGAGGTGCTCAGGCTCTACCGGCAGAAGGAGAAGTCCCTCAGGTCTGCTTCCTCCCCGTGGAGGGGCGTGGGAGGGAAGGTCACCCTTTTCCTGTGCTCACCCCTCTGGGATGCCCACAGCCTCACCAAAGTGGTTCCTAGAAACCTTACCCAGAAACTTCTGCTGGTATCTCGTCTGGCCTGGTTCCTTTGGTGACAAGGGAGACTGGAAAGGTGGTCCTTTAGCCAGCTGGGCTCTGCTCAGAAGAAAAGGGCAAAGGGCTACTATAAGCAGCATGTCACAGCCTGAGGCCAGGAAAGGTGGTGCTTCAGAAACACGTTAACATACTTTGTTAACTTGACAGTTTAATGCCAAATCTTGTTCTTTTAGACTTAACATCCAAGAGTACTTGAGAGTTAGTATTTTTAGACCATAGATAGCAAAACTATGCTTACTTTTGAGGAAACAAAGCAAACAAACAAACAAACAAACAAACAAATCGACACCTGAATAGTGGGAGGTCAGGTTCAATCTCTCATTGAAACTCAGCTCAACCCAGGGTCTCTGACCCAGGGTCTACCCTCCGTCATACCTTCTTGTGTCCCTGAAGACTATCCTCTTCATGCCAACTAAAGGTCAGGGTGGAGCCAAACAGCTTACCTTAAAGTGCAGCCTCTGCAGCGACCCTGAGGCTTCTCCTGATAGCTCTGAGTTTGTGATGGGGACCAGGATACAGGCAGTATCTGCCCCAGGGCCTAAAACATGGTAATTGCCCCATAAGTGGCATTTCTTGTTTAGCCAGTCATGACTTGGTGATTTCTCTGTGGGTAAGAGTTTTGCCTGGAGAGATGGCTCAGTGGTTAAGAGCACTGTCCGCTCTTCCAGAGGCCCTGAGTTCAATTCCCAGAAACCACATGGTGGCTCCCAACTATCTATACTGGCATCTGATGCCCTCTTCTGGCATGCAGGTGTACATGAAGTTAGAGCACTAATAAAATAAAGTATATACATAAATCTTAAAAAAAAAAAAAAAAAGAAAAAAAAGTGTCTTGCCTGGCTCTCCCTTGAAGCCATTCACCACAAGACACTTGTTTCCCTTTCCACGTAAACTTTTCTGGGTGTGGGTGCTCCTTCTTGATGCTCAATGGGAAGACAGGCAGGCTCTTGCCCTTTTGTTTTCTTAGGTATAAAATGGAGAGCTTGAATTGCTCTAAATTCCCTGTCAGCCCCGCATTCAGTGCTGGCTGTGTAAACTTTGCCCCAGAAAAGAGGACAGGGCTTTTGGGGAGTCCAAAAAGGAAGGGTTTACACTTTGCTTAGGTTCCCCCCCCTGCCTCATTACAGAGGAAAGCAGTGGCATAAATAGCTTGAAATAGGAAATAATCCTAAGTCTGTTTGGGGTCTGGAATTCACTACAGACCTTTGCAAGGAGATTGTCTTCTGAATCATGTTTTTCTTAGGGTTGGGCATCCTGGACGCACTGCACACATCCCCTAGTGTTGCGGGCTCTCCGTAAAGAGTTACCCAAGAAAGATGTAGTTTGTAAAAGCAGAAGTAGATTTGCAGCAGGTTAAACGATGGGTATCATTGATGAGATGAAGGTGCCTTTCGTAGACATTTAAGGCTTGCTTCCAGTTTGGGGCTAGAAGATACTGCACAGACCCAGCACTTTGACTGAACACCATTTTATGTCAGTTACTACATTCAGTCAGTGCTTGATACAAAGGACTCAAGGGCAGTGTCACTAGCCAGCTGTGGTGGTGTAAGCCCATGACACCTGGGAGGTGAAGGCAGAAGGATCAGGAGTTAAGACCACTTTTGGCTACATAGCCAGTCTGAAGCCAGCCTAGGCTACGTGAGACCCTGTCTCTCCCTCAAAAGGAGGCAGGATAGTTGCTCAGCAGAAATTCCATGTCTTGCAAGGAAAGCAGATATAACAGATTAGTTATAAGGTGCCGTGATGCCTGGCAGAAGGCAGCGTATGCCAGGAAAGGCCCACGTGCAGATTGTGAGGGGAAATGTGGATAGATGAACTTGTGTGCTGGGCAATGAATATGGTTTTTGTCAGATAGAAAAATGGAATTCTTGGCTGAAGAACCAGCACGAGCAATGGGCAAGGGGGAAAGAAAAGGGTGGTGAATTCTGGAGACAGCGATGCATCTGGTGTGCCTGGGATAGGGTCTAATGACTGAGGAGTGGGAGGTGGCTCTAGAGATTGGCTGGGGTGGTTGTAACCTTCCTTGAGTAGATACCACGTGCAGGAGGATAACCTGTAGGTTTAAAGGAGCCTGGGACCAAGGAGCCTGCCATGGCTGCCAGTCTTCCTGTGGCAGAGGTCTATGAGGAACCAACACGGATAAGAGGTTGACTCATCTCTAATACTAAGGGTGGTTTACAGATAGGCCACGAGGCTCTTAGAGAATGAATGAAATGGGTCCTGAATACAAGAATGACCTCTGTGGTCTCGCTCACCGTCCTACCTTTCCTTTTTCCCTTAGCCTCCTGAAGGCACAGCTACAGAAAGCTGCCGAGGAGGAGGAGGAGGACGAGGAAGAGGAGGAGGAAGAGGAGGAAGAAGAGGAAGAAGAGGAGGAGGACAAAGAGGAGATTCAGATCAGAGAGGAAGAAAGCCAGAGGCTGGCCCACCTCCGGGCCCAGGTGCAGTCCAGTACAGAAGCATTTGAGAACCAAATCAGGTGAGTCCATACTAAGAGCTGCCTGGCCTGAGGACCTGAGTGCATGGGCCTGATATCCCCCATTCCATTCTGTCTGTCCAGAGCCGAGCAAGCGGCTGCCCTGCAGAGGCTTCGAGAAGAGGCAGAGGCCCTCCAGAAGGCTGAAAGAGCCAGCTTGGAACAGAAAAGCAGGAGGGCGCTGGAGCAGCTGAGGGAGCAGCTGGAGGCTGAGGAGAGGAGTGCCCAGGCGGCCTTGAGAGCGGAGAAGGAGGCAGACAAGGAGGTGGTTCTCCAGCAGCTGAGGGAGCAGCTGGAGGCCGAGGAGAGGAGTGCCCAGGCTGCCTTGAGAGCAGAGAAGGAGGCAGAGAAGGAGGTGGTTCTGCGGCAGCTGAGGGAGCAGCTGGAAGGGGAGAGGAAAGAAGTGAGTGAGCGAGCGAAGTGCCTTGACACAAGCATGCAGAGCTTGAGAGGGATTAGCTCCAGATGGGGGTGCAGAGAGGGGAGCTCTCTCTACTAAGGGCTGGAGCTGGCCCTCATCTCTGAGGCAGACATACAGGGAGGTATCCTGTGAATTTGGGGAGCTTTCGCTATCGAGCTTTGGTCATAGCAGAGGACTTGGCACGAAGGTGTGCCCCTGTTCCCAGCAGACGGCTGCGGTTTACTCCTGTCCCTGATTTCTCTGGAATAAGAGACTAGCATCTGGCGCGGGTTTCTCCTTGCCCTTTTCCTTCTAGCCTCACATCAGCCTCCATATTAAATACCAAAGTAACAGGCCACAGAGAACTTTTCTCTTGGTGAAAGAACTGTTAGACACCGAATGATCTCGAGCATCTACTTAGGCCTCCATCTGACCTGGCTCTTATTCATAGCTGTGGGTTTGTGCATGTACCTGTGGCCTTGTTGTGAGTCAGGGTGGAAGCAGTGGCCTGAGGCGAACTGAAAGGACCCTCTACACTGGCCTTGTTTTAAAGTCTGCCAGCTGCAGACTTTAGGGGCTGAGTTGATTTAAAACAAAAGCATCCCTGTGAGTCTGCTGGGCCCCTTATCTCCAAAGGACAAGGTGGTCTTCTGAACTCAGCCTTCCCATGGTCAGTACCTGGCCAGCACCCTGCCCCACTTCTCTCATAGGCTCTCTGCTTCTCCTCAGGCAGTGGCAGGCCTAGAGAAAGAGCACAGCGCTGAGCTGGAGCGGCTCTGTTCCTCACTGGAGGCCAAGCATCGAGAGGTGAGAAGAGGGCAGGGCGGCCTGGTCTGATGGGCAGAGCCTGGACCCTCAGGCCCTTTTCGTGCTGGGTGGCACAGGAGTTCAGCCCTAGCCTTGGTCAGTTGGGAGTGACCTTACTCCCCAGCCAGGATGCTGGGATAGGTGCTGAATCCCTACATGGTGGCTCCAGTTCTGTGGGCCACATTCCAGTGTATACACTGGCATCTCCTTAGGTGGTCTCCAGCCTCCAGAAGAAGATAGAGGGAGCTCAGCAGAAAGAAGAGGCCCAGTTACAGGAGAGCCTTGGGTGGGCAGAGCAGAGAGCTCACCAGAAGGTTCATCAGGTGTTTGAGTATGAGCAGGAGGTGAGTGCTGTTCAGTGTCAGCTCTGCTAAGGTCTGCTGGACCATAGCCTGAGTGGCCTCTACTCCCTCAGGGCCAGGGCCTTTGCTACTCCTAGGCCTCTGTATGCCCGTAGGGACGGGTATCGGTAATAGTTGTATGCATGTTCTGTGCTGTGCTGTGCTGTGCTGTGTGTGTGTGTGTGTGTGTTGGGGACATTTCATGTGTAAGATCTTCAGGTCCCCAGACCTGTCTATTCTCAGTTCTACAAGTTGTGTTACTTCTGTCCTCTTACAGCTCAGCAGCCTCCTTCGAGACAAGCGCCAGGAGGTAGAGAGGGAACATGAGAGGAGGATGGACAAGATGAAGGAGGAGCACCGGCAAGTGATGGCTGAAGCCAGAGAGCGATATGAAGCTGAGGTATCCTCCTCATCCAGCACACAGAAACATAGGCACACCAGCTGGGGTCCTTCCCTGCTGGCTGCCAGGTGTGGGGAGAGGATGAGGTCTGGAAAAGGGTTAGGGGAGACTTAACTTCTCTGACACCCTGCAATAACAAGGTCATTGCTTGGCGTTTTTTTCTGAAGCAGGAGAAACCCCTATATCCCAGTGAGGGGTGCTCGTTCCCCGACTTTGGCTGTACTTCTTAAATCATAATGATTGTTGATGGATACCAAGGTTCTGCTAGGTCCCAGGTGCTTTTCTGAGCTCCGTCCTACTGCATGCAATCCTGTGGCGACCTTGTGATTGTGTGCTGGATCTTCAGTTTGGAGACCAGGGCACTGAGACCAGGGGAGTTGAAGCCTCCTTCTCAAGCCGTGTGACTCCACGGCCTTCAGATTTAGCCACTCCAAAACCATGCCACCAGGGCACGGACAACAAGAGACTGACAAGAGCCAAACGACAGCTGGCTGTTATCTGCCTGTATTAGTTACCTGTTGTTGTTGCTGTGTGACAGACTGCCTGCCAGAAGCAGCTTGGGGAAGGAAGGGTTCGTCTTGGCCCACTGTGAGGTTATACTCTTATTATGGTGGGGAAGGCATGAATGCAGGAGCATGACACAGCTGGTCACATTGTGTCCACAGCCAGGAACCTCCGTTCCTGGGGCTGAGTGCCGACACTCAGCTCCATTTCTTGTTTTGGGGTGGTCTGAGACCCCAGCCTATGGAATGGTGCTGTCCATGGGGAGAAAAGCTCTCACAGAGCCAAGCCTGGCTCCTAGGTGCTTTCAGGCTCTGTGAGCTTGATAGGCAGTCAGAGCAAGCACCTCATTACCTGTCTTCTTTGGCCTCTGGGTGGGAATGTTTCATGACTCCAACTCCCCTGGGCTTGCTCCCATTGGAGGTTGAATAGCGGGCAGGAGTAGCAGTGAGACTGTAGTACAGCTCAGCTCCTGTGGGAGGCCTTTGGGCTCCTGCTCTGGTAGCTGGAATCCAGGCTCTTTGTAGAGTCTTTCAGGGTAGAAACAGCAGCCTCATGATAAAATTTAGCTGTGTGCTTTCCCATTAGAGTTCTGTCTTTGCTGAAGACTAGTGAAAACTGACCAGTGGCCTCTCTTTCTTTGTGGAGACATTGGACACCATTCCTCAGCAGGAGAGGTGGTCTCCCAAAGCGGACTTTCTTCATTACATCTGGCTGGCATCTGCTTAAGCTCCAGGGGGAGAGCAGGCAGGCATCTGGGCCTGGGACAGTGCTGTCTTTGTGGCCCTCCTCTGAAAGCTACTTTGGGGAGCTGATAGTGACCTTCATTGATCTAACTGACCGGACACAATAGGAGTCAGCGGAGATTGATTCCGGGGTCGGTGTCAGAAGCCACTGTATGTTCCCAACGATGGCTTCATGATCTTCATAGGAGAGAAAACAGCGGGCTGACCTCCTGGGGCACCTGACTGGAGAGCTGGAGCGCCTGCGACGGGCCCACGAGCGAGAGTTAGAGAGCGTGAGGCAGGAGCAGGACCAGCAGCTTGAGGACCTAAGGCGGCGGCACCGGGATCAAGTGAGAGCCCAGGGGATGGGGTGGTGCTTAGACACTTTCATTGCAGGGTGGGAAGCCTTGGGTGCTGATGCATGAATTGTGGGGCAGAGTCTCATACATACCTTCAGGGTTAGGAACCCACCCCGGCCATGCCTGTGCTTCAGGCCCTTTCTTTTCAGAGCCTCGAAGCAGACCTAGTATTTATGCCTTTGGGGTGGGCAGATTCATGTGTCCTTGTCCCATTGGGAATCAGCAAGATATGGCATGCTGTACACAGGAGGCCACGAGGACAGGCAAAGCGGAAGCAAGCCTGAGTCCAGCTTAGAGTTTGGGGTGTGGCGTGCTGGCTTCTGGATCTTCTTCCTGTCCCTCAGCTAACACCTTTCACCCTTTCTATACCCCTGCCTTTCTGCCAGGAGAGGAAATTACAAGATTTAGAGGTGGAACTTACAACCAGAACTAAAGATGTCAAGGCCAGACTGGCTCAGCTGGATGTCCAGGTGAGGGAGGGTGATGGCTAGGTCTACCGTACCCTGGGGAGGGGGTTTGAGCACAGAGGGCAGGCTCCACCTCAGTCTTGGGGTCTGCAGTCAGTCTGGTCTTCTCTCCCCTCAGGAAGAGAACATGCGGAAAGAGAAGCAGCTGCTCCTGGACCTGCAGAGACAGGCAGCTCTGGAGAAGGAGGTCTGTTTGCCTGCCCTTTCTCTCTCGATTGCCCCCTGCCATCTGTTCACCTGCCCTGGGGTTTTAAGACTGTGTAGGCCAATTTCATGGTACCCAGTGGACCTGACTTTCAAGCCTCAGGGAGTAGGGCTGTGGTGGAGACCCCAGATCCTGGAGACAGCGGTTTCGGTGGCTCTGGCTTCCAACTCCTGTCTTTCTGTTTTCTGTCTCCCACACCTCTAATGCTGCCTGCACCTCACCTTCTCCCCACTGGGTCTGCATGTGTCCTACTCTCCTCCTCTGCCCCAGGAAGCCACAGCCACCCGTCAGCACCTGGAAGAAGCAAAGAAGGAGCACACCCACCTGCTGGAGTCAAAGCGGCAGCTGCGAAGGGGCATTGATGACCTGCGTGTCCAGCGGGTGGAACTGGAGTCGAAGGTGGATCTGCTGCAGGCGCAGAGTCAGAGACTGCAGAAGCACGTGAGGTAGTGTGGGCCCCCAGCTCCCGGTGTCAGCCGCCTGTCCCCTCAATGGCCCCCTCCTTTCCGCTCTCTGCTGCTTTTGGGCACTAGCCCATCATGGACCTCTGAAAGGAGAAGAGGAAGGCCCAGCTTGGAACCCAGGCAGATGCAGCCAGCACATTTCTGCTGCGCTCTGTAGGGAATGGAGTGGCGAGCTATAAGAAATAGAGGACTCTGGGTTCTGGTGTTCACATCTTAGCCCCGCCCAGTGGGAGTGAGCATTAGTGTCTTGGCCTCACTGCCCTGCCTCCTGCTCCCTTCCTCACTACAGCAGCCTAGAGGCCGAAGTACAGAGGAAGCAGGACATCTTGAAAGAGCTGGCAGCTGAGAATAATGCTTCCCCATATTTGGAGCCAGGTCTTCACATTGAGGACCTGAGGAGATCCCTTGGCACAGTGAGCTAGGGGCCGAGGCCTGGGAGTGGTGGTGGGAGTTGTGGTGGGAGGCAGAAAAGTGGGGCATTTGGAGAGAATCCTGGCTTTGCTTTGTTTAGGATCTAGCCTCCTTTTCTCACTCCCCTTCTCTGCTCTCTCTGTCACTCAGATGGTCACTTATACGTAAAGAGCACCCAGGGGCTAGCAGGGCTGTTTCTTTAGCTGAGACCACAGGAGGGGCTTCAGGATCTCTTTAGCCTGCTGGACATTTGCTTTTGCTGCACTCAAGCCTTTTCCACTGTGTGCTTGCAGAACGAAACCCAAGAGGTGTCCTCATCTCTCTCCCAGAGCAAGGAGGAGATGGACCTGTCCATGGACAGGTGAGTTTCCCTAGCCCATCCTGTGCCATGAAAGCTGAGTGAGTGCTCACATCACAGCTCAGATGGACAGTGACCGTCAATGGTGCTTGGTTCAAGGCATGGTCCAGGGATGGAAGAATCTTCTCTACTGAGATCCCACAGTCTGTGACCTTTAACACAGCGTGCTAGGAGTGTCTAGCTATCTGAGTACGGGCCCCAGGCACGCTCCCTAGAGAGTCTGTAGCTATTGGCCCCACATGCCACACTCTTGATTATTTAACAGTGATATCTTTGGCTTCAGCCCGCAGCTCCTGCACATGCTCAGGTGGACGTGTGCAGGGGAGGTGGCCAGCCCCGTGGCTCAGTGAACTCTTCAGTTTTCTTTCCCTGCTTCTTGCTGCCCCACAGCATCCAGCACTTCCTCTCTGCTGAGGGTGTAGCTGTCCGTAGTGCTAAGGAGTTCCTGGTGCGCCAGACACGCTCCATACGGAGGCGACAGACAGCTCTGAAAGCCTCCCAGCAGCACTGGCGCCATGAGCTGGCTAGTTCCCAGGAGTTGGACGAAGACCTGTCAGGCACCAAGGTCCTGGAAAATGTGCGCAAGAACTTGGAGGTGAGGAGCCTCGAGGATGGCCTGCCAGCCTATCCTGAGAAGTCTGGGGAGCGGGTGCCAGCTTTCCTCAGCCTTCTGGGAACTATGAGATGGGCTACCTGGACCCCAAGGTCACTTGTCTTATCTTGACTGAACATCATGTGTACATGTCAATTATCTTATCTTCATATTAATCATCTTTAATGAGTGAGCTGTACAGGTTGAGGGTCCCTAACCCCAAATCAATTCAAAAGGTAAAGTCTACGCAGAAACCCACAAATTGAAAAACTACAAAAACCTCAAACATTTCTGAAGCC
Source organism: Psammomys obesus (assembly GCF_907164565.1). Lineage (NCBI taxonomy): Eukaryota > Metazoa > Chordata > Mammalia > Rodentia > Muridae > Psammomys > Psammomys obesus. Next base: position 7,542,340 of record NW_026596039.1, on the reverse strand, counting down.
AAGCGGTTTGGGAATGGGACACTCACCTGTATTGCCATTGCCTTGTCCTAGGTGAGAGGGACCTAAAGCATTCTCTAAACCGAGTACTTCAAACCCAGTGCTCTTCTTTGCCACTCTAGTGGTACAGTGGGGACATGAAGATCTTGGAATACACTCACTGTAAAGTTGAGTAGCTCCCCTGGCTAGCTTCTCAGATGGTCTGATTTGCAATGAAAAGACAGAGTTGCCATCCTGACATGATGTGACAGATTTTTGTACCAGTCGAGGCCTCAACAGCATGGGCTCTCCTGGATCACGTCTGAACCCTTGAAGTTCTGATGGTGTCAGAACTGGGCAAGGGGCGCATGCCCCGCTGTCTTTACACCTAGCGTGTCGCAGCAGATAGCAAGAGGCTTGTAGACACAAGGTGGGCTCCCCCAGGGGTCGTCCATTCTACCCTTGGGCACCTTTGCTACCCTGCTCTACTCCTTTTGTTGGTGGCAGGGGTGGTGGTAGCAGCTAGTGCAGTGATGGTGACCGTTCTGTCAGCAGCTTGAGACTTAGCATGCAAGTTCCTCACCTAACACACGTTCCTGTTAGTTCTCAGGACCTGAGGGCAAGGTAGTGGCTCCCTCAGATGAGCAGCCGACTGACGGTTAAGGCATGTGTTCATGACCACGGAGCCAGCAAATATCAGAGCTGGGACTCTAGCATCTGAGCTAAAGCTGTTTTTCCTCCCTGGCCACAGGAGACCAGGCAGCTGGATGAGATGAAGTCAGCCATGCGAAAAGGCCATGGCCTATTGAAGAAGAAAGAAGAGAAACTGAACCAACTGGAATCTTCTCTACAGGAGGAGGTATCCTCCTGTGGCCACACGGCCTAGTGCGGCCCCTTTCTCCCTCCTCTCCTGGGATCCTTGCTTTCTTCAGGCTCCATTAGAGAACTGGATCTCTAGGCCCAGGCTCTTGGCTGTTGGCTAGCAGAGGCATTGGCTCTGTTGGAACAGCTGAGCAGTCTATATCTATGCTGACGGTTCAGGCCACCCTTAGAGCTTCTGCGGCTTGGTCACAGCATTCTTGGTGAATACCACAGAATTGGGCACAAGCTCAGTTCTTCCTGCATGGTGTCTAGAGAGGTGTGACCAAGTGTGACATCAGGGGTGTCTCTTCCTTCCTTGAGACTGTGTGCCATCTCCTCCCTGCCCCAAGTTTGGTTTGGGAGACTCAAATGGGGGGACTGCAAGGCTAATTTGAGGGGAGGATGATGGGGTTCCTCTGGTCCTGGGGGTCCCTATGGACTGTTTCACAGGCAGTTGGGTTCTCTTATGTTAGCTTCTCTACTGAATTAGACTCCATGATGTGCCTCTCCCGGGATGCCTATAGACCCCTGGACCCCAGAAGAATTCGCTCACCAGACCTCAGTCCTCACTTACCACGTGGCAGGTGGATTGAAAAAACATGGGAAAGGACAGTACTAATGGCCACTTCTACCTGTCAGGTGTCTGACGAGGACACTCTGAAAGGATCCTCTATCAAGAAGGTGACCTTTGATCTCAGTGACTTGGAAGACTTGAGCAGTGAGAGTTCTGAGTCCTGCTCCCTGCCTCACAGTGAGTGGTGGCACCCAGGGAAGCCGGGAGGGAGAGGTGCAGTTAGGGGAGACGGAGGGCTGGGGCTGTGGTCCTGTCCCCTGCCCCCAGCCCTGCACTGAGCCTATGTCTGGGTGAGGTTTGCCATCAGTATGGGCTCTGCACCATGGAGGGATGGAAGGGCCAAGGATCCCCAGTCTTTTCTCTCCAGGGCCTCCTGCTCTCAGTGGCTCTGGCCGGCAGTTGTGTCAAGGACCTTGTTCTTTTTATCCATGTCCTTGGGCCCCTTGTCTGGGACATAGAAGCCCTACCATCCGTCCTTTGTCCTCCCACAAGGACAAAGCCTGTTATCTGCAGGGGCAGGGAGAGGCAGTGGGAGGACGCTCAAGAGCCAGGACCCTTTTTCACCATCTGCCGCTTTCCTTTCAGTCAACCTGACCCCAAGCTCTGCTGACCCCAACAAGATTCATTTCCTGAGCAGTTCCCTTCAGCGAATCAGCAGTGAGCTAAACGGTGTGCTGAATGTGCTGGGGAGCCTCAACTCCCAGGCACCGCCGCAGGTCCTCAGCAGCCAGCCCCCGCCTCCGCCTCCGCTCCTCACCTCCTCACTTCGGTCCTCCAAGAACGTCCCTGGCCCTGCCTACTCCCCCCTGACCAAGCTCTCCTCCTTATCTTCTGTTTCACCCGCGTCTACTCAGTGGGCCTGGGACCCAGGACAGGGCGCCAAGCTTTCTTCCTCCTCTTCACAAACTGTGGATGATTTCCTGCTGGAGAAGTGGCGCAAGTATTTTCCTTGTAGGTCCCCACCTCCGAGTTGACCTGGTTTCCGGGTGGAGCCTTCCTGTCCCTATCCTCTGCCCTTACGTCCTCTCTCATAATCGCCCTTCCTCCTTCTTTTGCCTTCCCCTTCCCTCTGCCACCATCTTTGCTCCACTGGCTCTGTCTGTGGGGCCCTGGTGAAGGGAGACGTTGGCTGGCGGCTCTGCAGGGAGAGGCTCTGTGCTGGGATGTTGCACACTGAGCCTCCACTGTGGAGCTTTTATTATCAGCGCGGGAGCTTGGCAAAATCTAAAAAGTTATTGTCTTCCTGATAGCTGTCGTTAGTGCAGTACACTGTGGCATTTACACACACACACACACACACACACACACACACACACACACACACACACACACCTTCATTTAGTTAGCCATATTGTAGCTCTCTGAGGAAGTAATTATTTACCCCCATTTTATAGATGAGTAAGTTGAGACGTAGTGAGGGTTAGTAATAAGCTTCAGAATACCCTGTGAGTGAGTGAGTGAGTCAGTGAGTGAGTAAGTGAGTCTGACCCTATACTTAGGACCCCTCCACCCTGGCTTCTGCCTTGGGACCTCGTCTCCTTACTTTGGTGAGGAGCGTAAAGTCTTAAACGCAACCATTTGGGAAAGAATGTAAAACCAAAAGTCTTCTTTCTTCCCAGCCCAAACTGAAAATTAGATTTTTTTTTTTTTTTTACTTTAGAATCAAAGTAAATAGGGCAGTTCTGGTCTGTCACCTGCCTGTCACCTCCAGCACAGAAATGTTCCCCGCCATTGTTTGTTCTGGGGATGCCCTTTCCTGGGAATGCAGAGGTGCTGGTTGTGAGCATGGAGGTGACCTGCTGGGGCCGGCTTGGCTGACTGCTGCCCTTGAACCCCTCCTTCTTGCTGTTGCAGCTGGCATCCCACTGATCAGTGGCTGCGCTCCCCCACTGGAGAACAAGCTGGGCTACGTGTCTGTAAGGTAAGCAAGCCGTTGTGCTGGGTGCAGGCTCACAGTCAAGGTCTTCACTGTGCCTTCCTGGGCTGATGGCACCAGGGACAGGTGGGAACAAACCTACCTTAGGGTCCTGTTCAGTCCAGAATCTCCTACATCTTGCCTTTGTCTGAGAAATTCCACCAAAACAAATGACACATCAGATTCCTGCTGCTGAGGTTCAGTGGGTGCGGGGAGGGGTGTTCCCGACTAGCTCCACAGACGCTGCCTGTCGGGCCTGAGAAGAAACCTGCCCGTCTTACTGCTCCACTCACCCTAGACTCTGGCCTGTGTTTGCCATTAAGCTCTTTGTCTGACTCCTATGGCCCCTTCTTCTCCAGTACCTGCTGAGCAACATCTGGAGTGAGAGGGACAACCCATGGGGGAGGCAGACAGGCAATTATTTAGTTCTGGTATTCATCTCCTATTCATCTTATTCTCTGCCAGATACCCTGTTCTCCCCACCCCCAGCCCTAACTGTAAATCCCCTAACCGTCTCTGCTCTCTGGGCCAGCCTGAGAGATGATGCCCTAGAAGTGTCAGAGCGGACAGAAGGGTGCTTCTTGCCAATGAGATTGGTTGGGGATGGGCAGATGCAGAATGGTCCAGAGTAGGTTCTGCATCAAATGCTCAGAAATGGGTGGAGGGCAAGCCACCACCTCCCCTATGGGGGAAGTGATGGATGGTTGCCTTTCCAGAGGAGGACCTCTTTGTTGGAGGCCTAACAGAGGCGCTGGAGGCCCAGTGAGGGGACGAGGGAGGGGGCGCTTGGCTCTGCCACCCCTCCCCACCTCCTGCCTGTTCTTATTCTCCCTTTCCTAGTGAGCAGCTCCACCTCCTGCAGCGCTCCCATTCTCAAGTCCCCAAGATGGACAGTGTCAGCGTTCAGAGCATGATCGAGTCCAACAGGAAGTGGCTGGAACATTTCAAGAATGACCCCAAGGTGTATCCTTTTAGCTGGTCCCCGAGCTTTAGCCCCTGCCTGTTGTAGTAGCTGGAGGGCTGAGATCCACAGCAGGCCCCTGTGGTGTCTGAGGATCACCCCATCTGCCCTTTAGACCCTTTCTTAGCACCCACCTACACATGCTCGCTCAGCCATCCAGTCTTCCTTCACTTTGTGTCCAGACAGCTCTTCTCCTCGGCGCCCAAATCAACAGCCACCTCGAATGTACTGCAGCTGGGCCTGGATGAGAACAACAGACTGAACGTGTTTCACTACTGAGCCCTGGGGTGGGGGGATGGGCAGAGCCTCCTCCTCTACAGCAAGTGCCTGAGGAGGCACCAGCACTTTATCTCTCTCTGATCAAACATGTCCTCCATCCAGGACTTGGAGGGACCACGGGGTAGGTAGGTGGAAAGAAACCTCAAGGCTGTAAACAGCCACACGCGCACAACACACACACACACACTTTGACCATGGGTTGTCCTGAGAAGGATCATATGGACATCTGTGAGCTTCTGCCTCAAAATGTCTCCGAGATGTGACTGCTGAAGATTTCAGGGGTGTAGCCACCTTCAATTAAAGCAGCTGCCTGGGGAGAGAGGAGAGCGGGCCCTAGGGAACCTCCTTGGAGGTTGAGGGCGCTCCTTTATTCACATAGCCTCCTGCAACTTGGCTGCGCTGGGCCTGTGCCTCTTTCTGATACCTCAGTCCCAAAAGGACCACATCCATCCCTCTTTTTTTCTTTTTAAATGTCTTCTGTCTCAGGTTTGGGCTCAGCTGCCTGAGACCTGCTGGATGTTCAGACTCTTTCCCCTCAGCACTGTGCTTTCCTCAGGAGCACATCCTTCCCTCTAGAGAGCATCCTTCCCTCCCCTAGGATGCTCTCTAGAACTCTCCCTTGCCCTCAGGTCTCAAGCACCTATCTCTCCAGGAAGCCAAAAAGCCATAAAAAAACAAAAAACAAAAAACGATGGGGATGGTTCTGCTCCATCTTGATATTTCTCTTCTTTAACTTCCCAAGTATATCTGTGAGCCCCGTTTCCATCTGTCCTACCTGGGCCACCCCTGGCCCAGTCCAGAGTTTGGCGGTTGGGGCTGGCTAACGCCCGGCATCGGCGGGGGCCATCTTGGGCCAGGTGCTTCTGGCTCAAGCCCCAGAAGCCCCGATTCTCAGCGGGCTCTGCAGGAGCCAAAGGTGATATTCTCGGCATCTGTCTCCTTGTTTGAACAAAACACCCTCATTTTTCTTGTCTTGAGAAGCTGTGGGCTGCCTTTCCCCCTGCAACCCGCAGGGTCTCACCGCTTCATTGCTTATTTCTTCGCCGTGGAATAAGCCACTTAACAACCAGTTGGCTTTTCACCCTCTCCGTTATTTTTTTAGTCATCAGCCAACCACACACAGAAAAAGTCCATTTTCTTATTTGTTCCACTCTGTGTGCCTTGAGAACAGCTCATGTGATACGACCAACTCTGGTGACAATCTTGTGTTGTTTTCTTTGTTTTAATTTTGCATCTATTAAATCTCTGCAAGTCCGTTTTCTACGAGGTTGTCCTGTGAACCTGCTCATCTCTTTGGAGGCCATTGTGTCCTCTTTGGAGGGAAAGGGAGTTGGGGACAATGCCTGTTCATGGAGCACCTCCCTGGGTATTTAATTATCCCAACAGTATGGAGTTTAGTGCAGGTGTGGTCTGCTCCATTTTACGAGTGACACAAAAGCAGGGCTCAGAGACCTTTAGGTACCTGGGTCCCCTAGTAAAGTGTAGAGCCTTGCACGCCCTCCCCTTCCCCCGGAGCACCCTCAGCCCTCCCCTTGCCACCAGTCCTCAGGGAGCTCACATTCACTGTCTACCCCTTTCCTGATTTCCACTTGCTAGGCTGGAGACCCGCGGGGAACCAAAGACTGTGGGTTTCTTCTCCCCGCTGCAGACAAAGCCTCACCTGGCACCCCAGTCTTAAGCTGGCAAAGTTAAGTGTGTTTTTTCCTGCTCCCTTTCCTGCTCCTCTACATTCAGAGGTTTCCAGCAGGGGAATAGCTAGGAAGGAGAACCAACTCATGCACCGTGTTTCAAGCATCTGTATAGAAAAGCAATGGAAAACAAAATAACACCTCACTGTCCTATCCACTTCCTAGGAAGGAGGAAGAAAACGAGGGAGGCAATAAGCCAACACCTGTTGCATGCTTCCACGTGCTGTGGTTTTCTCCCGCTCTCAGTTGTAATCTTAACCTGAGGGTCTTTTAGCAATTGAGGAAGTTTGAGCTCAGAAAGGTCAAGGTCACAGAGCTGATAACTAGGATTTGAACTAGATCTATCTGTTCCTGAAAGTCAAATCCCATTGCCAACAGCTACCCCAGGGTCAATGGCTGTCTCCTCTAGACTCCGAGCACAGTTCCTGGCAGCTTGTTCTGAACACCTGGAATCCTGGAACTGGTGGTCTTCGGCTGGGATAGTAAAAGCTTCCTGGGCTAGGGTTTAGAAAGGGGATTTGGAGGCTGGGAGTGTAGTATTATGTAATTTACTTGCTTAGCGTGCATGTGGCTCTGAGATCAGTCTCCAGTATATCCAGAAAAAGGAGAGGGGTGCTGGTATTTGCCCGGGCATGGTGGCATGCCTATTTAATCTTAGCATGCAGGAGGCAGAGGTAGGTGGATCTCTTGAGTTTGAGACCAAGCCTGGTGTACAGAGTTTGGTTCAGGCCAGCCAGGGCTACATAGTAAGACCCTGCCTCTAAATAAATATATTTAATTTTAAAAATTAAACCAATTTATCCCTTTTCATCTCATGGAGTTTAGAATCTAGCTGGGAAGCTCAAATCCTAGACCCCTGGCGTCAGCTGAAAGGGATTTTGAGTCTGGGCTGCTGTAAAACAAACAATAACAACGCTGAAAGGTTGGGGTGCTGTTCAGTAGCGTAGAGTGTACCTAGTGTGCCTCAGTGGCGTGTCTCAGCTGGTCTTCGTAAATACCAGAATCCCAAAGTAGGCTCTACTGCCAACGAAGGAAAGAACTGTTAGCAGGCAGGCAAAGTGCTTCCATGCCCTAGGAGAGGCTTACAGCAGAAGGTGTAGCCCAGATTAGAGGTGTATCTTCCTGCCTCAAAAACTGGATCAAAAGCCCAGTGGCCGTGGTGGTGCACTCCTTTAATCCAGCGCAGAGGCAGGAGGATCTCTGAGTTGGAGGCCAGCCTAGTCTACAGAATGAGTTCCAGGACAGCTGAGCTACACAGAGAAACTCAGTCTCAAAAAGACAAAACTGAACAAACCAAAAAGTGGATCAAACGCAAGTGCCTTCCTATCTCCAAGAAATGGATCCACCCACTTTGAAAATCCTTCATGGGCATGCCCTTCATTTCTGGGCATGCCCTTCCATTTAATTTCACATGCAGTCAAGCTGACAACCAAGAATAGCCACCATCCCTTCCAAATACCATAAACTAGGATTGCAAACAGTACAGGGTATCCTCACAGGGTCAAGGTTCCAGCAGGATTTGATTTCTAAAGGTGAGGGACCTTCTGGTTTGTATGTGGTGCTTTCTAGCCACACTCTCACGGCGAGAGGGTGAAATGTGGTTCCTCAGGCTCCTAAGGCCTTAATTCCATTCAAGAGGGCTCCATCTTCATGTCTGGTCACTTTCCGAAGGTCCTATGTCTAATTGCCACATCAGCACACACATGTCGAGAAGTAGCATGCATTGCTTGAAGCTTATTCAGCCCACTCCTGCTTTACGGTGGAAGAAACAAGCCTAGGGAAGTTACCTGAGGCTTTGGGAGGAAACTAAAAAAAAAAAAAAATTACATTTATTTTGTATGTCTGTGAAGGTCAGAGGACAAATTGTAGGAGTTAATTCTCTTTTCTCATGTGGGACCTGGGGATTAAAGTCAGGAGCCATCTTGGCCCTGGAAGGAACTTTTTAGATGACAGTTATTTTTGAGTGGGCCCTATAGCCACATAGCTCAGATGGCACCAAAGCCATTCTGCCACGTCCTACGTAGTGCTCTTTGAAAATGCCAGATACTAGTAATTCCTTCTGGAAACTGCAAGCTTTTGTGAGAGGGCTGCTTCTGACTCCTCACCCCCGAGCCCCAACACACCGTTACCGCTAGGGAAAGTGTCTTTTCCAATACCAGGTCTGTTGATTTCCCGATGCCCTCCAGCAGTGCTCGCCTACCCTCTGCCTCTGGTTGTTCCCATGTGAAGCCAAGGGGTTAAGCACAGTGGAGAAGCTGCCGATGCCAAGCGTAGGATGAACAGGATAGGCTCCACACTGGCTCTGGGCAGACCACTGGCCACAGATGAGGCTGAGCACAAGGTGGCCTGGAGGAAGGGTCACTGCTATTCTTGTTGGGCAGCTGCTCAGTTTCCTCACTTTTCTTTTTGAAGTGACCATTTCACTTCCCCAGGCGCTGGCCTCTCAGCAGATGGAGGCCTGACTGAGGACAACCTGGGTGATTAAACCTGAGCTGGGACCATGCTACTGAAGTCAGGAAAGTCAGCTCAGCAGTAGGCCTCCTTGCTAGGAGCATTCCTGTGCCCCCAGCAGCCTATTCACCGAGGGATACTTTCTGTCTGTCAAGAAATGGGCTGGGGTGGGAGTGTGCCTGAGGCTGTGTTTGAAGCTGCCCCAGTTCTTTAACCCAGTTCAGGTTAAACCTGGGATTGGGCATGGTCAGCCTGCTTCGGAACTCTTGCTGTCTAGGTTAGAGCTGAGGGCACCAGAGGCACACTTGAGTATCTCTACTGAGGACTGATACATCCGCTCTTGGGAAATGGTAAGAATTAAAAGGAAAGGGAGGAGCCATCAAGATGGCTTAGAGAGTAAAAGCGCTTGCTGTACAAACCTGTCAGCCTGAGTTCAGTCCCTGGAACCCGTGTGAAGGTGGAATGAGAGAACTGACCTCACTGACTTGTCTTCTGACTGCCACACGTGGAAGGCACCCTAACCCCCACAACAGAAAAGAAAAATAAGGGAGTATGTGCCAATGGTTCCCACTATATCCTCTTGACACCTTCATTTTTCGTGTATGAATAGGCTTCACAGCTGTACGTAGCCATCACGTAAAGTGGCTGCCTGAATCACTTTTACACAAGCCCTCAGAATAGCACTCGGCAAGCAGCAAAGCTGGAGAGAACGCTCAGAGTCATCACTGCCCTTGCAGGGAAGTCGGGGACTTGGAGATTCTGTGCCTTTGCAGCAGAAGTCAGTTCTCCAGTCTAACTGTGTCTAACTCCCTGACTGCTTCACAGATCCTGCCCCTTCTTAGGCTCCTGCTACCTGGGACTGGGCAGGGTTCCACTACAGCCGTACCACACCGATCTACAACAAATACGTTCTGGGACAGGTAGCTCACTCTCCATTCTGCCCCATGATAACCAGATCCAGCAGGACTGGCTTGATGGTGGCCACCCCTTCGCCCCTTCTCTTCCTCCCTGTCTTCATGGCAACTTCCCTGACCCCATTCCTTGGGACTGGTGATCGTAACTGAGAACTGCTCCCAATAATCCTGCCTTTATGCCTATCACTAGGATTATGGACATGCTCTACCATGCCCAGCTGTTTCTGCCCATCTGTATCCTTGAGGGCAGGGAGAGAAGTACAGGGCCTTTGTGTTTCTGATGTCCAGCTCAGTATCACTTGAAGTGTTCAGGGTATTTGGTTCATGAATAAATGCCTGGAGGCTAGCAAGATGGCTCAGTTGGTAAAGACACTAGCTGCCAAGCCTGATCATCTGAGATCAATCCCCAGAACCTACATGGTAGAAAGAGAGAACCAATTCCTGCAAGTTGTTCTTTGACCTTTACATTATTAACACACACACACACACACACACACACACACACACACACACACAAATAAATGTTTGAAAACTTGTAAAAAACAAACAAACAAAAACACTTGGGCCAGGCATGGTGGTACATGCCTTTAGCCCTGGCACTTGGGAGGCAGAGGCAATATCTCTGAGTTCAAGTTCAAGCTTGACCTACAGAGTGAGTTCTAAGACATCCAGGGCTACACAGAGAAACCCTGTCATGAAAAACAAAACAAACCAGCCAAATCAAGTAAAACAATAACAACAAAACCAAACCACTTGGATATCATTTTGTTTGTTAAAAATACAGATGTTGGGGAATGGAGGATTATTTAAGGTTAAGACCATTTGCTGTTCTTGCAGAAGGTCCAGGTTTCAGAACCCACAAAGTAGCTCACACATAGGTTAACGACAGTCTCAGGAAATTTGATGTGCTCTTTTGGTCTCTGTGGGCACAAAGCATGAAGGTGATGGACACACAAACATGCATATACATTTAAAATATTATACAGATGTTCCTAGAAGTGTGGCTCAGTAGAAGAATGCTTGCTCAGTACTGTCAGAGAAACAAGACATGTCACCATGGATTTCACCAACAGTGCTCGTTAAGCCAGGTTAGGGGTGGTTCATGTCTGTAATCCTGGCACTCAGGATGTGGAAGGGGAGAAACACCACGAGATCAAGGCTAGTTTGGACTACATGTGAGGTCCAGGGTAGCCTGGGTTACAAAATGAGATCCAGTCTAAAACAAACAACTCCCAATTACTCTAACAACTAAAGAACAACAAGGACACAAAAATGCCTGGTGGAAAACAGTTTGGCAGTTTCTCAAATAGTGAAGTATATAATTGTTAATTTAACTCAGAAAACCTTCAGGTCATAAATCAAGAGAACTGAAAGCAAGAATTTAGATACTTGAACACTCATGTTTCTAGCAGTGTTGTTTATAATGCTCAGAAGGTGTGAGCACCCACAGATGAGAGGTGAACACAGCCTGGTGAAGACACACTATGGAACACTCCCCACCCTTAAACAGGAGTACATTTCTGATAGAAGATTCGACAGGGATAGTGAGATGGCTCAGTGGGTAAAAATGCCTGCCCCTAAGTCTGATAAACTAAGTCTGATCTTTGGGATTCACATTTTGGATTTGGGTGGGAGAGAACTAACTCCTGTAAATTGTTCTCTGACTTCCATTTGCACACCCTGGCACATATGTGAACACACACATGGCTGCATGCACACACACACATAAACACACAGAATTTAAGAAATGTAAAAAATGTCATATGTTGTCATCAATTTCTCATCTTCTCTTTCCAAAATAATAATAATAATAACAACAACAACAACAAAACACTGGTAGAGTGGCTCATACCTGCAATCTCAGAAGCTGGGAACTTTTAGGCTTCAAGGTTAGTCTGGGCTACATATAGAGAGAAACTGTATCAAACAAACAAACAAACAAACAAACCAAAACATAACAATAAAAGATAAAACATGGGCCAGGTGCGGTGTGTGTACACCTGAATTTCATGCATGTGGCAAATGAAGGCAAAAGGATTGTCACAGTTCTAGGCCAGCCTGTTCAAGCCAACCAGGGCTACACAGAAATACCCTGTCTCAAAAAGTCAATCAATGAACCAACCAACCAACCAACCAACCAACCAACCAACCAACCAACCAGTTGTCAAACAACACACACACACACACACACACACACACACACACACAAAGTAAAAATACAACATGGATGAAGCTTGAAGACATTGTTCCATGTGAAATAAGCTATATATAAATGACAGATTTTGGGCTGGAGAGATGGTTCAGGGGTTAAGAGCACTATTTGTTCTTCCAAAGGTCCTGAGTTCAATTCCCAGCAACCACATGGTGGCTCACAACCATCTATAATGAAAATTGGTGTCCTCTTCTGGCGTTCAGGTGTACATGCAGGCAGAACATTGTATACATAATAACTCTTTAAAAACAAACAAACAAACAAATAAATAAATGACAGATTTTGAGCAACTGCACTCATGTGAGGCCACCAAGATAGCCAAATCTATAGAGAAAGTAGAAAATTACAGAAATGGAGAGGGACAGTTGCATAGTTAAGTGAATTTACTTAATGCTGCTCAAATGGGCATTTAAGAATACTTAAAATTTGGTGGTATGTATTTTTGCCGTAATAAAAATACAGCTACCCAACCAAATGCTGACAAGTTCTGATCTGATCCAGTTGGTGAGATTCCGGCCTCTGTGGTTTTTAGTCAGGTCTTCCAGGGAGTCTGTTGTGTGTGCAGCTAAATTGAGGCTGCTTGTCTAGCTCTGGTTTTTGGCCAGCATAGAGTCAAGTGGTGGTCTCTCTGACAGCCTTCTAGAGAGAGCTTCCCAAACTCCCCCACACTGCTGTTAAGATGCAGCTCCTGAGATAACCAGTGGCTCCAGGGTAAGGAGTTACATGTCTTGGAACCTTCTGGTGTGGAGGATGATGTTGGTCTTTGGACCACATTTTGAAGACTGAGGCCTTCGAGGTGGCTTTGTCTGCAGGGGACAAAGGAACCATCTAGAAGGATGAGCAGACGTTTAAGGCGATTGATCCAGGTCTTCATTTTGCTGAAGATGAATGACAATAGGTAGGGCTTACGGGGATCTGGGTGTGGTTCTAACAGGCAGCCTTTCCATAGCTAGGGATCATGGTATGGCTCGACATTATTAGCAAGTAAGATAGTCTGGGCTTTGTACAACCCTGTTTCCTCTTCTTCTCCTTCTTCCTCTTTCTCCTCCTCTTCCTTCTGATCTTTCTCCTCTCAATTTCCTTCTCCTCCTCTTCCTTCTCTTCCTCCCTCCTTTTCTCCTCCTCTGTCTTCCCATTTGTGTTATGGCCTCAACTTTACCCCATAGCCCAAGGTGATCTTAAACTCCTGAATCTCCTGGCCCCACCTCCCAGGTGTTGACAGTCCAGGCATGCATCAGCACGTGTGGTTTATGGGGTGCTGCAGCTTGACTCTGGGGCCCCATGTATGCTAGGCACATGTGCTGCGGACTGAGTTACGCTCCAGCCTGGCCCGTCTGAAATTCCAGACCCTGTGCATCTTAGTAAGGGGCCAGCTCAGTTGAACAGGCATTTAGCTGGCTCCTGTTTGTCTCTCAGTTGCCTCTCCCCTTCCTTCTCAACATATACAGTCCTCCTTGGGCCCGAGGCCCATCTATCCCCTTCCACCATGACCGTGACTATCTGAAGAGAAGTGTGCAAAGCTCCTCATCTCATCCAGCCTGCATCAAGGCTCATCTGACTGGACAGCTCCACATCCGTTGCTTACCTGCTTCAGTCACGCGTGCTTACAGGGTGGATTCTTCTAATGGCCGAGTTCTCATGGCAGAACTGAGACTCAGACTTTGAACAGTGGAACACCAGATAGTGTGACTCAGTGGCCAAGGAAGCAGAGTCTTAAGAGCTAAAGCCTCATTGTGATCTCTTCCGGATTGTCTAAACTTGCAAGAGTTTTCTAAGCCCTGAAATCCCTGCCTTTCTCGTCTGTCAAATAGAAATCCTGACACTGTCTCCCAAATCAGCAATGGGGTTTTGAGGCAATGTGATCAGTGCATTCTACTTAGCTTCTGCCCCACACACCATAGAGATCCACAATACGTTCCCATGATAATGTACCTTTTGCAGCCCCTAGGAGGGCTCTGAGGAGTTAGTTTTTCCTGCCTGTGTTCTGCAGAAGCAAGGTCTGATTCATATTCGTTTCCTAGTTTCAGAGAGCAGGGAAGTGTGTGTGTGTGTGTGTGTGTGTGTGTGTGTGTGTGTGTTGAGTGTGTGTGTCCACTTAGTTAATTCTAGGCAGATTATTGTGCCTGCAGTTCCAGACATGGCCTGCAGATGGTGCACAAAGCCATAGCAGGTGTCAGGGTCAGCGCTGGCGCCAGGGCCTTGGTGTTCACCAGGTCAGTTGTCTGGGGTCTGTTTCAGGTGTGGGCACATTTCCACGAACTTACAACTCACGCAGCATCTTCACTCGTTCCATCACCGGTTAAACTGGTTGTTTACTAACTCCTGGACATCCCACAAATCCCAGGAAGGGTCTCACTGTGACCCACGCTACTTGGTGTGACCTGACCACATGCCACACTATCCTCCCTCTCTCTCTCTCTCTCTCTCTCTCTCTCTGTGCCACCTGTTGCCCTCTTCTCAGTCCTCTGTCACCTCAGCTCTGTCTCCCCAGGGCTGGTCACAGTGTAGGAGCCTGCTTCTGACCTGCTCAAGGCCTTCCTCTGCTGTGCCCAACCTTTGCGGCCACAGTGGGAGGTCTCAGACAGACTCCTGGGATGAACCCTGCCACCAGAGATGCTGTTACTGCACACCCAGATCCCCCACCTGACACCTCTCTTTCTCCCTGGTTTGAGCTGCCGATTCCTTCTGAAGCTGGCAAGGCGCTATTGTCTGTCACCTTCCGACCTCCAGTGACCTTTGTCCTCCCTGTGACCACGCCTTGCCCCGTGTTAGCCCAGACCTTCGGGTGCAGGCAGGATCCCCAAGCGATATACAATAGATATTTCTTTGTACTTTTCACGTCTGTACACCAGTGGCTCATGCCTCTGTACTCTGCTAGCTCCCTGGCTCTCCTAGAAGAGAAGCTGGGGGGTGGGGGGAGAGTGGACTCCCACTGCCTGCTCTGGGTTTTCCAGCACACACCCACTGAGGCTGCCTCATGGCATGGGCTACACATGCCTTCCATCTGCAGACAAGAAAACTGGCTCAGAGGGGTTTAGGCACTTGCTCAAAGCCACGGAGCTGGTCACCCCTTAGAACCCAGCACGGATCTGAGAACAAAAGCCATACTCAATGGATGCACCCTGGCTAAGTGAAAGCCTTTGAAAGAGCTTCCAGCGTGGAGTCAAAGCCGGGGCTGGGAGAAGAGGTCTCTCTAGCCTCCCCACCGGCCTTTGCCAGATGGGAAAAAAGCCACCATGTAGAAACATAACCTTTATTGCACACGGCGCTGGGTCTTTTTTCATAGAAAAAGGTATTAACACGTAAGCATCTGCAAATTGAAGCAACTCCTGGTTTTCTTGGAACGGTAAAATCGCATGCAGTGTCTCTGAGTTGGGATTTTGGTCGTTGTCAAAATCACCTAGTTAGGAGGGGAGTGAGGAGGAGGGGAAAAAATTGCTGTTTTTGTGCCTCTGTCTCAAAAGAAGGTGAGAGAAATATATAGATATATAGATTGTCGCTGTGTCCTCTTCTGCCTATATATGTATATATTTCTCCCGCATATTCTGTGGGGGGTAGAGGATTTGACTTGTTTTGTGCCCTGGCTTCATGGAGAAGAAGAAAATAGTTTCATTTGTACAAAAAAGTCCTATGTACAAGTGTTCATGACTTGGGGGTTTCTTTTTTTGACGTCTGTGAGTTTAATATAAATAATCCAGCCACGTTGGTGCACGAGGGCTGAAGGTGGAGGTCCCAGTGTGGAGCCCTTCTCCTGATGTCAGCACATCTACACCAGGGTGTAGGATTTGGAATAGGCTCCAGCCCCCTGTTTCTGAGAGCGCCCTACTCCTGGGGTGCTCATTTCGAGTAGCGAGTCCCTGGAGCCCCCCATTTTGGTGTGTGGGCCTCCAGCCCGTGGAGGTTCAGTGCTGGGAACCGGGGGCGCAGCACTAGGGGCAGCAGGGGGCTCACTGGGAGTAGGGCCAGGTGCTGGGGGCGCCGTGCCAGCTGGGGGGGCTGGCATGGCCAGAGTCCTCTGAGGTAAGGTGGCCGTGGCGGTGGCAGCGGGGGCCCCTGGATGGGGGAGGCCCAAGGGCTTGCTGGCAGGGTCCAGAGTGAGGTGCCTGGCCTGAGTGTGGTAGGCTCGAGTCAGGTTCCTCATGGAGGCCTCTCGGGGTGGGACCACAGGGCAGGGCTCTCGCCCATCTGCCTTTCGGAAGAAGGCCTCTGTCTTGGGGTACAGTGGCAGGTTGCAGTAGTCACCTGTAATCACAGAGGCAGAGGAAATCAGAACCAGAAGCCTGGGGGCACACTCATTCCATCCCTGTGCACCCCCACCACATAAAGGGGATAACCACGATATAATAAGCCCCTCCCATGTGCCAGTCATGTATGTGATTTTTTTTTAATGCAAAGGAGATAGTATCATTTGAATTATACAAATAAGAAAATTAAGGTCAGAGAGGTTAAGCAACTTATTTAAAACCACAGGGATAGGAAGAAGTTAAGCCAGAACATGGTTCTGAGCTGTTCTCAAATCCTTGCTCTGGCGTTGTCAGGGAACTGGGCTAGGCTGGCAGGATGAGATATGGAAAGGGCTGTGGTGCTGGGGGTGGGGTAGGGGCAGGGGCCAGGGCAGGGGATGTGGGCTCAGCACTCACTCTTGTTGGCTCGGTGAGGGATGGGCACAGCCACGTTCTTGCCCCGGTCAGCATCCTGGGGCTTGGGAGGGGAGGCAGTGAAGCGGCAGATGCCAGGCTCCGAGGGCGTGCTCATAGACGTCATGCTGTCGGCGTTCTCGTTGGTGCCTGTGGTCATCTGGTCCGAGGAGCTGTCCGAGATGAAGCATTCTGTGATTTCAAACTTGGCGTGCTGCAGCTGCTCCTCCAGCTTGGCGTGCTCATAGGCCCGGGCCAGCTCCTCATAGGTGGAGGAGGCACTCTCGGTAGACACCATGCTGTTCCGTCCTTTGTCTGGACCCAAGGAAGGGGCGGGGTGGAGAGGACAGTAGGTTATGGGATGGAAGTGGCACTGTCCCTAATTCAAGCAGCCTTTTGAAAGCCTGGTCATGAGGGCACAAGGGGCTTGAAGACCCCGTTCTTCAAGTGACGGTTGTCGTGGTGGCACTAGTGAGATCATTGGCTAATGATGAACAGAATATTTTTCAGCCTCAAAAGTAAGCGGCCAACCCCTGGGATATCAGCTCTTTCTTTGACAATTTTTTTCTCTAATCATTTTTTGGGGAGATCAAAATAAAATCCTTGACCAAGCAAGGTCACATGTCCCCACCCCAAACCCTACCACAAGAGAGTCAGTGGCTGGCTGGGAGGGAAAGTGGTGTGCCAGTTAGACAACAGGCTGGTTAGAAAGGGATTGGAAAACAGAGACTTGGGCGAAGAATGAGGCGAAGTGGGGGAGGATGGATGGAATGCAGGCAGGTCCCTAGACCCACCTGTGTCTTGGGATAGACTGGCACTGTAGCTGTCACTCTCAGTGACAGTAACACCATGTTGGGAGCCCACAGTGCGCCAGTCCGAGGTGAGGGTTCGGGCAGGGGTGGAGGCCTGGCACTTGGTCAAGGTCCACTGGCTTGAGTACCGGTTCCGGGTACTGTGGGCTGATTTCACATTCTTCCTGGACACTGGATCTACACAGAAGGGAGGCAAGAGATAGCACCCTCCAACTGAGGGCACTTAGGCCTGGGCATCTGGCACTTAGCACAGAGAGCAGTGGGGAGCAAGCATCGAGGCAGAAGTAGTCACAGAGCATCCACTGCTTTTCTGACCACGTGGTTTGCCCCCCAGGAGAAGAGTGACAGGAAAACCGCAGGAGCAGTGGGTGGCATCCTGACCTCCACCTCCTAGCCTTTTCTCCCACACGGGAAAGAAGGGGCGCTCTCTTCTGCTGCCTTCTAACTGCCATCGCCTATGTCCTTGACTTGGGGTCCTGTGTCTAAAGTCACTGCTTGCCACCCAAAGCCCTCAGAGAGCATGGAGACCCAACCCTCACCCAAAATTTTCTGAGTAAGGAAACCAAGAGTCAGAGAGACAAGTTTGGCAATGCTCAAGGTCATTTATGTCTGCATCGAAGACTCCAGGCTCTGTGTACTCTCCCTTCCTAGTCCATTGTATGCTCACTCTCTAAAAATTCATGTGTATGTATGTGTTCATGTGTGTGCATGTGTGTCCATGTGTGTGGAAGCCAGAGGTTGATGTCTGTTGTCTTCCACCTGTCTGGTCTTTTGAGATAGGATCCCTCACTGAAACAGGAGCTCATTAATTTGGTTGGTCTGGTTGGGCAGTGAGCTCTAGGGGTGTGCCTGCTTCTATAACCCACATCTGGCATTACAGATGTTTATCTCTGTCCCTGGCTTTTCATGTGGGAGATGAGGATCTGAACCAAAGTCGCCAGGCTTTTGCAGGGGTGTTTTATCGACTGAGCCAGCTCTGAGCCAGCTCTCAGCCCTTCCTTCCTTCCTTTCTTTTTTTTAAATTGTTAATTCAACTCTACCCCATGCAGAGTGAAACTCCCTCCCCCAACTCTTTGGGATTAATTCATACTGGTTCCTGGCCGGATGTCTGACATGTCGATGAGGGGTCCTGTGCTCTGGATGAGGGCTGGATGGTGCAAGGAGACACCAGTACAGAAGCTCTGTGGGTTGACGGCTTGGCTGAACTCCGCATCAGTTACAGGGATGGTGGCCTTGTCATCTCCTGGAGAGAGAAAGAGAATCACCTGAAGTCCTCCTCAGTTTTCTTCTTTGTTTTTGTCTAATGCTGAGGCCATCGGCTGTCTCCATTGGAAGAGAAAGAAAGCTGGCCCTCAGGAAGAGCTGCAGTGAATTCCAGGGTTGCTGAGTGGGTAGGGCTCTGCTATACCCTGGGCATGGGCATGGGTCTTGCCGTTATCCTCCATGGGCTGTGGCCTGGGGAGGACACCTAGATCAGGCCACTCACCGAGCTGCTTGATGCCCTCCTTGTCCTCAATGAGCAGCTGGACCCTGGGGATGTCAATGTGGAGCCGTGGACCTTGGGGTGGCCCTTTCACAGGGGTGTCAAAGCTCCTGTTGTTCTTGCTGTGGAAGAAGGAAAAGAAGTGGGTGGCTCAGGAGACAAAGAAGGTTGGGGTAAGGGGCTTTGCAAGTCAAAGCAAATATATATAGACCTCTTTGGGTGGCTTCAGTATAGGGGAGCACGGGGAGAGGAATGAGGAATGAGGAAGGGGAGAAGGGGAAGGGGAGCAAAGAGAAAGCAGCCAAGTGACACCTACCTTATCAGCATTTCTGCCAAACTCTTTGCATCTGCAAGACAGTAAAGAGAGGTAGCTGGGTGAGATTGGAGTTTGAGCAGGAAGAGCCATGTGGATGAGGTGGGGACACTGTCTAAAATGACAATAGTCTGGAGTGGAAGGAGCAAGATAAAGACCCTCAAGAGAACAAAGATAAGATTTCATTGTTCCCAGTTTGCTGTTGGCTTAGATCTGGCTCCCTTCTATTATTATTATTATTATTATTATTATTATTATTATTATTAATTATTATTATTATTACTTTCATCTTATAGAGAGCTCTTCCTAAAAGGAAGGGGCATCTTCAGTGCTCTGTGTACTTCATGAACCAGCTGTAATTTAACAAGTGAAGGATCCTCAGTTCTCTCTTAGAAAAGGGGAGAGTGTCTGACGAAGCAGAGGTGGTCAGTGAGATGCACTAGATCTAAGTTCTCACACCAGCCAAGAGACTTAACGTTTTCCTCTAGAGCAGTGGCTCTCAACCTTCCTAATGCTTTGACTCTCTAAAACCTCATGTTGTAGTGACCCCCAACCATAAAGTTATTTTGTTGCTACTTCAGGACTGTAATTTTGCTATTGTTATGGATCGTAATGTAAATATCTGTTATGTGACCCCAAAGGGGTCACAACCCACAGATTGCTCAAGGGTACCTGTGCCCCAAAGTCCAAGAATACTTTTTAGAGTCCATGCTATATCTCAAAGGAGCCTTGAATCTCAGTGTGACTCTTAGGTGATGATACTGGGAGAGAGAAGAACCAAAAGATCTTTCTAATGTATTAGAGCCCAGAAGCTAAGTGTGACCTGTCAAAGTGGAGGTAGCAGTATGCCTGCATGCAATCAGCCATCTGTCTAACTGTTCATTAACTCTTTATCCAGCTATCAAAACGTCCATCCATTCACGCATCCATGCATCCAGCCAGCCAGTGATCCAACTATCAGGGCATCCAACTTTTTTTTTTTTTTTTTTTTTTTTGAGATAGTCTTGTAAATTTCAGGCTGACCTCAAGCTTGAATTCCTTTTGTGACTGAGGGTAATCTCAACTTTCTGATCCTCCTACCCTCACCTCACTAATGTATACCATCATGCCTAGCTTATACAGTGCTGAGGATCAAGCTCTAGGTGACATGCAGGCTAGGCAGGCACTTCTAACAGATCTATATTCCCATACCTCCCACCTGACTATTTAATCATCTATCCAAACAAACGAAGCTCCGGATATTGATTCATCTATGCAACAATGCATTCAAAATCCAGCCATCTTTCCAACTATCCATATCACTATGTAACCAACCATTCAACATTTATATCATTATTTCACCATCCAGCTATTCTTTTAACCAACTATTTGGATGGCTATATCATGTATCAAATTGTTACCTGTTATCCATCAAAAATACCCATCCTCTGGCCCACCTACCCACTCAACCATTTATGTTCCCCAACCTCACCAAACTATTCATCTATCCATTCTCGTATTTATACATCTTTCTATCAACCACATATTCAATCATCCATTTAAATGTTCAGTCATCATCCAACTATCTAATCATTCGTTCACCCAACCATTCACTGAATGATCCATTTTCCCATCCCTTTCAAGTCCTGAATACCATGGAGAGGTTACTAATTCCCTCTTCTGTGCTACTATTGTCCGCTGACTTCTCACATTAAATAGTGAACACTGTAAGTATATGGCTTGGCCCTTCTTCGTCTCTGCATCTCTACCCTTCCACAGAAACTACTCTGCATCAGATTCAAATATTTTTCAAGGGAGTGAGCAAAAATGAAGTAAGGTGTTAGAAACAGTTCCTGGGACAATCAAAGAAGATGACATTCATCCATGCCAAACTACGGTGTTAAGTATTGAAAGGGGGTGATATTCAAAATAGTACACATTTGATACAACATGGAAACTTCCTGGCCAGGAACTGAACAGGGTCCTAGAGAGATGTATTTGTCAACCAATATGGAACTTGCATATGTTAATAATCAATATGGCTTTACAAGTGTGGACCTGTATAAATGTCAGCCCTAGTTGGTGCAGGCACAAAATCCTGAGAACACAGAGGAGAAACTATGTATAACTGAGGTCTGAGTGGCAGGTCTTGCCTTCAGGGGACACAGGTTCTGTCTCTTGCCCAGGTAGTTCTGTGGTCCACTGAAGGGTGGACAGTATGGCTGAAAGTCACCACCCTCTCCCCTAGAAAGCTGTTAGGAAATCCCCCCCCCCACCTCGGAGACGCTTCAACCGTTTTTCCTTCCTCTTCTTGCGTACAACAAAGAGCAGCGCCACCCCTAGGGTGGCCAGGATGACGGGGCAGCCAATGGTGAACAGCTTCTTCACGTCATCACCTTCACCCTGAGCAGACTTGATGGGTGGGATGGTGCCTGAGTGGGGCAGAGAAGAAAATCCGGGGATGCAATGAACTCCGAGTCCTATGGGTGGGGAAGCCTGTTGATGACTTCTGATATCCTTGGTCTCCAAGCCCTACACCTCCCACTCCAGAGCTGCAGACCTTCTCTGCTTCCCTAAATTCTGGTCCCATCAGGACAGCCACGCGCAGTTGCACAGCTCTCATGCTCTCTTAATGACTTTCTGGTTCTGTTTTACAATTTTCCTGATCTCTCTCAGGGTTATTTTCCTGCCTGGCCAGGTTTCATGTTTAATCCTAGAGTGGGGATTGATGAGATTACATTCCCATATCTAGCTGGGCATGGGGGGAACAAAGCAAGGAGATTAGTCAGGGGAAGTCATGGGGGGAGTGATCTTGCAATCTATTCCCCTGGCAGAGAATACCTCCTTTGTCCCCCTCACTCTGTCCCTGTTTCCTGCACCACAAGCAGCATTTTCTGTCTCTGGGTGCCTGCAGGAAGATGACAGAGTCTATCCATATGAACCTCTGCCAAACCCTAGCCCTTGTCTGTTCCCCAAGCTGTGTTTAAGATCCATCTCCTAACTTGAAGACTTTCTTGTTGGGGCCTATCTCCTGAGACTGTTTTCATTCTGTAGGTGGACTTAATTTAGCATGTGACAACTGGCCATTAAGAGTTCAGCTTTCTTGCTACAATGCATCTCCCTGGATTCCTCCCTCCCTCCCTCTCTCTCTCCCTCCCTCTCTCCCTTATCCCCCCACCCCCTCCAAGCATCACTATGAGACAGACACCAATTAGGTGCTCACCAAATATTCCCAGACTTCCTTGCAGTTAGATTAACGTCACATTATTAGTTGGTACAACAGAGGATGAAAAATAAGTGATTTTTTTTTTTTTCTTAGCTAGAGCAAAGCCCTGGGTTTGGTCCCCAACACACATACACACACACACATGAAGAAGTTATGAAAACTAACCCCTTCAAGGCAGTTAAGAGCTGATGTGCTGTTTTTTTTTTTTTTTTTTCTTTTGGGAGAGGGACCATGTTCAAGACGGTGTAGCTAAAAGGTGGTTTCCTTTGAAAAATCAGTAAGCACAAATTGTGGCAATTACCTATATTGCTAGCTCTGAGTTGAGGGAGGAGACTCATTAGTTTAATGACAGCCTGTGTCTGATTGTCTCAAGAGAAACAAGCAAACAAACAATCAGCTCTCTCAGGACAAGAGAAGAGCATTCACTGGACAGAGCCACCAAGCTCTTAGTATTTATTATTGCAGAGCAGGCTGTCTGTCCATCTTGACTAGTACGTTCTGTTAGCAGAGTCTTCACGCGGCAGGACCTCAGTTCCATCTCAGTTTACCTCTCCGTCTCCCTGAGGCAGTGGGCAGCAAGAGCTGCATCTTGTTCAAAGACTTTCATCTGCCTGTCAGGACTGGCCACCAGTAGCCCACCTGCCCACCTGCTACCAATCGGATGGCCCCTCTGCCTTGCTTTTTAGCCCTCTACCCTGGGTTTATTCCTGTCTGCTTCTATTTGTCCTTCATTTTAGACACCTTGGGGGGGGGGGGCTCTCCCATCCCATCCTTTCCAACTCACTGCCGTCGTAGTCCAGGGTGGCAAATTGGGCAGTCTCGTTGCCACAGCCAGCACTGTTGCAAGCCCTCATGCGGAGCTCATACCACGTGGCCTCTCGAAGTTCCGTCAGAAACACCTCGGTGGAGCTGTTGGCCCGGACGCCCTGCCAGGCCCAGGTTCCCTTGGGCCGGTACTCCAGAACAATGGCTGTGATGGGGCAGCCTCCATTGTTCCAGCCCTGCAGGTTAAGCCGAGCATGTGTGGAGTTGATGTGGGTGAAGAGGTGTTGGTCTTTGCTGAAGGAAGGCTCTGGGAGACCAGAAGGGGAAAGAGAGATGTTAGGGTACCCTAGAAAGAAGGGATTTCTTCACTTCTCTGGGAAGGCTTTTCCTGCAGTTGAGTCTGTAGCAGGGGCCCCAGGAGTAGAGAAGCAAGAGAAGGAAAGGCCTACAAGCGGGGTCCCAGCACTAAAGGATGAGAGGTGGAAGGAAGGAAGAGTCCCAACCTTCTGACCCTCCTGGTAGGAAGATAGGATCTTTTAGTTAATTAATTAGTTAATTAATTGCTTTTGACAAGGTCTTAGGTAGCCCAGGCTGGCCTCTAACTCCCTCTGTAACAAAAAACGACCCTGAATTTTCTGATTCCTTTGCTTCCACCTCTAAGTGTTAGGACTGCAGTTTATATGGTCCTGGGGACTGAACCCAGGTGCTCAGGCATATCGACTAACCCCACTCCCAGTCCAGACCAGTTTCGCCTGGTGACGAGTCTACCAAGATGCTCCAGCAACGGGAACAAGGCTGAGTCTCCTTCCGTGAGCCCCCTATGCACTTAGCTCCTCTTTCCCCATGATAGCCATCATCGGCTCCCTGCTGTGGGCTCTCCAATCCACCCACCTCCCTCCTGGGCCCTGCTCTTCATCGCCACCCCCGACCCGGCCTCACCCCGCCCATGGGTCTTGGCCTCGATGATCTCGCTGATGCGCCCAGAGCCCACACTGTTCTTGGCTGCCAGCTTCACCTTGTACCATGTGCCACACTTGAGGCTGTCTAGCTTGAAGGAGCGCTCGCTGGAGCTGATGAACACATCCTTCCACTCCTCGCTGTTATCCACCGAGTATTGCAGCACGAAGCCTGCAGGAGGGGTTGGCTCCAGTGGGCAAAGCAGAGAAGGGCAGGGCAGCAGAAACCCAGCCTTGACTCCAGCAGAGGTCATAGGGATGGGCATATGCAAATGAGATGCCAAGCTGGAGGCCTTACATTCTAATGCTAGGCGAGTCTGGGTCTCTTCATAGCTCTAGCATTAGATTTAGAGAGCTGGGAGGCCCAAGACACTGACTGTTCTAGGAGGGGCAGGGAGTCCCTGACCAGCAGAATCCCCATTTGGGAAGAGCCTTTTCGAAGTACATTTTTAGCCCCACCTCAGACTGAGCCACCTTCTTTCAAGATCTCTGCTGAGTCACACACTCTTGCTTGGGAGGCACTGATGTCCTGTTTGTCTGCTTTGAAAGACTGGGAAACCAAGGCCCAGAGAGGAAAGCACTTTATCTGTGCTCCATTCACAAATGGAAGGGCTGGGAGCACTTTTCATACACTTTGAATACCTCATGGTCTGATCTTTCTTGGGGATTATGGGACCAAGTGTTAGAAATACGTGAACACTTCCATCCCCTCCTTACCTCTGATGGAGCTGCCTCCATTGTCCCCTGGAATCCAGGTCAGGGTTATGGAAGAGGCAGAGGTTTTGGAGACAGTGAGGCGGGGCTGGTCCGGGGGAACTGAGAGGGAAAGTCACCAGCATGTTAGTGGAAAAGGTATGGAGGGTCCCAGCAGAAAGGCCCCATCTCTTCCACATCCCTTCTCATCCCTCCTACCTCCTCTTTCTTTCCCACCTCTGTTCCACCAAGGCCTGCCTCCCCAACACCCAGAATTAGCTTTCTCTCTCCTCCAGTGTCTTTTAACAGGATGGAATTTCTGTCCCTGCGGCCACTTTATCCACCTGCCCTGCAGAGCCTCACCTTGTACCAGAAGGTTGACGATGATGGTATCAAAGCCACCAGTGTTGGTAGCTGTGCAGGTGTAGTAACCCGAGTCTTCAGCCTTCACAGCGCGAAGCAGCAGTGTGCCGTTTGTGTGGATGAGCCGGTGGCCATCCAAGGACACGGGGATTGCTGAGTCTTCACTGCCGGAGGAGGAGGTGGCATGGGTTATGGCACACATTCCCTCATCCAGAGGCCTTCCCCCTCGTGTGGGGGTAAATAGAAGAGAGGCAGGAGCAGGCTTGCAGAGGATCTCGGGCACTTGGGGGTTTGGTTCAATACTTCCCAAGGGTTTCTAGAGAGACCCTATCTCTTCCCCCCACCCAGGAAGAAGGTTACTGGCTGGGAGTGTATGCCTGTGGTGGTGTGTAAACTTCTATGAGCAGTGTTGTATGCTCTGTAGATCATCCCAGGGCAGAATAATGACTACACAGCTTTCTATTTCTCAGGAGCCATACCGCTCCTCCAGGGCCTACCACCTACCTGTCCTTGGTCCACTTCACGGCCGGAGCTGGATCTCCCACAGAATTGCAAGGCAGCCGGACATCTTTCATCCAGGGTGTTGTTACAGTGCCTCCGAATGAGATGATCTTTGCTGGGGCTATAGGGAGGAGAGCATGAGGCCCACCCTGCCTTTTACCCTGCACATCCCCCTTGCCCCTTTCACAGGGCTCCCCACAATTACAATGCAAGTCAGGGGAGACTTTTGGATAAACTGGCTGCTTTGTTGGAGGTGGTCCTGGGAGAAAATGGGGCCAGTGTGCTGGGGTTCAGGACAGGAAGTGATGGGACTCAGGCCCGCTGGTTCTGGAGGAGATGGTGGATGACGAGGCCTCCCAGGATTCTGGGCCATCTAGGTAGTGATGATGTTCCAGCAGGGGCAAGGCGCATAAGGCGAAGGGCAAGTTTGGGTGTACATGTATGTACTTGTGTGAGTTTGCATGAGTGTGGGCAGACGTGTTCTCCCTCACAGGGTAGTTGTGCTTGTGTAGCAATGTGCTGCATTTGATGTCCACAGGGGCTGGGGCCAGACTTCTGCCAAGAGCTCAGGTCCTAGGACCTTGTCCTAGGGAGATGACAGGCTCTAGATGACTTTGCTTCTGAAGGAGGTGATTTCTGGAGAAAGGGTTGGTGGCATCCTGAGGAGAAGGAAGAAGGGAGGCAAGGATACCGAGACAATTGTGTGTGCAAGGAGCTCTGACTCAGAGCTACAAGAGGGTCAGTACAGCTATCTTGGATGGCCCAGCTATGCAGCTGGATAGAAGGCTGACAGAGCCTTTTGGCTGCAAGTATGAGCCCCTGGCTTGTTACAGACCCTAAGTTGGATGCTTGATGGCTCTGTTCCTGTGGCCAACAGGGAGGCTTCTCTCATTCCAAGGAATGGGACTAGGACAAGGCGAGCCAGGCCTGAAGAGTCAAGTGAGCTTGGGGTTGACTAGGGAGGGGAAGGGGCAGGAGGAAGGGCCTAGAGGAAGGGGAAGAGGAGGAGGAGAAGAAGGAAGAAGAGGCCAGAGACACTCAAAGACTTGAAGCTCATTGTTGTCTGCCCCTTGGCCAAGACAGAGAATAGCCTATAGTTCTACTGTGTGGCTGATTCTGGGTTTTGGGCTGAGGCCTCAAAGCCATCATTCTCTTAAAAGGTTAGGAGTTTTCTACAGTTTCTTTCTTTCATGTCCAGATCAAGGATGGGCAAGGCCTGCCCTGATGAGGTCTTATTTCTGCCCAGGCCTGCTGGGGGGTAAAGGAACGTTGCCAGAGAGACCCTTCTGCCTGCTGCTTCTGGTTGCAGCATGAGGTTCTCTCTGGAGTCCCAAAGGCCCCTCGGAAACATCTGTGTAGCCCTGTGCCCCGAGATGCCGCTCTTTCAGAAGCTGGGCAGTAAGACAAAGGCTCTGCTGTGGATGGGGGATGGAGGGGACCCCTCAAGTCAGAGGAGAGTTTGCAGCATAGTCAAGGTGCTTCTGTAAGAGGGGCCTGACTATAGCCTGTTGTGTG
The DNA here is from genome assembly GCF_907164565.1 of Psammomys obesus. Taxonomy (NCBI): domain Eukaryota; kingdom Metazoa; phylum Chordata; class Mammalia; order Rodentia; family Muridae; genus Psammomys; species Psammomys obesus. Next base: position 7,515,266 of record NW_026596039.1, on the reverse strand, counting down.
ACTTCTCCAGAGTCAGGGGGCAGCAGAGGCCTACGTTTTGGTGGATGCAGAAAGGGAGACTAGCGGCCAATTCCTCACAGCCACAGTCACAGGGAGCAGGGAAAGGGACACAGCCCCTAATTGGGAAAAGCAGGAATTCCGCAAATGAGCTTCTAGAAGCTTCTATCAGACCCCAGGGCCAGGCTCCTCACCCTTGCCCGCAGGCTCGATGGTGACCTTCTCGCTGCTGTTTCCCCTGCCTGCAGAGGTGACCGCAGCCACCCATAGCAGGTACTGCTGTCCCCGGTTCAGGTGGGCGATCCTGTAGAAGAGCTGCTCAGGACTCGTCTCGTACTCACTGGGAGCCTGTGGGGCAGAGACAAAGCCACACTATGAAACAGAAAGGGTGTCTTGGCCCCCAGCCTGCCATTGTCCTCCCTGCCTTGGGCCAGAGCCAGGACTCTGTCCAGAGGGCTCTCTCCCAGTCTGAGAACGGCAGTGAACAGTACTGTGCTGGGCTCAGCCCCGGGAGGTGGTGGGACCAGTCCTGTACTATTTGTAGGCCAATCTCAGTAACCCACTGAGATATATAGGCTCTGGTGGCTGTGGCTTCAGGACAGCAGGGGTGGGTATTTTGGATGAGTGATGAGACACAGTCAGAGAGAAGGGAATGAAGGGCCCAGGGTCCCAGAAAAACCACATGCAAAGAAAGAGAGGTTCTGTGGAGAAGCCAAATGATCGTCTTTTGCCTTGGTAGGGCTGTCGTCAGCCCTCCAGCTTGTCTCCTGCTTAGCCACCTCCCAGCCCTGCCACCTAATTACACTCTTTCCATCCCAGAAAGGGGTAGAGAGGCCGCAGGGAGAGTTTTACTGGGCAGCACTTTATTAGTGATTATTAGTGGTATAGATCACCATATATATTTGTAGGTTACATAAATCTATAACGTTTTTTTTTTCAAGCCAAATGACAGTTTTGACAAGTTGCCAACAAAACAATATCAGATCCCAGTGGTTTTACCAGTTGCTTTGATGAAAAGATTATGTTGCCTTGGAAACCAGAGGCTCAGATATTGAAATGAATTTGAGAAGGCGCTTTTGATAAGCGCTAGTTTGTAGACCTCCTGTCAGCCTCTTCCCTGGCATCGGCCGGATGGGGCTGACTTTCGTTTTATTTTATTTTTTGGCCAGCCACAGGGAATGGGGGAGAGGCTAGCACTAGGGCCCCTCCGAGATCAGGGCACAAGTCCAAGGAGGGGGAACAGTTCCTGGAACAGATGGGGGCCCTGAGGCCAGAGGGAGCTGGTAATTAGTTATCTCTGCAGTCGTGAGATCTTGCACACGGGCTCTCCTACACATGGCTGTGTGGATGCACACATGTGCCGAGAGATGGATGTCGCTGAGGGACATCCTCTGTGGCGAATGGGAGAGCTGAAGGACCCAAGGACTTGTAACAGGAAAAAAAAAAAAAAGAAAGAAACATCCTTTTTTTTGGCCCCAGGTTGTCTGCAGTTAAATGTTGGGAGAAAATTCATGCACCCTTATAATGTGCACAGCTCTCTTGGCAGCACGCTTCCTGCCTTCTTGGGGCGAGGGCCGTGATGCAGTGTCTAACCTTGACCACAGTTCCTGCTGGGGACAGGTGCAGAGTCACTCTGAGCCCTTTTAAGCTAGGCTCATGCCAGAGTGTGACTCTACGATGGGGCACGATGGCTTCAGTGCTTGCTGTCCTTACCGAGTGTACAACCCCCCCGCCCCCCGTGTGGCTCGAGCCTCCCTCTTACCCTGGGGCGCCCTTTAGTTCTTTTGCAAATTAGGAATTGTACAGCCTTGCCTCTTCTGGGCCGTGAGTGTGAGTCATCCTTGAGGTAAGGAGTGCACAATCACTTGAAAATAAGAGTGCAGTTCCCTGGGCTCATTTTCTGTGGGTGTAGAGGTCTCTCTCTCTCTCTCTCTCTCTCTCTCTCTGTGTGTGTGTCTGTGGCATGTGTGTGTGCACATGGGTGCTTGTGCATGCATGTGTGAAGAGATGTTTAGTGCATGTGCTTGTGTGTCAGTGAGAATACATTTGTATTCTTTACCCAGGACAGGAAAGTATGTCTTTCCCTTGAAGATCTTTCATGTTTTTCGTGCATGTTTGAGTACGTGTGTGTGTGCATATCTACATATCTGTGTGTATGTGCACGTGTTTGTGTGGGGGTATGTGAATGTGTGTGAAGGTCGGAGAGCAATAGTTGGGTATCCCCCAGTCACTCGCCGTGAGCCATGCATGCACCGGTGTGTATGAGCACTGCCGGTCCCATGACCACCTGCTGCTAAGCCTGCACTTACGCCACACTTTCACCTGTCTTTCGCGTGCCCTCATCCCTACTGCCCCGACCAGAATTCCTCTTAGGTGAGTGGTAACACAGTCACTTGGGATGTGGTCTGTACCATGCAGAGTGATTTTCCCAAGGCGGCTTTCCCGGCAGACTTCGTTGAGCTCGGCACATCTCCCTCCCCTCACTCCCCAGTCTCCCCGTGTAGTTAAACTGAGGTTCTTATCTCTCTCTCTCTCTAGACCTTATGTGAAACACCCTCATGGAAGTCTCCCCTGAAAGAGGGGGGTTCTTATAAGCTCAGGACACAATGAGTCTGGAACAGTGTCTGTTACATTTGGGATCTTTGAATGTCCCATGTGTTGAAGGCTCAGTGCCCAGCCTGTGGTGCTATTGGAAGCCTGTGGAACTTTTAAGAGGTGGGACCCAGTTGGAGAGGGTCATTGAGTCATTGGGAACATGTCCTTCGTCTCTCAGGTCTTGCTTTGTAGACTGGGATAAATGTCTCTCTTCTACCTCCCAGCCATGAGCATCTTTCTTACCACATCTTACTCCCTGCCATGATGAGTCAACTCCCCACCAGTATATAGGCCATGGGGTCAGCTGCCCAAGACCGAAACTTCCAAAGCCTATCTTAGCTCAGAGATTTGTTATAGTAACAGAAAGCTGACAGACACAGTCCCAGTGTCCTCACAGTAGGAGAGAGATGGGACCAGAAACTTCTGACGCCTGGGATAGGATTCCAACCAGTCACTGAATGCTACCAAAGTCTGAGTGAATCAGGAGGCTGCCACAGACTGGTACCTTTGGAAAACTTCATTATCAGAAGAGGAAATGACTGTAAAGGCCAAGCTAGAGCAGGCTACCTTCTTACATGAGCTATGAAAGGGAACACGTCACATGTCTAGGGTTTTAGATAGTCAACCATCAAGCATGTATCACGTGACTCTGATATTCTTGATAAGTGCTCCACAGCTGGGGATCCAGAGATGAAAGGCCCAGTGCAGAAGTCAGCTGTGCCAATAGTTAATGTCCATAAGGCAGCTGGGTGATGGAGAAATAGTCCCTGCTAGAACTCAACAAAGGCAAAGCCATGGTATAAAAAAGACGGGGAACAGTGTGGGATTGTGAGGACTGAAAGGAGGACAGAAGACATGTTGGAAACATTGGCTGGTCAGTCCTAAGGGTCTTCACTAATGTGCAGCAACTAGACTCAGGCCCTGAGTGTACACATGGCACGTATGTGTGTGTGTGCACACCTGGCATAGCACCAGCAGGACAGTATTCTCAGGCAGCATCTGCAGGGCCAGTGTCCCAGCAACTTCTTTCCCAGATACCCACTCTGCAAAAATGGCCTTTCCAACAGCACCATGCAATGAGCTCCAAGGGAAGACCACACCCCAAGCCTCCACCTACGATGTCAGTGGGCAGCACAATACACGTGTGTGTAAGTATCAAAAAGCAACTTGCAGATGTAGGCTCTCTCCTAATGTGTGGGGCCCGGGGCTTGGACCAGCCCTTCCAGTTTAACAGTAGGTGCCTTTATCAAGTGAGCCATCTTGTCCAGCGCCTGTTTTGAACCATGATTCACAGAAAAGCGTAGGTAGAAAAGTCCCACAGTTTGACCTGAAAGCTGACTGATGTGTTGTCCTTAAAGGATCTGCTCTCCTTCTCCCCTCACCACTTACCGGCTGGCCAGACCCAGGGCTGGAACAGAAGATGGTGTATTTGCGGATCACCCCATTGGGCTTGGTTGGGGGCAGCCAGGATACAACCACGCTGCTGGCCGATGAAGGGACGGCTTTGATGCCAGCAGGGGGACCTGGAACTGAGCAGGGAGAAGACCTGGTCAGTCTAGAGAAGAGAGCTCATGCTTGGGAAACAGTGGTGGAGGGGGAGAATGGGCGAATCTTGGAGAGCTCCCTAGACAGGTGGGGGGCAGGGCTTTGGGCTAGAGAAGGAGGGTCTAGCATGGCCTACAGGTGGAAGGGAAGGGCAAGCATGAGGGGATGTGACAGGCTCTGAGATTCAGACTGGCAAAGGGGTCAGCCTCATAAATGTTTGGCCAGGCCAAACATATGTAGACCAGAGAGAAATAGAAGATAGTAAGAATGCTTGTTTCCTCTGATCTTAATCCTTGCACCCAAGTGCCCTTACTAACGACAGGCTTGTGCGTAAGATGCCACCTCACTCCCACTGACCTCCATCACTTCGCTCTTTTATGCCTGTGAGTCCTTCTAGGCTGGGGCCACACACTGCTTTTTGCCGTGGGCCCAGGGTACTGTCGTGTTCTGGCGAGGTCCTTTCTGTTTTCAGAAAAGTGTGCCTGGCAAATGAACTCAGAAATCTACTCCAGAGGCGCCTATAGACTCAAGATGGCCCTGCCTCTTCTCTGAGCCTGATCAGAGGAGGCCCAGGGTCCTGTCTGGGAGAATGGTAACTTTCTGTCTCAGCCACACGTTCCACCTCTCTCTCTCTCTCCACCTTGTTGCTCTGTTCTTCTCTTCCCATCCCCACCATTTTTATGTTCCCTTTTGGGGGTAGTAACTGCATCCTATTCGATTTTTACTTTACCTCCCGAGCCTCGGTGACATCATCATGTGGAGATGAGAATCCCTCTAAAGGGTTGTGGTGAGAGCTAATGTTAAGTAAAAGAAAGCACCCAGAACAGCAGCACTCAATAGGCTGCTAGAGTCGCTGTTTTCGCCTTCTCTCTGCCAGCTCTCAGCTTGAGAGCCACAGTGATTTCTTCTCCCTAGGAACTGCTCAGTGATTTGGGGCCAGCTAAAGAGGTGCTCTTCAGGAGTAGCATCCATCCAGGGGTGGAGCCCAGGGGCTGAGAGGCCAGAGTGTATGGATGACTCTGGGTTGAATGAAGTTGGGTGCCCTTGCACATCTTTCTCTTGTTGGGAGATGCACGGTAAACTCACAATTGTGCATTTGTCTATTTTTCCAGTTGTCTGTCTGTCTAGCTATCTATACATCCATCCTCCCTCTATTACTTATCTATCTATCTATCTATCTATCTATCTATCTATCTATCTATCTATCTATCTATCTATCTATCTACCTACCTACCTACCTACCTACCTACCTACCTACCTACCTATCTATCTATCTATCTATCTATCTATCTATCTATCTATCTATCTATCTATCTATCTATCTATCTGATTTTTTGAGATAGGATCTCACTGGTTGGCCTTGAATTCACAATCCGCCTGCCTCTGCTTTCCAGCTGCTAGGACTACAAGGGTATGCCATCACGTTTAGCTTATTTGAATGTGTTTTGAAGCTACATTAGGCCATATAAAGTCAGGGTTGTTTCTCTACCTAGTAGATGGGATCTTGTAACTACGTGCGCTTCTTCTTTCATATCCTAGGTCTGATAATAATACTCTAGTTTCAGACAGGTGGCATGCTATACTTTTTATTTTTTCTAATTTACCTACGTATATCTATACTAATATCTATATCTGTATATATATATAGTGTGTGTGTGTGTGTGTGTGTGTACACATATGCCACAGTGCAGGTGTCCATCCTCACTGTTCACCTTGTTGGAAAAGGGCCTCTCTCTCTTTTTTCATCACTGCATATGTCAGGATGGGAGGACCACACATTTCTGGCGTTTCTCCGGTCTTTGCATCCTACCTCACCACAGGAGCTCTGGGATTATGGATGAACTATTTTGCATGGGTTCTGATTCAAACTTAAGTCTTCAGTCTTGCTTGGCAGGCATTTTATCCAGTAAGCATTCTTTCCATTTCCTTTTATACATCCTTAGACTTTAGATGTCTTCTGTACAGTATGTATTTAGGTTTTGTTACTAGCCAGTTTGACAGTCTTCTTTTTCCTCCTCCTCCTCCTCTTCTTCTCCTTTTCTTCATCTTCTTGTCTTTCGAAACAGGGTTTCTCTGTGTACTCTCGGCTGTTCTGGAACTCACTCAGTAGACCAGGCTGGCCTAGAACTCAGAGATCCACCTGCCTCTACCTCCTGAGTGCTGGGATTAAAGGCATGCACAACCACCACCCAGCTCCAGTCTTTATCTTCTAATTGGAGAATTTATTCAGTTTATCTTTAATGCAATAACTGGTACATTTGTGTTTAAACTTACCCTCTTATAAATGCTTCTATTTATCCTACTTCTTATGTTTTCCTTTTTCTTTGCTTTTGTGACTTCTTTTGAACCAAGTATTTTGGAAATTACATTTCTTGGGCTGGAAAGCTGGTCCAGTGGTTTAGAGCACTTGTTAGAGGACCAAGGCTCAGTTTCTAGCACTACACGGTAGCTCACAACCATCCATAACTCCAGTTCCGGGTGATCCAGTGCTTTCTTTTGACCTCTGCAGGCATCAGAAATGTACATAGTGCACATATATACACACAGGCAAAATGCTTATATATATATAAAGTAAAATATAAAAAACCTTGCATTTCCTACTAGCTTGATAAGTACATAGCATTGCATTATTTTCAATGGTTATTCAAAAAGATTCCAACATTAAAAAAATTTATTTTTAAATAAGGACTCTGTACCCCATACTGGCTTCAAACTTAGGTTCCTTCTCTTTCAGCCCTCCCAGGGCTGGGTTTACAGGCATGGGACACCACACCTGACCACCAAGTGAGTCTTTATCAAAGTTTAATATCAATTGGCACTTTTCTTCTCAGACAATGCAAAGACATCAGAGATTCCACATGCTCTCTCCCAACTTGTGTGTGATTGTTGAGTATTTTAGTTCTGTATATACATCATCATTATGATCATTTTATACAGTCAGTATTAACTTAGATTGACCCATATGTTCACCATTTAATTGCTTTGTTTTCTGAGCTGCATCACTGAGCTTCCATCTGGGATCATTTTCCTTCTAGCTAAACGATGACACCTTTGAATATTTCTCCGGGGCAGGTATGTTGGTGATAATTTTTTTTTCAGCCACTGTCAGGATGAGGATGTCGTTTTAAAAATCTATTTCTTTTAAAGATTTCTTTCCTTCATCTTATGTATGTAAGTGTGTTGCCTACATGTATGTGTGTGCACTGTGTGCACGCCTGAGGTTTGTGGAGGTTAGAAGAGGACATAGCATCCTTTGGAACATGAGTTATGTATGGATGTGAGCCATGATATGGGTGCTGAGAACCAAACCCAGGCCCTCTGCAAGAACAAAAGTACTCCAAACTGCTGAGGCCCACCACTAGTCCTCTGAATGAACATGTCTTCATGTCACTTTAGTCTTGAGGTATAGGCTATGTGAAACATCACAGATCATGATTTCCTTACATATAGTCAGTACTTTTTTAAAAAACTTTTTTCAGCTCCCGTATAATTTTTGACAAGTTGGTTGACAATATTATCATTGCTTCTTTTCAAATTTTCTTCCTTCTGGTTGCTTCTAAGATTCATTCATTCATTCATTCATTTATTCATTCATTCATTCTTCCTCCCTCCCTCCCTCCTTTCTCATGCTGTAGGAGTTTATTTCTTTTTGTTGCCATCTACAGAGTTAGAACATCTTGACATCTTTAAGACATTTTTAGACTATTATCTCCTGCTTACTTCTCTTTCTCTATTTTTCCTGGGATGTCTTTCACATCTCTATATCCTTTGATACTCAGAATAGTCCACAACCATCATGGACATCCGTGGGAACATGTTAGACATATGAAAACCTTAGGTTCTGCCCTAGGTCTATTGAACCAGAATCTGGATTTTAACATGATTCTTAATTGCTATGTATGCATATTAAAGCTTACAGATAATTAATGACATATAATTTGTCTGTGTGTTTTTCTTGATCATTTTTTACTTTATAGTCTGGTGGTTCTCAACCTTCCTAATGCTGTGACCCTTTAAGACAGTTCCTCATGTTGTGGTGACCCCCAACCATAAAATTATTTTTGTTGCTAACTGTAATTTTGCTACTGTTATGAATTGTAGTATAAATATCTGTGTTTTTCTGAGGGTCTTTTGGGGGTCACGACCCACATGTTGTTGAGAACAATTGTTCCAGTCATTTGTCTATCTGTACTTCATCTGGTTATTTTCTTTTGCCTTATCTTCCAATTAAAAATTTATCTTTTAGCTGTGTTTAATGTACTTTAAAACTCATTGACTGAGTTATAAATTTTGGTACTAGTTTATTTTTTTTCTATTTGATAGTTTCATTGCAATTTTTAGCTTTGTCAAGCATAATTATCATAAAGTCCATGTTTGTTCATTTAAAGTGTGGAAATTGTTTCATTTGTATATTTTTCTTGATGGTTTTTCTTTATTTGCCAATTCTGTCCCATTAATTTTTATTGTGTACCAAACACAATACTTGCTAAACTGTACCCATAATGTGAGAACTCAGGTGACAGCCGTCTCCCCAAAGAGAAGGACACTAGTAACATGGGGTTGCTTCAATTCAAATTATGGGCCTGAGAGAAATGTGCACTTGGCTGACGTTTACTCCTGGACTCAAAGGGGTGTTTGTACTTCAAACTGTTGACTTAAGGAGAGTGGGATTCACTAGACAGGCTTAAACTCCTCAGCAGGCCCTGGCCTCTAATTTGTGTTCTGGTGCTGTTCAGTGTCTCAGTCAGAAAATGTCCCTTAGGGAAAGTGTTGCTTCACACTAGGCTCCCTTCCTGAGTCCTGATCTCCCGTGGGGTCCTGGCCCAGTAATTCACTTTCTTGTCAACAGTATGATAACCTCTAGGCAGGCATTCAAAACAGTCACTTGGTTTCTAGTTGCCTTCAGCAGGGAAGGTAGGCACGAGTCTCTCGGCCCATGGATCCTCTTGCCTTGCCCTCTCCCTTCCACCAGCTGCTGTCCCAACACAGAAGCTTCACATAGGCTTCCGGAAGCAGTCCTTACCTCACTGTATCCAACAAGGGTTATCTTCCCAGGATGGCTCTAGTCTTGCTCCCTCCTCAGCTAAGGGCCTTTAAAGTGGTTCAGCATGCAGCTTGGCTTAGCTTTGGTTTTCATGGGAAAGGTAAGGAATGGACAAGAGGCTTTATAGTTCAAAAACTGAGACCAACCAAGACAGCCTGGAACCAAGCACAGGCTGAGCTCTGCACTCAGCAAGCGAAGGCAACTTCCAAGTTTGCAATTTTTATTTTATGCATACGAGTGTTCTTCTATTTGTGTGCGCGTATGCACACCAGGTGTGTGCATTACCTGCAGAGGTCAGAAGAGATCGCTGGATCCCCTGGGACTCTAGTAACAGAGTTTCGAGCTGCGTTGTGGGTGGTGCAAATACTCCTATCATTCCAGCCCCTTACTTCTCTTGTGTGTGTGTGTGTGTGTGTGTGTTCATGTGTGTGCCAATGCATGTGTGCATGAGCGTGGGGGCCTGAGGGCAAGCCTGAGGTGGTGTTCTTTAGAAAGCCTCAACCTTGGTTTTGGAGACAGGGTCTCTTGCTGGGACCCAGAGCTTAACAATTAGGCTGAATAAGCCGGGTAACGAGCCCCAGGGATCCGTCTGTCTTTACCTTTATCTGTCTTTCCCTCAGTAGCTCTGGGATTACAAGCGTATGTTACCACCCCTGGCTTTCTATGTGGGCTGTGGGGATCAAATTTGAGTCTTTATGTTGTTGGCAAGCAGTTTTCAGAGTAAGCAATCTCCTCAGCCTCTTATGTTTACCATTTCTTTTGGTTGCCTTTAAATTTCTTTTCCTTCGGAGGGTGATGGGCAGGTATAGTCTTAGAGCCTTGAGATTATGATACTTAGCCAAGGTCCCACAGAGGGGCTGTGCCCGGAACAAGGACCTGCCTGCTTTCCATGCCAAATGACTACAAACTGGAACAACATCCCCCTGCCCATGGCGGGGCCTGGCTGAGGGAGCTAGCGTGGCTGTGATGCAGGAGGCAGAGTTCACTGACATTCCTCCTTGCTCCCTACAAACAACCTGTTTTCTGCTCAGGTTCCCCGCTCACCTGCACTTTAAGGAATGGTTGACTCTGTCACCTACACTGGAGGCTATATTAAGTCTTGGGAAGAAGTTCGGCCATGACAATTCCTTTCTGACACCTGGTTTAGTGAAAGGGATGTAGCCCCATTCTGGCCAATGGCGGAGTAAGACTAAATCTATTAAGCAAGCTTCTGGGGAAAGTTTCTTTCATGCCAAGAGAGTCATCGTGACTCGAATGACCTCCTCTGCCTGTCTGCTGAGAAGCATGGAGCTGTGGCCATCTTCAGTCCTTGGGCCGAGAGGTAACTGCCATGCTGATGGAGGAGGGGAGCCACTGACCAAACCAACCCTGAGCGCCTGGTGCGGGGTACCTGGTGCATGTGATGATAACTGTGCTTACTGCTCTTGTCTCTTTTGGTTAAGCTTTTTATGACATCGACAATGTCCTAACAGACCCAGGCGGGAGGGTGGTCTGGATTTGCCCTCCATTTTCTGAGGTGAACTCACAAGGTAGTTCTGGGACTAGGCCTCTGAGTTCTCATCTGCAAAATGGAAAGAGCATCTACCTCTCAGGAGGCTGGGAGAGGGTAAACAAAGTGACAACTGCTGTTTGGGTTGAGACTTATCTGATGTTACACCTGTCTGGTCTTGGGCTTTTCTTGGAGGACACCGAGTCTTACCTGTTGTGTCACTGACAGCATCTTGGTAGCCACAAAAGCTACTATCATTTGCTATCACCCGGGTCTTCTCTTACAGAGGACTTTCTACCCATCTTGCTTCTTTTGGTTTAATGAGGAACCACTGTTCCCGCTTTGTCTTTACAGAAACCGGAAGTGTGAAGCAGAAGCTTGAGAGTGACAACAGGGCTGGGCCAGTTCTTCTGTGGAAATGGCCAGGACTTTTTCTGCATCATGCAGCTGCCTCCTAAAGATGGGGACAGTATCCCTGTCTTCCACCCTAGGCCAGAATCATGTTGTGTGTGTTCCTGTGTGGATCTGAAAGTGACTTTGGGTGCACAGCTGATGGCTCCTGGAAGGGCAGGATGATGCCTGTGGCCCCTGGGCTTCCTTTGGGGGCTTCATTTTGGTTAAACACACAAAGATTCATGGCTATGGCCTTGATTGAAGTAAGAAGCTTACAGACCACAGACCTAAGCGAATCATTTCCCCAAACCAGGAAAAGATACATATTGAACGGTCCCATGCTTTACGGTGGGACCAGGCTGGGTTTGAGTTCAGTTTATCCTTTACTCAAGAGCAGGTGGTTCTGTCCAGAGCTGTGACAGGATTAGTGACAGGAAACTGTGGCAGGAGGGTTGGGAATGCTGAACTGTTTAGAGATTTTGAGGAGGGAGCTGGGGCTGAAGGGAGAGAAGATCAAGCCAGCTGGTCCAGACCCTGAACTCAAAGTATATGAAATTCGGCCCCATCATTTACAACTCTGACCTTTCCAGAATCTCTAGATCCCAGGTCGAGTAGGAAGGGAACCATGATGCCAACCAATGCTGGTTACTGTTTACACACCTACTGTGTTCCAGGCACTCTTTACCCAAATGTAGCCTTTCAAAGGACAGGACCTGGCCCAGGGCATTCAGTTAAGAAACAATTAAGGGCTACTGAGATGCCTAAGTGGGTAAACTCGTACTGTGCAAGCCTGGCGATCTAACTTCCATCACTGAAAACCGTGTAAAGGTGGAAGGACAGAAACAATTCCACCAAGATGTCCTTTGACCCCCACGCATGTGCCATGGCATGCATGACCATACATACACATCATATATACACATATAATAAGAACAACCAAGTGCTGGGGCGGGAGGAGCGGAAGAAATGGAAGGCCAGAGCAGGATCCCAGAGTTGCGTGCCAGGTATGGGCCAGGCCCCCTTCTGCTTCCTGGCCTCCCAGACGTGTGTGGTTCTCCCAATATTTCTCCCCACCTGTTCCTTCTAGCACTGACTCAGCTTCCAGCCTGCTTGTACTCACACTATAATCCTGAGTTTGGCCCTAATTCTGCTCAATGAGGAAGAGCAGATTGATCACAGCCTCATATGGAGGCCTATTCAACTTTCCTCCAGTGAGTTTAAGGCCTGGACCACACTGGGGCCTCAGCAGGATGAGCACTAAGTCCTTAATCCCAGTTGTACTAGGTGGCATTCCTGCTTCCCATACCAATCGCAACATCCATACCTAGAGGAGAGCAGGCTGTGTCTGGTAGGGGAGCAGATGCTTCAAAAGGATGCCCTGTGGGTGGGGCTGGGAGGAGAGCTGTCAGGCTGGTGACCCAGGGCTTCAGAGAGCAGAGTGGTAAGGGAGGCAACAGTTGCTTGGCTGTTTCTGCATCTATCCCAGAGCACATCAACAAACCCCAAACTACCCTCAAGAGCTTGAAGGGACAGGAGAAAGAACGATGTCCTGCTCTTGCTTTGCTCCTGGGATAGGGGCTGGAAGCATGTAGTGTGGGGACGTACATCGGCTCCAGGAAAGCCGGTTCCTGAGGGCAGAGCGGGAGGTCAGCCCTGGACTCACCGTCTTCCTTGGTCTGGATATAGAGCACGCTGCTGCGCACGCCGTCCCCGGCCTGCGTGTAGGCTAGCACCTGGACGCTGTAGTTGGTGAACTTCTCCATGCCCCGCAGCTCCACTCGCTCCCTCGTGGTGGTGACATTCTGCATCTCGCCCCACTCTGTGGAGACAGGCCTCCGGTCATGAAGCTGGCCCTGGCATGCTTCCTGGCCCCTTCCAGCCTGGGCTCAGACCTCTGCTCTATAGGGGTGAAGGCTAGATGGTCTAGGCAGCAGACCTGGACCACTGTCCTAGGCCATGTCTCTCCCTAAGTGCCTAACCAGAGACAAGTATATACTGGTCTTGAACCTCAGTTGACCTTGTACCAACTTTTGCTTGATGTTCTCTCTTTAAGATACTTGCATCTATATGTCCTGCCATCCAACTTCCTCCTTTCTTAGCCCACTGGGGACCCATCATTCTGGCTTCATCAAAGAGTTTCCTGTAGATCATAAAGAAGTGTTTAGGGAAGGCTGGACATGGTGGTGCATGCTTTTAATCCCAGCCCTCAGGAGGCTGAGACAGGGGGGTCCCTGGGACCAGGCTGGCCTAAAATAGCCAAGGCTACATAGTGAGTCTCTATCTTTAAAAATAGCTTATGGCAAAGGTCCCATGGAGGAGGCTGCAGAGGCTATATATGAGTGTGTGTGTGTGTGTGTGTGTGTGTGTGTGTGTGTGTGTGTGTGTG
>NW_026596039.1:7484721-7501807 GCF_907164565.1 Psammomys obesus | reverse complement strand
GTGTGTGTGTGTGTGTGTGTGTGTGTGTGTGTGTGTGTGTGTGTGTGTATGGGATGTGCTTCTGAGCCTCCTATTGAAACTATGTGCAAGACTGCCCCCGCCACAGGTGCTGTAGGCAGGCTTTGTAGAGATGACTGCCTGCACAGTACCTCTCAGGGCCCTACTGGCAATCAGGTGTAGGCAAAGAGCTCACAGCAGGTGGCCAGGTGACAGTGCAGTGGTCCAGAGGGTGAGAACACCACACCCCACCATGCTCAAAGATTCAAATCTTCAAGGTGGGGGATGGCAGAGGTCCGCATCCTGAAAGCAGTGCAGACCTGTCTGGGCACATGGAAAGACGTGGGAAGAGCAGCCTGACTCACAGCCCAGTGGATTTTGGAGAGTGGAGAGGCCAGTGTCTTCTCTGAGGGCTAAGTAGGAAAGCCTGTTGCCTTGGAAAAAAGAGAAAGCAAGTTCTGGACGGAGCCTTCTACTGACACTGTATAAGGGTCATGCTTGTTTGTCTGTTTGCCTTCCGATCCAGGATCGCATTATGTAGCTCTGGCTAAAGGCACGCACATACGTACCTGGCTGGCAGGCTCACATTTTGGATAGGTTGGCTCAAGATCTCCCACCAAAAAACAAACAAACAAACAAACAAACAAACAAAAAAATTGGGAGACCCTCAGAGGTCACGCCCTAAGACTGAGGCCTTTCAGCTTTGGTAGGAGAAAATGAATCAGAGATGTTCTTCCCAGCAGAGTCCAGGTGGGTAGGGAGGTGTCAGTCCCCTGGACAGATGGCTGTCAGCTGCATTCTCAGCCTCCAGAAGGAAGGCTGCAGGAGCCTGGGGGCAGACTGTTCAGGCCTAGGACACAGACTCATCGTGGGCCCCTGTGCTCTGCTGAGGTGAGCTTTTCTGTGCACAGCTGGGGACGCCCAACCTCTGGCTCTGCCTCCTACAGACTTCCTGGCCCTCGAAGGTCTTTGTGCACGAGACCTGGAAGGTCTGGGCATGAGAATGATGTGTTTGTTGGGGTGAGGCAAAGAAGGCACCCTGAAGGTGACTCTTCTACTTGCCCCTGGCTGTCCTTGCGCTATTGAGAGCCCGGCCCCCACCCCTCACATGACCCAGTTGCTCCCTGCATTGAACTCACATCTTACTGCTCACCTGGCTCCACCTGCGTTAGGCAGCTTCCCTAAGTCTGACTAAGCCTACTTCCTCTCTCACCCCTCTAGGCAAGCTGTGACAACAGCTTCTTGCAGATACTAATCCTGGCCACCCTCTCTCCTTCACACTCCGCTGAAAGCAGTCCCTCCTCACACATGTGTGCCACCTGCTCCCCGCCTAAGGAGGCCATAAAGTCCTAATATCGACATGTTGTCAGAATAGCAAATGTGCCTCAGTACCCCAATGACTCCTATGTGTGCTGTTGTCTAGGTGTGGCTGGTACCTACTGCCCCTCACCAGTGAGGTGACCATGTGCGTGACCTCGACCCTGAATCTAGCTCCGGTCCTAGGCTAACAAGGACGCATGCACTGTCAACTCACACCCCTGTGGCCTCTGTGTGCGTGGAGAGGGGGCTGCCCTTGCACTAGACACACTACCGAAAGCTGCGCAGCAATAGCCAAGCCATAAGCCCACCAACCTGGACCCGGCCATCAATCCCAGGAGACTCACCTCCATCAACGTAGAGTGACCAGAAGATGACCCGGTAGCCTTTGAGGACGCCGTTGAGGGTGCTTCTCGGGGGCTCCGACCAAGAGATGACAGCCACGTCAGAAGTGATGGACAGGGCTCGGACGTTCTCCGGAGGCTGGCTGGGCACTGCAGAGGGTGGTGGAAATCACCAGTCAGTTATATACAGTATAATGTATATGCCTCGCAGTGGGGCCTGTTGCCTGATCATCGGGATACAGAGTCAGACAAGTGGAGGGACTGTCTGACTCTGAGGTCTGGGAGTTGGACTGCCGTTCAAGTCTCCTCTGCTTCAGTCTGAAGCAGCTACATACCTCTCCAGTCTCAACCTCAGCTTTCTGGGGCAAGGTGGTTCTGGTTCTGGTAGGTTCTGGAGAAGGGGAAGAACTTGGGAATAGTCCTGGTAACTCCTCAGTAGGACATGGAAGTCAGACAGCCCATGAAATGAATTGTGGTGGCTTGGGAGACCAATTGAGTCCCAGGGTTGTGGCTGAAACTCAGTATCTTAGCTGAGGGCTGGCAGCCCCTCGGTGCTCACTGACCATAGATGGATCTGAACTCAGGTCTGGCTTGGGGGGGATTCCTATGTTCTGAAGCTAAGCTGATGAGAAAGTAAAGAAGAAAGGGGGACCTCAATGGACCCTGGTGCAGGGTTGGAAAGTTCCCACGGAGACCACCAAGACTTCTGGGCTCATCTCTGTGTAAGAGCATGCCCAAACGCCTGGATGTCCTGGAACCACAGTGTGAGGCCAGCTTGGGTGACTGCTTGCTCTTGCCACTCTCTGATATCTCCCTCTGGGGTTTCCAAGTCCCCTATTTTGAGTTCATTTCAGGCCACTGGCCCCTTCTGACCATAGGAGCAAAGCACCAAGGGTCGTCTCTGCTAAGAACCACAGTGACACTTGTGCTGACTTCTGAGGAGCCCAGGGCAGAAGGAGAGAGCGAGCCTTCTCCGCCGTGAATGGGAGAAAGGAGGCAGAGGCTGGAGGGAAGGTAATTAGATCCCGTTGCCCCACAAGAGGCAACTCTAATTTTTATGAGCATTTAAATGATAATACATCATCCTAACGATCCTCTTTGAGAGTGATTATTGTTTCATATTACTTAGGTGTAAAAATATAAGCACCATGTAATTAGGGACCCAGCGTAATAAACTAATACAGATCGCCCGTTCGAACAAAATGAAGGTAATACAATTATGGAAAAGACACTCTTGCTAAGGCAGGGGCCCTTGAATACCCCAGGAGGAGTGCTAATATTGCCAGAAAACGATCAGGATCTGACAGGCTAACGAGGGCCTTAATTAAGTATGAAAAACTGCTGAGCAAATGCGTGTGGAAACTTTGTTCCCCGTCTCCTCCTCTGTTTTGAAAAGGACTCCACAGCCTGTGCCGAGTCCTCCCCGGCGGAAACTCTAGGTGCCCTGTCTGTTAGAGGGAGGCTTTCCTCCTGGGCAGGCTGGCCTGGGCTCTGGGTTTGGACAGCTGGCTCCAGAATGACCTTCCTGGGCACATATTGCATCCAGTCTCGCTCCCAAGCACAGGGGAAGCAGCTGAAAGAGGGGAGAACGGCTTGGGGATCCAGCTTGGCTCTTCATCGCGGCTGTCGTATGACCAGGTGGGGAACTTAGCTGCTGCCAGTCTTGGCTGCTCTCTGGGAATTCTGACCCAGATGAGTTTCTCTTGGGTACTCCATGGGCCACAAGTGGCGGCAGTAACCCCCCCCCCCCCCCCCCCCCGCTCCCTGCATCATCACGGAGTTTCTGCTACACAGAGCTCTAGAGTCCAGTGAACACTGACAGGCTTTTAGGGACTGCTATGGGAATCCCTGAGTGAGGGCACCACTTGTATGTACACTCCAGCCTGAAAGCTGACAAGCTGGTGTTCCTCTGCCCAGCCAGGTTTGTGGCCAGTGTCTTCAGGTGGGAGAGAAGCCTGGGGACTGGACAGTGTGGCTGTGCTCCTTCAGGCTCTCGGCACCTCTCTGCTCCCTGCCAGCCTTTCCTTTCCCTTTCCCCTCTCAGATCAGCCCCATCCCAAAGCTCAGCTGTGCCCTAGAACGATGAGAGGGAATCTGGGGATGGAGCCTAGAAATCAGGATTTGAAAGCCCCAGACAGAGTCTGCCTTTAGCCAAGGTTCAGAACTGTGGGAGATAAGCTTCTCCAGTGTTTCTGGCCCAACTCCCTCTCAGTGGGGCCTGAACTTCCAGAGAGGAAGAGGAGAGGGCACCCCTAAGCTCAGGCCTGGCTCTCCAGAGCTGCAATGCTTGGAGTTTTCAGTGCCATGCAGCAAGGCCATCCCACCCCCTTCTTCTGGGAGAAGCCGACTCAAGATTCGGGCAGTTCTCACTCTGCCCCCCACTTTCTATTGGGGTGCAGGAAGAAGCTTCGAAGACTCTTCTGCATCTTCTTTATTCTGCTCTCGAGGGCTGGGGTGGGTAGGGTGGGGAGGTGACTGCCTGGCTGCTTCCCTGGAGGCGTCAAGACCCTTTTCCAATCTCAACCTGATGCAGGGTCAGGCCTCAGCTGTCATTTTTCCTGTGTGTGGACGGGAGGCATTCTTCTGTTCTCCCCTAATTCTGGAGAGTATGGGCCCCTTCATTTACCATCAGACAGTGAGGGCCTTTCTAGTTATCAGAGTGTTAAGATGTATCGATTTGTTTTGAGACAGGTCCTCTGGCTGACCCGGACTCACTAGGTAGACCTGGATGGCTTTGATTCCACAGAGATCCTCCTGCCTCCGCCTTCCAAGTGCTGCTAAAGATTTTGTGTCACCTCATCCAGCAGAGTGTTTTTAAGAACGAGGCTTTAAATTCTTCTTCCACATGGCTGTTAGAATTTTTAAACTCCACGGCCGAATCTCACACCCTTATATCAAATGGGGACACATTGTGGCCTCGAAATAGAAGGGTAACTTGGCTCTTTTACCTTTTTTCAAAGGAAAAACTTGGCCCAAAATGAAGGGGAAAGCTTGGCCAGAGAGGGACTAGAGGGTCAGAAGGAAGGAGAGAGATACAGGGATGGAGAGATGAAAAGACAGGCTAATGTCCTACAGATAGGCCAAGAGGCAAAGTATTAGCAAGTGAGGAGTAGAGAGTGGCCACACAGGCTGAGGCCATATTTGTTGAGTGGACCAAGGCCCTTTGAGAGTCAATGGGTAAGAGGACATGGGGGTGGCAAGTGTGTGTATGCATGTGTGTGTGTGTGTGTTGTCAGTCTGACACAAACTCGAGTCATCTGGGAAGAGGGAGCTTCAATTGAGAAGTTGTCTCCATCAGTTTCACCTGTAAACAAGTTGATGGAGCGTTTTCCTGATTAGTGGTTGATGTTGGAGAACCTAGACCACTGTGGGCCGTCCACCTTTGGGCACGTGGTCCTGGGTTGCACAAGAGAGCAGGTGGAGTAAGTCATGGAGAGAAAGCCAGGAAGCAGGGTTCCTCTGTGGCCTCTGTTTCAGTTCATGCCACTGGGATCCTGCCTTGAGTTTCTTCCCTGACTTCCCTCAGTGATGGGCTGTGATCTGGGACTGTAAGATGAAATAAACCCTTTCTCCCTCAAGTTGCTTTTGGTCAGTGCCTTATCACAGCAGAAGAAAACAAACAAGAACACCCAGGAAGTTTGTACTGCCCACAGGATCAAGAGAGGCCCAGGCCCCCAGTCTGCCTGATGGAATCTGTCCCCCTGCTCCCAACCTTGTGGTTGCCCTCACCGTCCTCCAAGGTAGTGGCATTGATCTCACTGGATGAGGGCCCTGTGCCTGCCCGGTTGAAGGCTTGGACCACCACACCGTACTGAGCGAACTTCTTGAGGTTATCTAGGGTGTAGACCTCACTGTCCCCAGTGGCCTTCATCTCCACGATGCTGTACTGCCCATTGCTGCCAGGGCTGTTCTCCCTGTAGCCAATCTGGTACCCTCGGATGACTCCATTCTGCAGCTCCTTCTTTGGTGCCTGTGGGCAAGAGGAAGGGTGGAGGACGAAGACACAGTGACACTCAGATGTCTTTGTTCTTAGAGCCAAGGACACATCATTACTCTATGCCTAGCCATTGGATGGCTCCCGTTCGACTTGAACCCTTGGGACCTTGCCATGGCTACCTGGCCCTCTGTGACCATGCCACTCAGATGCCCACTCATCTTTTCCCATAGCCTTCTATGCTGTTCTTGCCAGGCTCATGACTGTCCCCACTCTGGCCCCTCTCCTTGTCATGTCATTGAGGAGAGGCCCCCTTTTTTATGAGACAGCCCTTAACTGTTAGTGGGTTGTTTTGGCCTCTGGTTTGTCTCCCTTGGCTTCTGACATTCTATAGTTTACTTATGCAATTGAACATCTGCCTCTGTAGAATCTAATGTCAGGAAGCTGAGGTGTATTGACTCTTTTTATTGTTGTATCTTTGTGTCTATAACAGGGTCTGGCTTAGAGTGTGCTTACTCACTTAATGTATGCATGCATGTATGTATGTATCAATAGACGGGGCTATTGCTTGGATACTCAGGGGCCTAAAAGAATTGGAACCTCAGATGAAAGTGATCTGAGGGAGAGAGATGTAAGTAATGAATTTGCACAAAAGAAAGTGTCCTGTGCATCCTGTCCACACACACTGGGTTGAGCATCATTGATAAAAATTATGTGGAAAGATTAGTTCCCTGCTGGCAGAAATGTCAAGTAATACAACAGCAGCACAAGCCATCTGGCTGTTCCCCACGCAGCCAGATATTGAGTTATATGATCCATGTGATCATACAATCCTACTTCTGGGTATAAACCCCAAAGGACTGAAAGCAGGGACTCGGCTTCTTGGATATCTGTGTCCACAGCGGCTTTGTTCACAGGAGATGAATGGCTCAATGAGATGTGGTATATCCATACAGTGGAATATTAGGCAGCCAGTGCCAGGAGTGACATAGGTTACTGAATAGACGAACTCAGGCATCATACTGTGTGAAGTAAGCCAGCCACAAAAGACAGGCACCGTAAAGTTCCCGTCGCAGAGGATTCTGGACTAGGTGAATTCCCAGGAATAGCAAACAGAAGTTTCTAGGGGGTGAGAGGAGGGGTTAAGGGGACAGAGCTCAGTTGAGGAAGTGAACAGTATTGAAAATAGCTCATGGTGATGGCTACACAGCTCCATGAATGTGCTAACAGGCACTGAGTGGCATTTTTAAATTAAAAATGGTGTGTTTCTGGTGTATGTATGCATGCACATGTGTGTGTGAAGGTGTGTGCACATGTAGAGACCTGAGGCTGATGTAAGTGTCTTCCTCTACCTTGTTTTTGAGATAGGGTCTCTCACGAGTTGTTCTGGTGCTTGCTTTGTTTTGGGAAAACCCAGGATCCCCCTGTCTCTGCCCCCCCCAGTACTGGGGCTGCTGAAGCATTTGAGTGCCAGGCTCTTAGGTGATTCTGGGGATCTGAGCTCAGGTCTTCATGATTGCCCAGCAGGCACATTACCCACAGAGCCACCTCCCCAGCCCCCTGAACAGCATTCCTAAACATGGCTACAAGCTGTGCATTTTATACTAGAAAACCCTCAAAGATAATAAACAGAACAAAAGCAAAGAGTGCTTGACTTTGCCCGGCCCAGATCATCCAGGCACAGGCTGGATTGCCTCTGATACAGTGGCTGGGGCTGGAGGTGTGCTGAGGAAGAGGCCTGCAGGCAGCCTGTAGATGAAGGATCAGAGATGTCAAGAGGGGGCTGGTGGGAATGAAGAACCAACCCCAGAGGGCCAGAAGAAGAGAGCAGAGAACATTCTAGCAGCATGCGTCCAAGCTGGGGGACATTCCCACCCCAGGCTTGAGTCTTGATGCAAACGAGATCATGTGCATAGACAGGTGTCTTGAGAGAAGAGATGGACATGGACACCAGTATCTGGCAGGATCTTACAAGACCCCACCCCCAGAAATGGCTGTGTAATCCATGCCTGTGAAGGGCTATGAATACAGATCCTCCTAAACACACATCCTAATCCCCACACCTGCCCAAGGCCAGATGCAGTTAGATCCTCAAATAGAAACTGGCTTCTTTAGGGACAGGGCCTGCCCATCTTTAAATTGAGATAGAACAGCTACCTATGTGAATATAAAACCAGCTAGAGCCAGGGTTTTGAAGACAATGAAGTTAATTTAAAAGCCCACTTTTATTGTACTAAAAAAAATAGTGAGATAAAAAACAATTAAGTTCGTAAAACAGCTCCACTGTTTCTTTTAATTCAATGAATGCTTTAAATGAATTGCATTTTAAGATCACTGTTAACTCAATAAAATTAAGTTTTTAATTTAACGTAATTGTTTTGAACTCACTAAATAGGTAGATGTGTGTGTGTGTGTGTGTGTGTGTGTGTGTGTGTGTGTGTGTGGTTAATTGACTTGACTTTTTGCTATTGCCTGAATCATCTTCTCTCCACACTTGGCCTGTTCTGCGCACTAGCCTGCAAATAGGTAGCTCTCTGCAGCTGGAGTTTTCGAATACTCATATACACACACTTAGATGCCTGTTGATACACACTCAACTTCAAGAACACGATATGCCACTCCTACCCTACACAAACTCTGCTGTTGTATGTACACACAGTCACATTGTTAGCACAGTGCCACATTGCCTTATGCCTCCAGGACCATGTGTGCCACGGTCCTGCACATACGACCTAGGGCTGTCAGCACCATGTTAGACACTTGTATACTTGACCCAGGGCATTCTATGTCTAGCTATACATACGACCTAGGGCTGTCAGCACCATGTTAGACACTTGTATACTTGACCCAGGGCATTCTATGTCTAGCTATATCTCTGTGAATATAACCCAGATCTATCTATTCCACAATAGACGCCTATGTGCATGACCCAAGGCCATCTTTGCCATGATATATGCCTGTACACAAGACCATAGCCACAAATACTGGCAGAAGCCTTGGGCAGGCACTCAGGTTCCCCTGATGTACATATATGTATTTCAAAAATTTATACACATCTTGACATACCTTCCATCCCTCTCTGTGTCCTTTTTCTCTTCTTCTATTTCTTTCTCCCCACATCTCCATCCTTCCCAAACATGCACACTTGGGATTTAAATCAATCTTAACAATATTTCTCTGAATCATTAAGAAGTCAATAGGGCTGATTGCAAATTTATATCATAAAGTAGGGGTGATCCATCTCACAGAGAGTCTTAAAGCGAAGTGACTTATCTTTCAAGTGAATCTTTATTTTTCATTAATCTGTTCTCAGTGTGAAAAAAATCCCCACGAGAAGTCAGTCCCCAAATTTATTGACTTTCTGGCTCATTCTGAAGTTCTAACTTTCTAATCAATTTTATTTTTCATTATGAGACTTTGGAGAAATAAATTTGATTCTAAATCTTTATCGACCTCTGGGTCAGAGCTTTGTAGCAAACGCCTTAGTGTTTTACATAGTTCTCTGGCTCCACCTCTGGGCCTCCTTTGTGTAGTCCCGAGAAATGAGTTCAGAACTAAGATTATGACAAGATGAAAGGGGCTCAGCTTTACCCTCAGCATCTGGAGAAAGCTCTGGAGCCCAGATGTGAATCGATAGGTTTTTTCCCTTAGGGGGCATGTCTGTGAAGGATTTCTAAGATCAGGTTAATGGAGATGGAAAGAGTCATCCTACAAGTGAGTAGCTCCATTCATGGATGTCCCTACTGAATGAAAAGGAGGAAGCACTCTTGCTGACTGTGCACACTACATTCCATGACTTCCCTACCATGGTGGACTGAACCCTCAAACTGTGAGCCCAAGTCCACCCTTCTGTCCTTAAGTTGCTGCTGTCAATTATTTTATCACAGCAACAAGAAAAGGAGCTGAGACAAGGCACCAGGTAGGATCACAACTTCTGGCCATTTTCTCTGGGGTGGGAAGAGACTGGGCAGCTCCTGTTGTGTGAGTGTTCATGCACACATGTGACTGTGGCCATTGCAGGAAAAATGTCTAGGCTCTTCTCACACTCTTTCATGTTAAAGTTTACCCCCTTGAAGAGTCTAGACAGGTGGATAATACCACTTGGATTTTCTGGTTAGGAGTTAGAATGAGAACACCAGAAAACTGATTGCCCATGAAAATGAAGCCACATGAGGTCCACTGTCAAGACTAGAATGCACCTAGAGGACCAACGCTAGGTCCAAAGAAGCTCTTTTTCCCAGAATTCTGTTCAGTATGCTGCGATAGGGAGGTCGTCGGGGAGTCCAGTGTATGTGCCTTGGTCTCTGACTTATAACTGAGCGACTGTAGACAAATCACCCCGAATCTTGACACCCTTGGCCTCTTCGGCTGGATGTTGATGAAAGTATCTTTCTGTTTACTCATGGAATAGAGGGAGGGCCAGATGAGTGTGGGTAGGAGCAAGCACAGGAGACTGGATGCTGCAGAGTTGCAGGAAGGCAGGGACTCAATGAGTCATCAGCATGTAAAGGATAGGGAACAGGCCCAGAACTCCCCAGGAGCACCCCAACTCTTGGTACTTCTCATCTCTTGGCTCATCAGAGGTGTTTCCTCTAAAACACCCTTAAACAGAAGCTGTCTCAGTCACCTGAGTTCTCAGCCCCTTGCACTGTAGCCTGGTCACTGACATTTTCTATCCAACTCTCCCAGGCCTAGAAGGGCAGCTAGTGTTTTTCAGTTTTAGAAACAGTCCTGGGTTGGAGAGATGGCTCAGTGGGTAAAGGCACTTGCTGCTAAGTTTTGATGGTTTGAATTGTATCCCAAGGGCCCATGTGGTAGAAGAGAACTGCCTCCCCCTGCAAGTTGTTTTCCAACCCTTGACCTCTCCATATGTGCTGCAGGACACATGGCTATGCATGCATTTGTGAGCAGGCACACATGTACACACCCACACACCACACATTCCTCTCTTATTTTACCCTAATGCGTTAGAAGAACTTTGCACAAAACCAAACCTAGTTTCTACTCTCCAATACCACACTGAGCCAAAGGATGGACTGCTAAGTGATAAGAGCCACACTAGCACTGTCAACTTTTTCATCTCCTCCCAGGTACGGTCCCTTGCCAGACAGTCAGGGTGAAAGGGAGCAAGGATTGAAAAGGGACCTTCCTTTTACATTCCTCTCCTCCTACCCTTCAGATATCAATGGGCCTAGTGAGGAAATAGGCATGAGTACTGCATGACAAGAGACCAGGGAGTCTGCTGGAGTCACAGGAGGGTTGAGGTGGCATAGGCAAAATGGCAACTCACGCACCTTCCAGGTCACTTGGATACTCTGTGAAGTCACTGGTTGCAAGGTGACATCCATAGGGGGCCCATCGGGAGCTGAGGACACAGAGGAGACAGCACCGAGTAACATCGCAGTAGAGGAAACAATCCTGTGTCCTCCTGTCAACCTGGAGGACTGCTGAGATGTTCACCCGCAGACGACAGACTTGGTAGCTGGCGATCTGAGTGGGACCTGGTCGCCTTCACTTTGTGATCATTTGTAACATTGCACACATATGTCTTAGGAATGTTTCTGTGTCATTTGGTTTCTCAATAACACATATAAGAAAACACAGCAAGAGAAATCCTGTTTAAATTTTGGTTAAAAGTCTGGGGCTAAGTGGACATCTCAGTCAGTAAAGTGACTTACAACTCCGAGGACCCGAGTTCCATTCCCAGAACCCGTGTTAAAAAAAAAAAATGAGTGTAGTGGTGAGCACTGGTAACTCCAAAAGCAGGCAGGCAGAAGCAGATGGATTTCTGGGGATTGCTGGCCAGCTAGCTCAGGCTGCTTGGTGGATTTTAGGCCAGTGAGAGGCTTTATCTCAAAGAACAGGGGTACCTAAGGAACAACCCCCAAGGTTGTCCTCTGGCTCCTACATACACCCATACACAAGGGCACATGCACCTGCTGGCTTCCCCCTGTCCCCCCCCACACACCATGTTCACACATTGTGACAAAGTCACTGGCCCAGGGGACTCAGACTCCTTGCTTTGTTGAGCCAAGGCACCTTTCTTTCCCACATAGGCTGGAGCCCGGGAAAGCAAGTCAGGACCACGGACAGCTCTCCACAAAGCTGACAGAAAACAAAACAAAACAAAACCAATAAAACAGAAACAACTCCTCAGAATACTGTAGCCTCTGTGACTCATAGAATGCATTTTGGGCCCTCTCCTGTCTGTTCTCTTTAAACTATAAGCCCGCTTCAAATGAACAGGGCTGGTGGAGGTGCCTGGTGTCTGAGTCCCAAGATCATGGGCAGTGGGAGCAGAGGACAGGATGGGCGCTCACCAGCCTCTTCCGTGCTGATGGTAAGCTCCTTGCTCGGCTCGCTGCGGCCGATCTTGTTGAAGGAGTACATGCGAATGCTGTACACAGATGCTGGGTGCAAGTCCACAATATTGGCCTGGTTGATTGTTGGGGAGATGTTGCGTGTGGACTGCTTAAAATCCCAGGAATCTGTAAAGGAAACAGTCATTTCAAAGCACAGGCTTGTAAACTCTAGAACCTGTCCCCACCCCAGCCTCAAGTGTCAGCCTGTTCCAGTTCCAGCTTGGATGCCAGAGGGGTCCAGCTCACATCAACAGCAGACAGAGAGGGGGAAGGAAGCCTTAATTATTTCACAGGCACTGTAAGGGTCCATTGGAAGAAGCTCCAGCTTGGGAGGAGACACCTTCCTTTGTCCTGGGCAGTGGGTGAGCTAAACTGCAGACTGGGTCAGACAAGATTCTTTCTAACATCCACTAAGGCCATCATCTGCTCACTATCCCTGCAATCTGATGGACAGCGCCTTTCCTATTGCAGCTTTCGGCACATCTGAGGCTTACCATTCCGAATGTGAGACACCCACTCACCCAGTGCCACTGTGGGGAAGGGGAAGCGAGGACTCCTCCCCGCTCCTCCTGTTCTCTGCTTCTGTATCTCCCTTCCTTGTGCACCTGTGAGGTGATCTAAGAGTTCTGTGTGAGGTTGGAGTGTGCGACCCAACTCCACCCTCTTTCCTGCAGCAGCTACAAAACTGTAAAAGGCATCGGAGTCTCCAGAGTGAGGGGCCAACAAAAGGATTAATGCATTTACAATTCAGTTTGTCCAAGGAGACAGGCAGTCCATTCCAAGGCTAATGCTTAGCAAAATTGTAGAACACGGAAAATGCCAGATAAATGCAACTCGGGGATCCTGTGACTGTGAACATTATGTTTCTCCAGAGGAACTCAGCCATTCACCCATGCTTGCTGCCCTTACCAGGGGACTCTAGAACAAGATGAAGAGGGGCCGCAGTTACAGTAATGGCTGAGCCAAGACCTTCCCAACCCAGAGAGCTTGATCAGGTGCCTTTTTCTAGAGCACTTTGGGTGGTGGTGGTGGTGGTGGGGGAACCTGGCAAAGACCAAGGAAGCAAGCTGATAGTAGGGCTTAAAAGTGTTCTCCCGGCCTGTTCAGATACTCCCGCTTGCACTAAGTTTGTGCTTGAAAAATCCACTGGAAAAAAAAAAGCCTCAGTGGAAAAGGTGAAGCTACATCTCTACAGTTAATTCTGAAGGCAGGAAAGGTGGCTATAGTTGCAGGCAGATTTTAAGAGGACATTTTTAGGCACGTGTGTATGTATGCATTTGAGTATTCAAATGTGTTAGCATGCACGTGGAGGCCAGAGGATAATTTCAGTGTTCCCTAATTGCTTTCCAAAATAGCTTCTTTCTTTCTTTCTTTCTTTCTTTCTTTCTTTCTTTCTTTCTTTCTTTCTTTCTTTCTTTCTTTCTTTCTTTCTTTCTTTCTTCCTCTTTTCTTTTTTTAAATACAGGGGCCCTCACTGAACCTAGAACTTACTATTAGGTTAGACTGTTTGGCTTGCAAGTGCCAGGGACCCTGCTGCTGCCTCCCCCAGTGCTGGGCTGCAGATGTGGGCCACCATGCCCGACATTTTTACGTGGTGTCTGGGGATTGAACTCCTTAGGCTTGTTACTGAGTGAGCTATCTCCCAGCCCTTAAGAAGAGACTTAAACTTTTATTACATTTAAATAAATACATGTGTGAATGTTTGTGTGTGTGTGTGTGCGTGTGTATGTGTGTGTGTATGCATGCACATGTGTGCATGTGCTCATGCACACACAACGCAGACCATCATGTGCACAAGGAGGTTAGAGGACAACTCGCAGGAGTCAGTTTTCCCTATCATGTGGGTTCTGGGTATCAAAAGATCATCAGGCTTCTTGGCAGAGTCTTTACTCACTGAACCAGCTTGACAGTCCACAGTCCATACATACAGTACAGTACATACACGCCTAGCCTGCACACATCAGAATCCTAGTCTTTCATTCTGGTTAAATGAGGTCTTGATGCCTTTAAAAACACAGCTCTCAGCTGCACAGGCTTAGCATCTGTGAAGGGCAT
Organism: Psammomys obesus; assembly: GCF_907164565.1. Classification (NCBI taxonomy): domain Eukaryota; kingdom Metazoa; phylum Chordata; class Mammalia; order Rodentia; family Muridae; genus Psammomys; species Psammomys obesus. Next base: position 7,487,798 of record NW_026596039.1, on the reverse strand, counting down.
AGGCCCAACTCTGTAGTTTTGCATTTAATTCATTGGTTGCTGGAGCCAAACCAACAACATGGCAGGCTGTGGCTGCTCAGAAACACATAATTTTCTTCTTGTCTTTAAAAACACCCCAGCCACCCAGAGAGTCACTCTGCGGCTGACAGGTGAAGCCAGAATTGCAAATAGCAGGCTCCTACCTGTCACGGACATACCTCATTGATTTGGGATGGAACAGACTAACCATGTGGAGGCAGGTGCTCATGGCTGTGTATGTAGGGTCCTGGGAGCTGGTGCCAGCTCACAAATCACATTGGGTTTGCTGTGTTTACGGGAGCGGGAGGATGATCAGAAGTCAGTGCATTCATTTTTGATGAGTGCAGGCAGAGGGAAGAGCCACGTGGGATGTGTCTGAAAACAGGGTCCACAAAGAGGCACTGACATCCACCAGGCACCTGTGTGGTGCCAGGAGCAGCAGTGGAAGACTTCAGTGTGTATCCCCGACTCCCTGTGCCTTCCCCTGATGTCGGTGCTGTATCTTTACTGCATAGGGGCTTCTACATCCTAAGTCCCATCACCCTCTTGGCCTGTCAGTCTCCACTCTGACCCCCTTTTTTCTGAACCACACTCCTCCCTTGGCTTCCCGAGAAAGCTCTTGAATTCTGCTTCTCCCTTGGGCCTGTTCTGCTGTCTCTCTGCAGCTTCAGCCTCCTTAGCCTACCACCAGTGAACACTTTCTTCCAGGTTCAATCCTACGTCCTCCTCTCACACCACGCACTCCTCACACGCAGGCTTTTTAGGTCTGATTCTGGGTTTTCCCTCCGTCTCCTTTACTATCAAATTGGATAGCTTTTATGCTCTTGACTATATAGGGGCTCTCTCCACCTATATCCCTAGCCCAGGCCAAACCGTTGTTGTTATCTCTTGTTTTTCTCTCCTAGCCTTCTCTCCAGACAGTTATGTGTCTATTAGCCCCTTTCTACCTGTTCTGGGCCCCACAGCTGTCATTCATTCTGCATGTATGGCTAAGCCTCTCTCAAGAGCATGAACTGTACTTAGGCTCCTTTCAAAGTACAAATCTGAGCCTGCCATCTCCTCTCATGAAACTCTTCAATCCCTTTCCCTTCGTTTTCATAAAGACAAAGTTTTACAGCAAGACCAAAACCCCGAAATCCTGGCTCATGCCCATCTCCCCAGCTTCCTGTAGAACCCTCATCATAGCCATGCTACAGCATCTTATTTTGGGGCTCACTGTTCTAGGAGCACTGACCAAGAAGGTGCCCGGTCCCCTGAAGACAGAAGCCATGTCTAAAGCTCCTTATCCCCATTTTTCAAGTATTGACTTCTCAAAACCTGTCACTGGCTTTTAGATCTGAGCCACCTTTTTGGATTTTTTACTTTGAATGTAGAATCCATCTCTATTTTGTCTTTCCCTCTGCCCACCTTCCTCAGTTGCCAGTCACAGGAGGAGCTGTCCCAGATAGCAGCTCCTTTCCTTTTCTTGCCAGTTGTCTGCAGGTAGATTTGATCTTGTGTTCCCAAATCTTTTGTTGTTGTTATCATTTTTTGCTTTAGAGACAGGGTTTCTGTGTAGTCGTGGCTGTCCTGGAGTTGACTTACTAGACTGGCCTCGGACTCACAGATATCTCCCTGCTACTGCTTTCACAGTGCTGAGATTAAAGGTGTGCAGCCCATGGCCAGCTCTCAAATTATTTTTGCTGTTGGTTTAAAACACCTCTCTCCTCAAGACCCTTCATGGCTAATACATCCGAGTCCTGTCTGGAGGGCTCTCCTGAGTTTCCAGATTTGATCATGGCCATCTCTCTGATTCTGGACAGTTGGACTCAGGGGCCTATTTTCTTCTGTTCCCTTCTCTGCTCTCTGGGAGCGTTGCACTGGATTTGGTGAATATTGTCTCTTTTAATATTCCCTTTCATATGTGCCTGCCTTGCCCAGATTAACATATTTCATTAAGGGCTCTCTCTTCCTTTCTTCATCAAAGGGTTTACGATGCAAAATATTCTTCTTAAAAATGAAGGAAGTGGCTGGGGAGATGGCCCTGCCTTCTGCTCAGAAGGCTGCCTTTTGAAAGGAGCCTGAGCTGTGGCCATTTTAGGAGCCACTTCATTGCAGAGGGTTCATGGGAGGAAGAGACGCCTCCAGGGGAACACAAATGCAGCCTTCATGCCTGATTCTCCCTTGCATCACAGCTCTGAAGCCCACGCCCTGTATGGCACTTTCTCTGTGGTACAGAGATATCTGGGGCCACAGCAGCAACTGGCAACATCTCAGTACCAGCTTCACCCCATTTCTCACAGAACGACACACTAAACCATGTTGGCTTCCACCAGGGCTGTCTCACCGGACAGTCTTCCGGGCTTTGAGAGCTATCCTCAGACAAGCCCATCCCCTCTCTGTGCTCGCCTTGCTTGCAGAGGCAAATGTAGCATCTGCATTTTTCAGTGTGCGCAGCAGCATCTGATAGATTTGTGTGGACGGTGCTATTTATCATTCAGCATTCATGTATTATTACTCTACTGCCTGGGGCCGGGAAAAGACAGCATGAACACAATGGCTTAGAAAGGGCAGGCTTGGTAATTTCCCTTGGAAAATTAGCATGATGAGCAACGTGGCAGAAAACCTGGCCAAGGTGCAGGGCATCATGAGCAGCCGGTGGAGACCCAGCTTGGGTGTGGTCTGGTGCAGGAGGCAGAAGGGAAGGAGAACAGAGACACAAGGAGAGCCATGAAAGGTTCCAATGCACTGCCTCCCCCGCCCCCCATCCCAGGAGGCATTTCTACCTATGTCAGAATGTTCCATTCATCCTCACAACTTCCCTGAGAATGAAGGATCCCATATTCACTTTGCAAAGAGATGCCAAAGGGTTAGGGCTAAGGTATGTGAGCTTGCCTAGCATTCAAGAAGCCCCAGGTTTCTCGGTCCCCGATGCCACAAAACAAAACAAAACAAAACAAAACAAAACAAAACAAAACAAAACAAAACAAAAGCAAGAAATCTGTCTGCTGTGTGTGGTGGTGCCACTTGTAATCTTAGCATTTGGGTGGCTGAGGCAGGAGGATAACAAATTTGAGAAT
>NW_026596039.1:7478127-7484321 GCF_907164565.1 Psammomys obesus | reverse complement strand
GTGTGTGTGTGTGTGTGTGTGTGTGTGTGTGTGTGTACATGCAACTGTTCGTGTTCCCTCTCCAAGGGAAACATTCTGCTTCCTAATTCATTCTCTTTTTTTACTACATGACTTTTGCATGATTCTGGGGACAAGTGGAAATATTGGCACTCAGTCCATGTGGCGGACTGACAGACGTATCTTTCAGCCTGTAAGTCCCACCGGGCTCTAAACTGCCACATGAGGTATTTGAGTTATTGGGGGAGGGGGCTTCCATTTGTCAAACTTTCCCTCTGGCCTTATGCCAGCTGCTTCTAGAATTCTCCACAACCTTCCCCCATTAGACAGTCTTCATGCTGCACCCACTTTAGGGACGGGGAAGCTGTGCCACGCCACGGTCACACCCTTGTCTGTCTCAGTGACAGCAAGCTGAAGTTCTCCTGGAGTCCTTGACCCAAGTGTTAGGATGTGCCAGATGCCTGTTTGGGTGGTCCCTTCTGGAGCAGTCCCCCGAAGGCCACCTTCCCAGGCCTCTGTGCAAAGTGTGCAAAGCCCTTGTGGGAGGGCTATGGAGCTTAACTCCAGCCTTCCCTCCCCTGTCCGGCCTACTCCTGCTGGCACTTCTGCTCTGTAAAAGAGCCAGAGGGGGATGGGGTAGGGAAGTGAGAAGAACATTTTCCATGGCTGCCTTTCTTCTACGTCTCTTCCCAGATGTGTGATGCTCTCGGTGGTTCCAGCTGAGCAGTTGCCTGGGAAAGGTTTCCAGACATTAAAGAACTTTTTTTCTGGGGTCTGGGGGTAAGGAATAGGCAACAGTGCAGTCAGGGAGAAGGGCAGAGCAGCAGTTACAAGGGATATAGGAGAGGGGGGCAACATCTCCCAGGCTCCCTCTACCCGCCCAAAGCACAAGCCCAGTTAGGAGACTGACTGGGCATCACCACACAGAAAAGGCATGGGCCTCTGGGAGGCTTCAGGAGAGGCCTGGACAAGAGGCGGACACACTCAGGCTTTTTGCACTTTTGTCTCTACTGTGACCATCTGCAGGGCTTCGACAACCTCTTTGCTCTGCTACTGGATGCGAGTACTTAGCACACATCCATCCTGAGGGTGGGGGCTCAAGCCTCTTGGGAGCTCAGACTTAGTGGTTCCACCAAGCAGCTCAGCTTGGACGCTACCCTTCCATCCCTGCTCCAAAACACACCTGCATCCATAATGCAGTGCCCATGGCTGGAGTCTCTCAAGCCTGGGCTGTGCCTTGCCTGGCTCTGTCCTTCTGTTTTCCCTGCGGGTAGTGTGTTCTATTGGTTGGTCCTCTAGACCCAGCTTACTGAAGTGTCAACAAGGGGCCAGGCAGGGCCTTTCTTGATGACCCTTGGCAGCTGCACCTCTCCTTCACATCCCGTGTGATCCCTGGGTTTCTAGCTGCACTTAGACTGGAAGAATCTGAGGGTAGGACCCCCTTAGGCAGCAGCTTTTATCAGATGATGGGCCACAGCTTGGGTAGGCAAGGACTCCAGAGCATATCAGAGATGTACTTCCCAGGGTCTGTCTTCAGCTCCTTCATCACCACACCTGTGATGGGTGTTACAAATACCACAGGGAAGAAGACTGGCCAATCGGGACACAAAGCCGGTCAGCCAGAGTCAAATACTATGATGCACTGGACAGAAAGGACCTAAATCAGAGGTTCTCAACCTGTGGGTCTCGACCCTTTTGGCAAACCTCTGCCTTCAAAAGCATTCACGTCATTATTCATAATAATTTTATGGCTGGTGGTCACCGCAACATGAGGATATTGAGAAGGGTGAGGACAACTTCTGTAGATGGCACAGCTGAGATTAAGCTCAGATCCAGGAGACGAACTAGGGTTGGCAGGGGAAGGTCAGGGAAGGTCAGAAAAGGGTGGGGAAGGGCAGAGAAGGGCTGAGGTTGCCAGGCTCTTCCTGACTTTCACTGTAAAGTGACTTAGAGAAGCCAGTGTAGGCTCTTGGTACTGGACTCCAAAGGTTCACAAAGGATCCGTGAGTTCTGCTTCCTTCTCACTTTAGCTCTGGACTCACACATGCGTTCTCTTCTTCCTTTTCTTTTCGCCTCCCCCGTACCATTTCTCCTGCTTGGCCATGAGACCCATTATGATTTTGTACATCCTGGGTGCCTGGTGTTCACTTTGCCCCACAGTGCCTCACAGCGACAGCAGCACAGACCTTTGGGGCCGTAGAGGAAGGCTCTGGAAGCAGGGACTTAGTGACCCACCCAATCTTACTGATCTCCAACACACTTGCCGTTCTAAACCAAGATCATCCAGGTGATCCCAAAACCTATGACACCCCCGCTGAGCAGCCCACCGACCTGTACAGATTCAGCACCTACAAATCAGACTATGTGTGAAAACCACGCTCCCAGGGACTGATTCCTTCTTGCCAGCGGGATGTCTTGGTCTGTATCCCAGCTTCCTAGGCTAGCCACTGTCCCTTCCCTTTGGGAGATGGCTACACCCGAGGGTGCTGGTGATACTGTGTTAGATGGGTGCTGCTCCTTCAGAGGGGCACAGGCAGGCTGTGTACCATGAGAGGTCAAAGTAGGAAAACCTCACCATCTGTCCCAGTGCCTACCTGATTTATTCTTGTATTCAATGTCAAAGCCGGTGATGATGCTGTTTCCATCAAATCTCTGAGTCCAGCGCAGGTTCATGCTCCGGGCCTTCACTTCTCGGATCTCCAGCTCTGGGGGGTCAGGGGGCTCTGGATAGTGACAAAAGAGGAACAAAGGTGGGACAGTAGCAGGCATCTTAGCTGTGGGACTATGGGCCCCAGGGAAGGTGAAGGGGCAGGTGGGCATGTGAACGGACCTTGTACAGTGAGCTGGATCAAGCCACGGTCCTCCCCGTATGAATTGATAGCGTGGCAGCTGAAGAACACAGAGTCCCCGCGGTCAGCTGGCTTGAGCTGAGGCATGACCAACAGGAGCAGGAAAGAGAGGAAACAGAGAGAGTTTTCTCAGAGGGTGATACTCTAGGGGGACTGGGAAGGAGACTCAGAGGCGTTCTATCAGGGGCCCGTCCAGGGGCCCATCTTTCCTGAAGATTTGAGGTGAGTGGATAGAGAACTCAAGCAGGAAGGATGTCATGGAGGAGACTGGGGGGAGATGCGTCCCAGGAAGGAGAGCGGAGACTCGGGGGTTCCAGGCAAGAAAGAGGGGCTTCGGGACCCACACTATGATGGCTGAGGTGGTCAAAAAGGAGACAATTGAGGTTCTGATGTAGACATTCCTGGGTGGTGAGGAATGAGTGGGAATGGTAGGTGCCTTGAAGGGGCAGGGAAGGGCTCTCAATCTCTCATTTACTTCCCTTGGGTAGAGACGTAACGGGGTCCCAGAGGTCTGGGACTGCGCACCCACCTTCAGCGTGGAGACCACCTCATCACCATTGTCCTTGGTGGCGATGGCATACCGCATGACGCGGTCAGGGTCAATGACGGTGTCCCCCTTCTCCCAGCGGATGATGATGGGCCGCTCGCCACGCGCAGTGCAGTTCAGCTCCTTAGCATGGCCCTTGATGGCGATGGTGGTGTTGGGGTGGGAAGTGATCATGGCTGGGACTGGAGGAGAGGAGGCAAAGGCCTGTGAATATTCCAAGACCATCCAGGGGAAGGCGCCTGCGTGGCAGAAGCCCTGCTTCCCACTCTGTCCCGCCCCCAGCTACCTTGGAGGAGCGCCTCCAGCTGCCATGGATGTCCCGCCCCCAACCTCTGCCCTTCCTTGAGGGCTTTCTCCCAGGAAGCGGCGCCTGTTTGCCATTCCTGCTGCCCCTTGGCATCCATGCTGGCACCTTCCTCCTCTTCCCCTTACATTTCCAGGACCCTTCTAGTGACACCAGTTTGTTTTTTTTTTTTTTAAATATGTACAACATAGTTATAAAGAAAACCGGTTATATTGAAATATGGCTATGCAAATATTAAAAACACTAACAAGCAAACTTTGGATATTGCTTATTACACACCAATATGTTCTGCTCTTATTCTTGATGAGATAAGATCCGGTGGCAGGCCTTATAATTACTGTCTTATATTACCATGCTTTTGTAGCAGTGATGAGCACAAATGCTATTTTGAGAGATCCCCAATAAATATGACATGACATGAAAATATCTGTGCATTTCTATGGGTGACAGTCACACACACCGTTACTGCTGTGGTTTGTAGCTTCTGTTCAGCCAGAAGCTAAAGGAAAAAAAAGATGTGATTTCTCCACACTCAAACATCTGAACCGTCTCTGTAGATGTCTGGGGCCTCTGTGGACCCCAGGTTCAGGATCAGGCCCTAAGGCTAGGGTCTCTTCTTGTCAGAGATGCTGAGGCACTGACTTGTTCCATAGGAGGCCTGGTAGGGCCATTACGAGAGACAGTCTAGCAGCACTAGTGGGGTCCACCCCACCCTGCCCTACCTGCTGACCCTATTGGTTTCCTCTGGACCCAGGTGTCTTGACAGGAACCAGGGAGGGGGGATGGTGCAGAATCTCAGAAATCTCGGTCCATGCCCTCTGTGCAACTCAAAGCCACCCATGCTGGGCTCCCAGACTGTCACAAGGCACTGTGTCAGGCCTCGGGTATGCATGCTGCAACAAGTTCCTGACCTCCCAAATGGGGAAGACAGATCTACTTGTGGGCACCAGGCAGATGGGAGACATCTGAGGAGTGTTTCTAGGAATGTCTGAGAAGGCACAATCCACACTTGGCAGCAGCATTCACTAAGACCCGGTGTGTGGAGTCTGCTCACAGCGGGTTCTGCAGATCAGAGACGAGCTCGCCTTGGACCACCAGTGGCTTGTCCGTGCAATGGTGCAGAAAAGGGACCCTGTCTTCTCGTGTTTCAAAACTTGCTCTGCTAGCTCTCGGCCTGCTCCTTTCCAGTGGCTCCTCTTACTCCTTTGCTTCCCTCTGGTGTCCTCCAGGACTTCTGTCATGTCTTGGTTTATCTTCATGTGGATATGTAGGTTTATGGTGTGTGTATGTGTGTGTGTGTGTGTGGTGTGGTGTCTGTGTGCTGTATGGTGTAGTGTGGTGTGTGTGTGTGTGTGGTGTGGTGTCTGTGTGCTGTATGGTGTAGTGTGGTGTGTGTGTGTGTGTGGTATATGGTATGGTGGTGTGTGCATGTGTGTGTATGTGTGAGGTGTATGGTGTGGTGTGGTGTGTGTGTGTGTGTGTGTGTGTGTGTGTATTCCTACGAAGAGGCCACAGACTGATGTCAGTTGCTGAGCCCAGAGCTCGTTGATTTGGCCAAACATTCTGGCCAGCTGGGATCCTCATGTGCCTGTTTCCCCAGTGCTGGGATTGCAGGGGTACCATCATGCTCAGTTTTTCACAAGGGTTTTGGGGCTCAAACTGAGGTTCTCTTGCTTGTACAATGAGTAGGCTGCTAAGAGTCATCTCTCCAGCCACACCCCCTCATCAAGTTTTAATGGCTAGCCCAGACATTTGGCTTTTATGACCAAAGAAGCCTTTGGAGGAAGGAAGGGTGGGCCTGGAGGGGTGCAACCTCAGATACCAGCTGAGGGCTAAGGGATGATTTGAACAGGTGCAGGAAGGTGGAGGGCAGCACCTGCTCCCTCCAGGCTTGCCGAGGCCATGCCTCATAGCCAGCTATCCCCCTGAGGCCTCCGTGTGCAGGATCTGATGTGGGGTTGGGGTGGGGGCTCCAGGCCCCCTGTACCAATGTCTCAGCACAGTCCCCTAGTCCCGGCTCATCAAATAATGAAGCAGATAAACTTTATAATGCACGGCATTACACCAGAATATACAAATAAAACGTGAAAGACAAATAACGAGGTGTAAGTTATAATGAAGAAAAAGCCTGCAGTCAGAGACATCCAACTATGAATTATTGACTAAGGTTTTACACTCTCAAGGATGTGCACAGGAATATTTTTCCATCAAAGATTTGCATAATTCACTCATATAAACCTGGGTGGAATACAGAGTGAGATTTTACATCGACAAGCCGAGCCTTGCACTGCAGATGCCTCCATGTTTTACGGGAGGGTGGGAATGCTAGGGTGGGGGAGACCCAGCTGCTTCTGCAACTCCCGCAGGGAATGAACAAGGCCTAGATCTGAGCTCCTGGGTGGGCCTAGGGCCTGAGGTGGTTGGGAGAGAGGTGATCTTGTTCATGACTCTGTGTGTGTGTGTGTGTGTGTGTGTGTGTGTGTGTGTGTGTGTGTGT
>NW_026596039.1:7459121-7478117 GCF_907164565.1 Psammomys obesus | reverse complement strand
TGTGTGTGTGTGTGTGTGTGTGTGTGTGTGTGTGTGTGTGTGTGTGTGTATGAGGGCAGCTTCAGCCTTAGCACAGGCCAGTCTGGGAAGGGGAGGGGAATGAGGAGGAAGAATCTCTGGGAAAACTCTTAGCCACAGTGAGAAGCTTGCTCACCTCTGCTCTGCCTTCCAGGAAGGCCTCCAGTGGCCTGCATCAAGACACCCTCTGTTCAGATGCAGCTTCAGTCCAGGACCTGCAGCTTGCCAGTGGAGCGCAGGCCCAGTTTCAGATTCTACTCACCTCACAGGCGGCATACCTTTGAGCAGTGCCCAACCTGTGATTCTGCTTTAGGGCACTTGTGTTTCCAATCAGGGTTACCCAGAGACAGACATGTGGGTAGTTAGGGACAGCAGGGTCTTCAGAGACCTTTGGCCTCTCAGCTCTGCTTAGGAACCACATCTGGGGCTGGCTCCCCATCCTCCCTCTGGCTAGATGCTTTTAAGGTAACAAGCGCCTGGCACCACACTCCAAAGCTCCCCTTCTGCTAGTTTAGGGAAACCACTGAAGTCGAGGAAAAGGGAAGATGAAAAAATTTGGGGGCCATGATGCCTGGGATCTAGACTTGTCACTGATGGCTTTTTAGGCCTCCAACACATTGAGGTTGGTTTCTCTGTGTCCCACAGAGCAGCTGTAGGGACACAATGAGCATGCCTGCACCTGAACACTACCTGCCCTATCAGGGCCTATTCCCACCTACGTCACACCCATGCCCCTCTCCTGCTCTAAGGGAAGCATTACCTAGACCCACATGCACCAAACTTCTGGCTTGAAATGTTTTCGGTAGACGATTCCACAGAATCATAGTGCTCAGATAAAGCCCTGCTCGGCTATGTCGGTAACCACCAGCCATATGCAGAGCTGAGCACCTGAAACGTGGCAGGCCTGACTGAGAGGCACCATGAATGTGAAACAGACACCAGGTTTCAGGAATGTAAAGAGTAGGGAAATGTGAAACATCTCACTTATTTTACATTGGTGATGTATGTTGACACCTTGTAGCGCTCCATAGAGGGAAGAAGCTTAGGCTGTTTCGGGAAGAAATTTGCCCAAGGTCACTGTGCTAGCACGCAGAAGTACACCTGAAAAGAGGGGGAAAGCCCAGCACAGTGGGGCACATTGGGATGCTGAGGCCGAAGAATTGTTTGGGATCATTTGAGTAACATAGTGAGGGTCATGAAGAAGGGGGAGGGTGTGGAGAAGGTGGGGAGGAAGAGGAGCTAGAGGAGGAGGAAAGAGAAAGGCAGAAGGAAGAGCAGAAGAAGGAGGGAAGGAGGAAAGAATGGAGGGAAGGAAAGAGGAAGAGAGAGAGAAGGAGGGAGACTGGGATATAGAAAGGGAGAGGGAGAGAGAGATAAAGAAAGAAGGAGAAAGGGAGGGAGGGAAATCCAAAACATACCCCAACAGGCAATCACAGCAGTCTCTCTTGTATCCATGTACACTGAAGTTATTTTCGTATATGCCAAGGCCCTGGTGTGGTTGCTTAATTCAGGGAACCATGGGTTGATATGTTCTCTGTATACCCTACCTACCTACTACCTACCTATCTACACACACACACACACACACACACACACACACACACACACACACACCTGTGGTCCTGTGGTAGCAAGCTTGCCGTATGATAGCGTATTTGGTGTGCTTTTCTCATGAGTGACCCCCTTCAGAGGGACTCTGAGCTATTGTCTCCTACAGTGTGGCCCAGTCCCCACTTGCTTCCCTACCAGCTCCATGGTCTCCTTGGCACCTACAGGGCTCTGAGTGCAGTAAGTAATTGCTTCATGTTCAGTCAGCTCTCCTGACGCCAACCACCGGAAATGAGTCTCATTAGCCCCATTCTTCAGACAGGGATCTGAGGCTTCCAGCAGGGCTGTCCTCCCTGAGCTGTGGTGACAAAGCTGACCGTCTTTTGCCATCTGTCTCCCTGCCCTCCTCACTCACCATCTCTGGCTTTCAGAAATGGGGTTGGGTTGTCACTAAATAGTGTGGCCTCTGTGTACTTGCTGGGGGGGGGTGAAGGAGGAACCTCAGTTTTAGGGTCCCAGACAGAAGTGGGAGTGACGGTTAAGCACAGGACAGAGCCCTGGGTGGATGTGGCAATGGCAGCCTCGGGAATGCCATGCTGATCCCTTCAGGTGGGAGATGACCCTGAGAAACTTCTGGTGGGCAGCAGGCCCATCTGCTCAAAGCCATTCCTGTGCCATTAAGAGACACCCAGGTGTCCAACATGGGACAAACGGTGGTAGAGGGCACAGCAGCACCCTTCCCTGACGCAGCCACATGGGGATACTTCCGCAAGGCTCCCAACTTGACATGGTCTGCATGCTCTCTCCCTGGTCTGATGGGAAGAGTCCTGGGCAGAAGTCTCCATGGGCCTCAGCCTGGCACATATCTATGAAGAGGAAGCTCTGTGGTCATCTGTGACCCCCAGGCAGCTTTGATGGACCAGGGAGTTCCTGCCACTGCCAGTTAGGCCTGTGGACTATCTCTTCCTCCTGGCCCCATGGGGCCTTACTGGCAGGTGCAGCAGAGAGCAGAGAGGGGCCTAGATGAGAGGGACACTGATTACAGAGCACGGACATTCCTCCCTGAGATCCAGGGCCCTCCCGGGCCAGCAGCCCAGAGAGAGGAAATCAATTTCAGAAACAGGACAGTTGTCAGAATCCGATGTTACCGGTTCCATCTGTGAAATTACTCCCAGGCTGGCTCCTGTTGCCCCTGAGGTCCTGCTTGGATCAGCTGCTATTTACATTTTAATTTGATGTGAGAGGCCGATAGATTCTTAAAACACCATGAGACAGCCGCTCACCTCAGCACTCACAAGCTTTGCCATCAGTCTCGGCTTAGAGGTAAATTTATTTTTTATTTTTTGATTTTTGAACAGAGCCTCTTCTCTATTCTCTCTGACTGTCTTGGAATTCATTTGAGATCAGGCTGGTCTCAAACTCACAGAAATCTACCTGTTTCTACCTCCCGAGTGCTGGGACATAGGCTTTTGAGTGCTCAGACATCATGCTACGGACTAAACTTTGCCAACCTGGCTGCTTCAGGGGAAGCTGGATTAGAATCTGTCACCCCTGCCAGTATGGGCCCTCAGAGAGGCTAAGTGATCTGTCTGAAGTCACACCATGGTGATCTACAAGGAGGAAACCGAGCCTCTAACAGTTCACTGCGCCCTTTCCTCTAGTGTCAGTCCAGACTTCTTGCTGGTTGTACCCTGCATGAGTTTTGGGAAGAGTCCAGAAGAAAGTAGAAAACAGGAAGTGGATGGGTATGTGGGGGACGGAGGCCAATACTTATGGCCTGGGGTTGGGGCAGGAATGGGGACCATGAGACTGGCTTCCTCTGTATGTGGCTCCCTCCCTCTCCCCTACAGTGATGGGAGCTCAGCTGCAGTTTCTGACAGCCCTCAAGCCACTAGGGAAGGAAGCTGCAGCTATGAATACCCAGCGGAGAAGAGCGGCCCTGAGGGAAGAATGGGAAGAAACTGGTGACAACAGCTTGGTTGTCGGAGGCTGTGAAGCTGACAATGAGGCTCTTTGGTGCCAGTCACAGAGAAAACTTGATTTGACTGAGGGCTTACCATGCACCAGGCACTGGGAATGAAGATATTGAGTCCTTACAGATGGGGAAACTGAGGTTTGGAGAAGTAAATAGGCTATAGTCACACAGCTAGTAACTGGCAGAGTCAAAGTCTGGCCCAGGGCATTTTGGAATCCTACTGGCCCTGTGATATTGGACAGAGGAAGAGGATGAAGCAGGGGTTGGGAAGTAATATACCAGGGCTGTGGCAAACGCTGACTTGAGGAAATAGGATTAGCCTGGAAATGGGGACCAAGGATGACCACTCTGCTCTCCCAGATGGCTGTTCTAGGGAGGACCTAGGAAATTTTCATACCTGTCGACTGTCAAGAACTATTATGAAGCTTAATAACTCCTCACGGGGCATGTAGCTCAGTTGGTTGAGCCTAGCATGTGGGTGAAGCCCTGGGTTCAATCCCCAGCACCATATAAACTGGCCATAGTGGCACAGGAGGCAGGAAGATCAGAAATTAAGGGTCATTTTCAGCTATATAGTGCATTTGAGGGTGGCCTGTGCTACGTGAGACCCTGCGTCAACAACAAAAGCAAAACCAGTAAACCTATCATGGTGCAGACAGACCACATCTTTAGGGATTGTGACTTAATGGGTCTGAGCGGGATCACCCTTGGCCTGGTGGTCCTTACATGGCATAGTAGAGTGCCACAGGGATGGAGGCTTGGTCCTTCCCTTGCTTCAGGCAGGAAGTCCCCAAAGCCACCCAAATTAGAAGCATGACAGCAAAGTCAGTGTTCACCACCACCAAAGAAGGTTTTTGTTTGTTTGTTTGTTTTAGGAAGTCTTTCTGATAGTGCAACTAAAATCTCTCTCCAGCAGTCTCCCAGGTCTTTCTGTTGAAAAGGAGGTCTTAGGGAGATGAAATGGGTTTCTGGATCTACTCTTCTTCGCCCTCTGGTAGACTTAGTTCTCAGAGACAGCGGGTGCCCTGGAGCAGAGCTCAGAGCTCTGCACACCCACCCACCACTTTCTCAAGGGAGAAAGTGCTTCCTCTCCTCTGCAGGAGGCTCTCAGAGCCTTTTGTTTTCGAAAGGATTACAGGCAGCCTGAGAGGTGAGGGGGCCTCCTTCTCCTCAAGCCCAGTCTGTTTTCCTTCCCTCCAAAGCCTGTGTCTCCCTCCATGTTAACAAGCTCCCCGACAAGGAGAGGGCCTGCTTGGCAGTGTGAGATAAGCCGCCACAAAGGGGCATCGTTGGCACGCTGGGCGCTGGGCGGTGGGAGCAGTTCCCACTTAGCCACTCAGATCAGCCTCAGTGGCAGCCCAGCTCTGCAGGCTTCCCCTGGGACAGCTTGGGAGGGGGTGCCTTCTGGTGCCTGCTTTGTTTTCCCCCACATCCCCGTTCTTAAAGAGCCAGGCTATGGCGTTGTTAATTTGATTGCACCCGCCCTGGCTTCCTGTCGCCCCTGATTAAGCAAGCTTCACCTGAAGTGTGAGATTGGTTGAAACTGTGCGGCAGCAACCAGCCTGGCCTCGGTGAACAGGCAGAGAGGAATCTGGGGAGCAGCAGGCCCCCAAGACTCTAGCTGTCCACTGCCCAAGAATGCAGACATTAGGATTCAGGCAGGAAGGGTGTGTGCACATGCAAAGGGTTCTGGACTCTGGGTCAGTGAGAAGGGTGGGTCCTCGAAACCGCAAACTGTAAGCCTGTCTCTGACGCACGGAGAGTGCAGTGGACACGCTCAGTTCCTCCAGACTTTCCTCTGTCCAGCTATAAAATGGGACGCTTACTTCTTCCCTTGGCTGCTGGCCAAAGTGTGCAAGAGCAGGGGTGGGGTGGAGGACGGGGAGCCATTTTCCCCACCGAGAGTGCAGGAGTAGGGAGGAGAGTAAATGATAATAATAGCTAACATTTATTGAATGCTTATTATGTGCATGCACCGTGGTTAATGCTTTCCACGAATTAGCTCATTAAACCCCTCCCCAACAGCCTGATGAGGCTTGAAGGGGGAGGCAGTGATGGCTAAAGATGGCCTGGAACTGATAGAGTCCTTTCAGAAACAAGAGACCTGAGCATCTTTCTTTGGTTACTAGGGGAAGGTGTTCTGGGTCATTGCTGAGAATACCCCAGAGCTGGAGTGTCAAGTGTTTCCTGGAAAGGGCCAAGTAGTTAGTACTCTAGGCTTCGTTGGTCATTGCATCACCAAAGAAGCAACAGACAATAATCTGAAAGGAAGAAGGGGTATGGCCTAGTACTAGCTGTTCAGCTACTGGCTAGATTTGACCTTAGGCCTAGCTTGCTGACCCTTGCTGTGGAGTTCTGAGCACAGGGTCAGATGGGCTTGAGGCTCTTGACTATGAGGGTAGTTGTTTAAGAGGCTGTTTGTATTCAGGACAATGTGGTTGTGGGTGCCAAGGAGGTTCCAGAAAGCCACTAGCCACAGGAGATATGGTTTCTAATAAAAGTATGATGAAATGGTCATACTAAGGCTGGTTCTAGTGGGAAGATATACAGAGAAGATGACATGATGTATAGGGAAAACCATCTACAGGGGCACAAACTGGAGTGATGTTTCTGTGACTCAAGGAACCCATGATTTGCTGCAATCCCCAAAGAAGCAAGGGTGCTTCTCCAGAGAGCCTCAGCGAAGCAAGTGCAGGCTGTGTCAGACTCTATGGACTGTGAGAGAATAAGTCTGTGGTGTTCTGAGACACTTACTACTTTGTTGTAGCGGCCAGGGAAACTGCGGCAGGGATCTGGAAGTTGCAAACTTAGGGTGATTCTGCTTTCAGTCCGTAAGACTTGTTTTCTGGGTCAGGAAGATAACCTGCCAGCCAATTCCATAGTGAACTGAATCCCATAGGGTCATGAAAACTAGCACCCAGGTCTATGTCACCCAAAGCGCTGTCCCAGGCTAACCAATCACCTCTGCTTTGCCATAGCAACCATGCTACCTCTCCATCCAGGTCATCTTTGTGGCTGGTACTGCCATCCCCTTTCTTTAGCCTCAAGCTCTACACTTTCTCCCAGTTCACTGTTCCTTCAAGGAGAAATCCTCCTTCCTCTTCAGTTTCTTATTGGGGTCCTATGCCATTCCTACCCTAGAGGATATGACGCCCCCATGTCAGTATTTCTTCCCATCCCCAGTCCCTAGCTGCCACCTTCTGCTTGGGTGCTCTCCTCACTATCCCCCATGCAGACATCTATCTCAGTGCCTTTGCTTGGGTGCTATTCTCTCTGAACTCTCCTTTCTCCCTTTGCTTGGTCCTCAAGGCTCTACTGGAGCACCACCCTTTCTGGAAGCTCTGACTGGTTCGGTTGATCCACTCCAGGCTCTTCCATCTTTCACCCAAGTGATTGCAAAGCTACTTTGTAGTCCATGCCTTTGCCTCTTCTCCTAGAGGCTCGCTGTAGGAGAAGCAACAGCCCTGTGCTGGATGCTGCCCTGAGTGATACTGTGGAGCTGGGATCCATTTGGAAACTCTTCAGTGCCGTGGTCATGGAAACTTTAGGGGCAGGGGAGTGATAATATGTCACCTGCCTCTACCTCTGAGAAGTGAGTGGCCCAGGTGAGGCACTTGGGGATAAACAGGGAGTGGAGTTGAATGAGCAGGACCATGTCTCCTCAGCAAAGCCTCCTCTCTCTGTAAGGACTTAGGTTTCTATGGTGATAAAAGGAGTGGGGCTAGGACAGAAGCTTTTCTTTGCACCAGGTCCCTGAAGGGGCTAGGTCTGGGGCTGTGACAGATTGCTCCTGTTTCAATGACCCTGCTGGTGTCACGAGGTCAGTCAGCTGTTCTACATTTTGTTGGTTGAGATGTATTTTATCTTTCCCATCTCCCTGAAACATCTGGGCACTGGCTTCTGAAAGGCAGGACCAGGAATGGGACCAGAGTCTCTACAGGACCCAGTCATTCATGCTTACAGGGTGAGAGAAAGTGAATGGTGGTGATCCCCGAGTCTCAGTTTAGCCAGGGCACAAGAATCAGTCTCGTCTCCTGGTCAGGCCTTTCCTGATCTCTGGGTGCTTGTTATTTCTTCTCAGTGTGTTTGGAGTCTTCAGACTCCTGGGAGCTTTGCTGACTCCCTGCTCTTCTGTGGAGAAGGCCCAGGGGCGAATGGAAGTTACAGCCTGTCCTCGCTTCTGCTTGACGAAGCACGAGACACCATGTTGCTTCTTATTCTATGAAGTCGTGAAATCAATAAGGCCAGAGAGGCCACTGGCTAATAATTGCCATGGAAATCATCACCCCTTCCTTCTTTCACCAACATCCAGGGAGTCCTCTACCCTTGCCTGCAGAAGAGACTCCCTGGCTTAGCACAGGCTGCCCTGAGGCTGGGTAGCTGAGGCTGACCAATGGCTACTACCAAAGGGGAGAAAGGGCTAGTAACAGACTCCAAATCCCACAACTGTGTTTGTGAGTGGGGGTGGTGGCTCAGTGCCCAAATCTGGGCCCCGTGTCCTGCCCAGCGTGCAGTTTTCTGTCTTCTCTTCAGACCTCTGGCAGATCCAGTAGAGGATCTGCCCTGATCCCTCAGCTCCTCAGGAGCTCATAGGACCAAGGGAAGAGTTGGGGAGCCACCAGTGATGCCAGCTTGACCAGACCTGCACACAGTGCCAGAATGGGAAGAGGTCTGGTCTGCGTGAGATGCTAGAATGCAGTTCATGCATGGGGAGGACAGATGAGCTCTGGAGTCCAGAGTAGCTCAGAGATAGTGAAGAGTCAGGCCCAATCACCAGGGAAACACAGGAGAGCCCTGGGCTGCTCTGCGGTTAGACCTCACTGTAGCTCTGTCTATTACCTGTTCTGAGAGGAGCATTGTGTGTGTGACATCCCAATTTGTGTGTTCTGGCATCGCTTACAGGAACTGCAAATGGTTTGTTTAGGTTGAGGGTCCAAGCGAGGGAGGGGAGACGTCAAAAGAGGCATTGGGGAGACTAGAAAGCTGGCATTGGGGAGACTAGAAAGCTGGCTCAGGGGTTACAAGCACTAGTTGATCTTTCAGAGGTCCTGGTTTAATATCCAGCATCCACATGGTGGTTAGTCTATGACCAGTCCAGTGGAGCCAGCATCCTCTTTTGGCTTATGTGGGTATCAGGCACACGAGTGATGCACAGACAAACACGCAGGCAAAATACCCACACACATTAAAATCAAAGCAGAACAAAACATTGGGCAGTTTGGAGGCAGGCCATCCGAGTCTGTCCCGGAAGTACGGTCAGGCCTGGGATGTGTGGCGTCTGGGTGGCCATTCCCTTGGTTCATTGACTCCTATCCCTGTGGGAGGGGCAACAGTTCTATTACCAGGACACACCCTTTCTGTCTGATAAGAGTTGCTGTCACTGGTTGATTTTGGACAGGGGCGGTTCTGGATCACAGACCATAGAGTTGCCTTCGCTTCCTAAGTTTTTGCACCTTGGGACCAGTGGTCAGCTACAGCAGGTACGCTGATCTACTGCAGCGCAAGGAAGGGCTTCCCTGGGTCAGGCTGGCTCCCTCCACCCACCTACCTCCACTAGGGTCCAGTTCCTTCCATCTGACTTCCTGTGATGCAGGTGTGTGGGAGCTGAGGGCCCTCGGAGCTCACTTTAATTGGCCTGACATTTTGCTAAACAAACAAATCAAAATTCAAACCAAATAAAAAGCCCTTCTGGGTTTAATTGGCCATGGGCTTTGTCTATGGCTCAGTCACTGGGGGCTTCAGTTAGGTGGAGGGAGCCTGGGGCAGGAAGAGCACCTGTCTAATAAAGGTGTGGGGGGGAGGGGCTGGCACTGCCACATGATGGTGGCATCAAAACACAGCTCCTCCCCCCCCCCCCCGACGAAGCAGTTTGGCTTTGTACCTGCCTCTTGCTGAAGAATTCTCTTTGAAGATGATTTCTTTCCTCTCTGTGTGTCAGGTGGAGCAGCAATAGCTTCCTTCTTTTGGTCACTTTCTCTCATTTTTTTTTTTTAATTTAAAAAGGAGATTAAAGGTAGCCCTGCGGACATGGTATTTTCTTCTGCTAATTGTGTGTATTTTCAATCAAGTCCTGGGAGGCAACAGCCTGGTGCTCTAAAAAGACTCCACAGGCTGCTGGCACTAAAGCTGGCTGGGTGGAGGTGGCATGGCTCAGCTAAGGACTGGGTTTTCTAGTTTGAGTAAATTCTTCTTTTATGGCTGAGGAAACCAAGACCCAGAGGAAGGAGGAAGAGGAAGGAAGGGGTGGCTGGCGGTCTAGTCTGTGGACATGACTATGTGAGTCAATGACTTGATCCACTGTCTCAGGTTCTGTGGAAAGGAACTATTGCCAGTTCTCCCCCCACGGAGGATGTGGGGAGAGGATCATAAAGTGCCACAGGGGTAGGACTGGGCTCACGGATTCACTGGCCTAGCCATTCCAAGGCTTGGGTGTCAAGGAGGAATGGAGGCCTCTCAGTAATTGTCTTCTGGGGCATCCAAAGACTTGGACAACTAGTTTCCTGCTCCTCCAAACTCTTGGCGCCCTGGTTGGGCTGGATGGTTTCAGATGTCAGTTGGACTGTGTTACGGGATCTGCAGGGGCCTGGCAGAGCAGCGTGAGCGCCCGTGGAGTCTCACAGGGGAAAACGACATGTGAGTTAGTAAGGCCCACTCTCATGTGCACCCTGTCCAATCAGATGGAAACCCAGAGGACCAAAAAGGCAGAGGACACTGAATCCCCCCTCTTAGAGCAGGAACACCTTTCCCCTCCTGCCCTTGGACACCAGAGCTCTGGCTCCCTGGTCTGACGGACAGAGTCATAGCACTCTGGATTCTCTGGTTGTGAGGTTTTTTTTATCTTGACTGAGCCATGTTACCAGCACCCCAGGGGCTGTTTGCAGATGCCTAGTTGTGGGAGGTCATAGGTCCCATTATTTTCTGTCGTAGTTCTCCTAAGGAAGCCCCTTTATCCACCTACCATCTGCCTACATAGCTGCCACTTAAACCCCCTGGGAACACAAGCTCTGTTTCACTCACCATGGTATTTCCAGCCCCTAAACCAACCGTTGCTAACAGTGTGACCAGAGGAGTACCCGTTTCAAGCACCGTATAAACTACTGTCGACCCGTAGTCTTACCTAAACCTCACTAGTGAGAGAAAGTACACCTGACCCCCAAACACAATGGGGTGATCCTTGAGAAACCTATGATAACTCAGAAGTATTTTAAGCTAAAACATGTTGAATTACTCTTAACCTCGTATGTCTGGTGGGACACGGAAGGGAGGGAAGGCGAAGGAGGGCAGGAGAATAAAATGCAGTATGCTACGGTGTTAGGAGGTATCTGATGAGCTTCCTACCTTAACACAGTAGGCAGGTGTGTCTCTTGTTTGCCTTCATGAGCTTGTAGCTAAGTGGACACATCTGTCACTGCTGTTGCCTAGCATTGGGAAGGTGTACTAGACCATAATATCCTTAGCCTGGAAAAGGACCAAACTTGAATTTTGGAGTATAGCTGTTACTGACTGTATATTACTATTGACTCATGGTAAAAGTTGAAATTTGTGAAGTTGAAGGGGAGTGTGTGGTGGCTTTGCTGGGGAGAAAGGCTGGCTAGAGGACAGACAGCCTATGTTAGGACCAAGAGAGGGAAGCAGGGAGGGGAAGGAAGGACAGAAACAGCCACATTCTGCCCTGATTTGAGAGTGATGAGGGAAATCCCATCATTCTCTAGGAGGGTTAATCTCTCTCTCTCTCTCTCTCTCTCTCTCTCTCTCTCTCTCTCTCCCTCCCTCTCTGTGTGTGTTTGTGTGTGTGTGTGTGTGTGTGTGTGTGTATGTGTGAGTGTGTGTGAGAGAGAGAGGGCACTGATACCACAGAACTGTTTCCTCATTTTGGGCTGGCCCAGTAAACACTGAGTATCACAGTCCCCAGAGGAAAGGTGACCCATCTTGAAGTTCAGTCCTATGTGAGCCAGGTCTCCTCCCACAGTGGACCCCTGTGCTGTGGAGAGATGTGCCTCCTGCTGACAGCGAGGAAAGGGGATGAACTGGAAGGTCCAGGGGAGCCACTCTTCTCTGTGGTTCTCCCTGGCTGGGGGATGGAGATTGATTGCCTGGCTTCACCAAGGACAAAGTGCTCTTTGATGGCGGGAGGGACGCTGCTCCCAGCACGGGGATTCCACCTGGGGGCTCCCTCAGCATTGATCTCTTGGCAGGGCTTCCCTGTCTGGATAAAGGCCCAGGATTGTTGGTGGAGGGAGCTCCCAGGAGGTGCAGGGCAGACTGCTCACGGGCCATACAGCTCCCCGCAGCTACCCTAGAGGGATACGGAAAGAATGCCGGTGGCTGCATGTGGGCCCAGTCAGGGCCACATTGGCTGCCTGACATACACAACATCCCTGGGCTATGACGTTATCTTTGTAGACAGGGAAAAAAAAAATATGGTTTAATAAGGTCAGATGTACTTATCAGAGTCACATAGTAGTGACGTCACAACCATCAGAATCACACTTGGCTGTTGTCACCTCCACCCTCCAAAGCCTGTTTCCTGACGCAGGGCCACAAGAACACCTGTCCTGAAGTGGTTCTCAGGAGCCCACGATGAAGGGTCCTAAGCCTGTAAAGCCCACCCAGCATGAACGGCTGCTGTGGTGCTTAACAGAACCCAGGGACAGCAGATAAACAGCGGCCTCCAGGGCCAGGACGGCAGCTCTGGCTCAGAAATTCAGACGCCATTCCTAGAGTTAGAGTTCTCGGGTTGTGCTGCCCCTACACGCTTCTGCTCAGCCTCAGTCTCTGTGTTATTTGAAATGGTTTTATGAGGTTTGTAAGGTGGTAGTGGACCTCTATGATAAGTGGGGAGACTAGAACACAGAGAGACAAAATGGCCTTCCAAGGTTACACAGGTCGTTAGATAGACAGAACCAGGAAACCATTTTTCCAAAGGCTTTACCTACATAGTGGATGTGGTGTCTTCCTTTTGAGGTTGTAAACAGGTTGTGTACAACTGTCTATGTATTAAGCAGCAGAAAGTAGTTGTTTGATTTAGGTATTGGGGTTGAATTGCCAACTGACAAGTAAATTGCATAGTTACCATATAGCTCCGATGATCTGCGTCCTTAACTTGAGACAGGCCAGAGGGTGCCTTTGTTTGGGCTAAGCATCCCCTGAAAGCCCCCAGGAGGCTTCAAAGCTCACCTCTGAGCCACCTTGTTGTTTTTGGACAAAACAGCAGAATCCCGGGAGAAGGATGGGCAGGCATGGGAGAGCCCAAGACTGGCCTTGGTGGGCCTTGGCAGGGCTGGGGTGGGAGCAGGACTCACTCTTGACGGTGAGGAACATGGCCTTGCTGATGTCAGTGCCTACACCGTTGCTGGCCTGGCAGAGGTAGTAGCCGATGTCTTCTTCCAGGACGTGGCGTATCAGCAGGGAGCTGTTGGGCAGGATCTGGATGCGGCCGGTGAGGGGCACTGGGTGATACTGCTGGGGGTTCCCACTCCCTGGAAGGAGGCAGCAGTTAGAGGGTGCGGTTGGAATGGGCTGGGTGTGACCTAGTGCCTTCAGAAAGGCCTGCTAGGGCTTGCTTGCCCATCTGTGGCCATTTCACAGCCATCCCACAGTCATGCCATCCCACAGTACTGGCACCATGGAGTTCCTACTGCATGGCATGAAATACCCTCAGAGAGGTCTGGCCCTGACCTGGCTTGGAGGCATGGAAACAGTCAGAGAAGTACCTCACGCAGAGCCCACCTTGTCACTGAACTTGCTGACACAAATTCCTGGGACAGGAAGAAAGAGCCATCTTTGGTCAGCTTGGCAATAGGCCAGGAGAAGACAGAGTTCTCCTCTGACAGTTGCCTGGCCACATGCAGCCATGTCTGGGGAAGAGGCTGTCTTCTTTGGAGTACCCCTCCAATCTCAACATCAGCCATGGACACAGACAATCATATGGTGCCCAGTAAGATGCCAAATGTCTCTTTGTGATGAGGCTGGGCTGGGAGAGGACCCCAGGGCAGGCAGGACATGGTCAGGGAAGCAATGCACACTAGAGTAGCAGGAGGTCAGGCTGTGTGGGCAAGAGGAAGTTTGGTGGCTGTGAATGTAGTTTAGTGGTGGGGGGCTTGCCAATCATGCATGAGGCCCTTGGTTTGGCCTCACCATCACAATAAGCACACAGGATTTGGATTCAGCCTCATTCTGTCCCTCACCCTGGCATGGCTGAGAATGACTTCTAGACCATCTGGTGCAGGGGTTCCCCAAGCTCAGAACTCAGTACTCCTCCCAGGGCTAGGAGCTGCATGGAAGAACAGGTCCCATGCCCATCAGAGAAGCCTCCAGGTCCTCCCTGCTCTTCCAACAGATGCTGTCTGCCTCACCTTTGGCATGCTTCCACATGACCTTGGGTGGTGGGTAGCCATCTACTGAGCAGTTGAGCACACCAGCCTTGCCATAGATGCCATCCTGGTTGTTGGGCTGCACCACAAACCGAGGGGGCACTGTGGAAAGAAGGGAAGCGGGGAGAAAAGAGGCTTAGTCGCTACCAGGTCCCCTAGGTTCTGGGGGCCTCTTCCAGTAGGTGTCAGCCCTTCTTGGATCATTGCAATGTTGGGAGCAGAGAGCCTTAATGTAAAAAATGTTGAGAGCTTGTGTAAGCCCTGTGGTGGGAACTCAGAGTTCTGAGTTCCAAACCTGACTGTGCCCATGGCTGCCCATGTAAGGATGCCCTCCACTCCAGGCCTGAAAGTAAGAGGCTTGGGTCTCTCTGTCCTTAAGAACCCAGCCAGGGCTAGCTTCCCAAGAGCCTGCGATTCTAACCGGAACTCTAGAGTGATGCTCTTGGTCTCCCACCCCTTCCTGGGACTAGCCTGACCCGCTCACCACGCACGACGAGCTGGCGCTCCCTGCTCACGGTGGCTGCTGCGTTGCTGGCAATGCAAGTGTAGTTGCCATTGTGCTTGAGGGAGACACTGGAGATCTGCAGGGAGCTCATGAATTCCTTGCTCTCAATGGTCACGCCCGAGCCTGAGATGATCACCTGTCCGTCCTTTCTCCAGGTGATGCGGATGGGCATGTCCCCCGAGGACACCACACAGGGGATGTAGAGCAGCTGGCCGATGGAGGCAGGTGGGAACTCGAAGGGCTGGATCAGAGGGGGCACTGGGGGACAAGGAGATGCTACAGTCAGGTGCACTTGCTCACCCTGGCCAGCTGTCCTACTTGGGGGCTCTGGCTTGCACGGACCCTGGGACAGGCCTGGAATCCAGCTCCCCAGGTCTCTGGAAATTCATTCTCCTCTGAACGAAGCTTGTTATGGGCATCCCCTGGTGCCCTGGCTCTTGTTCCCCTGTACAGCCCGGCCAGGCCTCCCTGTTTCTCCCTTAGCCTGTCCAGCTCTCAGGTAGGTCCTTGGATTTGACTCATGTGCTTCCTAACCCACCATTCAGCTTGTGTATCAATTCTCATCTTGGCAGTCATCCCTAGCCCTCTGGGTGCCTGGGGTAGATAGAGATAAGGCGTCCTGGGTATAGGTGAGGAAGGCCTGTGTAGGTTTTCTCCCTTCCCTTTCTATGACAACTTGCCTAAAACCAGATGTGACCAAACCAGGTCCTTTCATGGTCCTCCCCCTGGCCATCAGCTTGTAGAAACATCAGCCACAGTAGATAGCTTGAGGGTCTCACTTTACAGATAGGAAGGCAGGTTCAGAGGAATGGTAACTGAGATAGGTGATGGGAGGTGACATTGGGACTTGAAACCTGATCTATCTGCTCTTCAAGTCAAGGCTCTTTTTGCTAAGCCGCATTGCTGTCTCCTGAGAGAGACCAAATATCCTTACGGCAGCCCCTTTGTCTCCCTAGGTGTGCCAAAATTGAATAGGGAGCCTCTTTTCCATCCAGGCGGCCACATGGGTAGACTCCTTGGGTAGGCTCTCTGCCCTCATCTCAGCCCCTGGGGTGTGGGTGGGAGTGAGGGGTGAGGAGTGGGGTGGGATGGGACCGCTGTCTGCAGCCTGAGTCTCTGGGAGATGGATCCTCCTCTCTCAGCACTGGCAGGAACATCAGCCATTATCTTTATGATAACTCAATTAGGTGGCAGCAACTTCCCCAGCTCATGGGGGGAGAGGAGAGTGAAGGAGACAGACAATTAGCTTAACAAGGATGAGCATGAGTAGATGAGGTCTCCTTTCTGCAGTCGAATAATTAAATTACAAGGCTGCCCACGGTCCTCAGCCTTCTCCCAGGCTCCAGCCCACCCCTCTTCTGAAGCCAGTGATGCTATTTCACCACAGGCCTATCCAGAGCCACAGCCACAGCAGAGAGCACAGGCAGGCCTTGCAGACCCACAGTAGAAGGCAGCCAGATGTGCACAGAGAAAGCTGTCTGGATCCTTTCCAGTGGGGTGGGGTAGGGTGGTGCTGTTTCTTGACCAAAAGCTGCCGGCCTGGAGGATGTGGCGGTTAGGAGGGTACTGCTGCTAGGACTCCTCTCAGGGGCCCCGGCAGAACTTCTGGGGCCACCCACACCTTCCCTCCACTCCAACTAGGGGGTCTGTCATCATGACTTTCCATGCCTGGCATGCTCTTCTTCACTGCTATCAGCTCCCCATCCACTAGCCAGCTTTGACCCATCTGATTCCATACCTGCCTTGGCTTTGGCCAGGTCCTAGGCCCTAGCCAGATATCCTAGGGTTCTGGTCATTGGTCAAATCAGTACATCCTTGTTATTGGCTGGGGTGGGACACTGCCCCCTCGTTCTGTGGGAGGTTGACTGGGACATGGGGATCTACATAGATTTCTCTGAAACTCAGGCTCTAACAATGGTCCAATGCTTTATAGAGACTTCCCCGAGAGACTCCTCTCCTTAGATTATTGTGAACCCCATTGTGTGTGTGTGTGTGTGTGTAGGTAACACCTAGGCCCCTAGACCTCCTTGGGCTTTTGGTAGAATTGCTTCTGAAGGCCAGTGTAGGCCTGACTGCCACCATCTCCCTGGGCTTGGAGCTAGGACTTGTATAACAGGAATATTTACTGGGTAAAGATTGTAGGCACCCAATAAATGCTCATCAGATATGTAGGTAAATGGACATATGTCCAGATATCACCTCTCAGGGTGACTTCAGGAGTTCTCCTGTGTGGTGGACCAGGGGTGGGGCTGACATAGAATGAGGGTTCATCTTGAGTAAGAGGTACCCTAGCTTCTCTCCGGGTGCCAGTGTTCTGTGAACATCTCTGGAGCTTCCCTTTGGTCCTTCCTAAGGCCAGGCCTTTCGGCTGTAGCACTAACCCAGCTCTTGGGATTGAAGAACCTTTGGACTGTGAATAGAGGTTTGTGTCAGCAGTGACACTCCAGGAGCTGGAGAGTAGGACACATGACCAAGGTACGGCTAGTCTGATTCCAGGGGAGACAGAGCAAGAAGACAGAGACAATGTCACTGGGCAAGGGGCTTTTGCTCAGCACGGGGGACTGTCCATTAGTAAGCGGGGATTTAGAGAGTGGTGTAAGTTACTTAAGACCAGTTAATTCATTAGTCAGCCAATTATGTAATATTTATGAAATGCCTGCCCTGTGAAGGCATTAGTACTCTGTGGATGAGGGAGTCAGGACCCTGCCCAAATTGGGAGAGGTAAGACCCTGGTCTTTGTGATGACTGGGCCAGTGACCCCTAGACACACAGACACTGGACTCAATGGAGGCAGGTGCCCTCTGGGAATGACCGAAGACTCAGGGAGTCAAGACCATTTGAGCTGACACACATGCTTACAAAACAGTACACAAGATGAAGGAAGAGGGCAAGGCTGAGCCAAAGGGCAGAGGCCTCTGAGGACTGTCACTCCTTTCTAGTCAGGGGAAGGGCATGGAAGAGCACCGGAGAGGCCACTGAAAAGCAGCAGCCAGCACCCCTGCTGGGGGTTAGTTACACGGGTAGAGTACAAAGCTCCTTTGTGTCCTGTGTCAGATGAGCAGACAACTCCTCAGAGGTCCGGCACAGCAGGTTGTCCCCCTGACGTGGCCAGCCACCATCAGGTCCTGCATGCCACTGTGGCAGAAGCTCTTTCACCCCCATATGCAGCTGTTTGCTCTAAATTGAAATCGTCCCTTCTAGAGGAGGGACAGATGCTTATAAAAGCAGGAAGATTCACGAGGCCCTCCCCAAGGTTGTAAAAGCAGCTGACAATTGCTGAGCAGGGCTAGACTTCCTCGTGCTGAGCTTCAGGGGTGCAGCTTTCCTGACGTGGGTACTCCCGTGAGTAGCCCTTTCCCTCTGCTTTGGTAAATAATACCAATAAACTCCCTGCTTCACCGAGCCAGGCATGAGTGTAATAATTCCTTTGGTCTGTTATTGCTCCGTGTGTGTTGGGGGGTGGGGAGGGGGCAGACAATTGTTCACTCGGCTAAAGAAAAGTCATACAACCCCTCTGCAGATGGTGGGAGGGCCAGGGCTTCTTGGGGATGGGGGAGGACTCCACAGCTCCAGCCTGGCATTTTGACAACCCTCAAGTCCAGGATCAGAGATAGTATGTGGGGGGAGAAAGAAAACCAGGGTTTCTGGCTGCTGCTGGTTAAGCCGAAGACTTCGGTGGGCAAGGAGATTCTCAGCAGTGGCGGGATATTTGACAAGAACATGTGATTTTTTTTGGGGGGGGGGACTCTGGAATCCTAGAGAAGAAGACCTGCCACGTAGCTGTGCCATCTCTAAGCTTGGAGACAGGTGCTCATAGACTCTGTGAGCCATCTTTCCCCTGGGGAACCAATTTTTCGGGAGTTGGGGGAGGGTCTCTGACCACCTGCTTTATCATCGGCAACTGCCGTCACGAGCCTCTTGTGCCCGTGTCCCTATGCTATTGCAGTAGCTGGCCTGGAATGTCACAGAACCGGGGGCAGGATACCACCCTAGTGCTGGGGGCCAGAGGCCGGAGCGTCTACAAAGAGGAGGCAATTGTGGCAGTTCACGCAACATCTGGCCACCATAAAGCCTTTATGGGTACTTGTTCAGGGTGTCACGCGGTGCTGACCACCAGCCCGGCCCATAAATGCTTTACGGCATCTCTTATCATCTGTCATTGAGGCTGAGCCTTTTATTTACTGCACCTGCTTGCAGAGCGTGCACTGTGGGGAGCCAGAGCCCGTCTCTCCACCCAGAGAGATCTATGGCTGTGGCCAGGGCATCTGAATTCCAGACTCTGTTGCTTTCTCAAGCGATCATGGGCAAGCAGCCTTGTCGCACCTGGCCTCTGCCTGAGCCTTGGTTTCGGTCAGGGGCAGAGAAAGGAAGATCACTGAACCTGGAGCCTAGCTTAGCTAGCTTAGCATCTCCAGCGAGAGATCCTGTCCCACGGAGATAATATAGTGAGCAACAGAGAAGGACACCTGACCTCTTCTGGCCTCCACATGCATGCAAGCACATATGACGACACACACAAGTGTGCATGCAACACACACACACACACACACACACACACACACACACACACACACACA
>NW_026596039.1:7383234-7459111 GCF_907164565.1 Psammomys obesus | reverse complement strand
ACACACACACACACACACACACACACACACACACACACACACACACACCAGACACAAAATGGTGTGGAGGCAGGGCAATTTATTCTAAGAATAAGCATGACTTACTTCAGTTTTTATCATAACCACCCCTTCTTGGGAAGGCCTTCCCCGACCACAAGGTCCCTCCCTCCTGGAACCCTAATATTCAGTCCCAATTTAGATTTAATACTACGCATTGTACATACTGCCTGTTTATCCCTAAGACAAAAGCTCCTGGGGGCAGCTGTGTTGGTGAAACAAAACTATCATGGGGAACATAGTAGGTGCACAGCCACTGAGTGAATAAACATGCTGCCAGTGCTTCCCCCACCCTTCATCACCTTCACCACCACCATCACCAGCCCCATCTGTCCCCAAAGGAGGTTGATTGCTCTGTGTTCCCAAGGAAACCTGGCTGCCAGCAGAACACTCTGACAGGGTGTCATGGTAGAAACAGGCAGTTCTCCTTCTTGGGGAGCCTCTGGTGCCCCCTGCCTGTGGATTCCAGCAGGGCTCCTTCTGAACCACCTCCGACAACGGCAGCAGCCGTTCAGGCAGGTGGATTGTAGAACCTCCCACCCCAAACCACTCATGGGACTGGGAGAGGGATTCCCCCGCCCCCAGGAGCCTCCTTCAATGACAGCCTGGCTGAAGCTATGTGTCGACTAGATTGGGGCATGTGCATGGGTCTGAGGTAGGGGCATTGGAGGTGAGTGTGTGGGGTGAGTGCCCTCTTTCTCTGGCTTGCTCTCTACGAGGACTTGGCACGTCCTCAGTCCAGTTGAGTGTGCCTCGGGCTCTCAGTCTAGCTGCAGAGGCTCTCAGAGACTCCGCTGTGGGGTGGAGGCATTTCCCCACTGAACCATTGCCTCGAGGCCCCAGTTGCAGGCCCTGCTCCTGGCTCATCGAACACTCAGCCTTTGCACTCAGAGATGATTTTATGATCCGTTATTTTTCAGCTGCTGAGAACCCCAAAATCACCAAGTCTAGGTTGGTTCTGGGTGCTCCCCTCTTAGCATCCTGCCGAATAGTTTCTGTCCCAAAGTCCAGGGACAAGCGCTGCCTCCCTGCAGCCGGCTCCCCGCTTCATCCAGTGCTGCATGAGCCAAGCCCAGGAATCCCTCAAAGCACCGTCTTCCCCCTCTCACTCCCACTTCTCCTTCCATGCTGTGCCTGGCCGGAACTCTTGAGCAATGTTTCATAGAACCACCCGAAGCTGCCTTTCATGGGTCAGGGATGTCGTCTTACAGGAGGAAGCATTTGTGCACAGGCATGCGCACGAAACTGCCCCCAGCAGGAGCCCGCCAGTGTGCCACTTTGGACACACTCATTCGACTGTGAGAGTGCTTCGTACACACGTGTGCATCTGTCCACGGGTGTGTACGCACGTCGGGTATGTTCTGATCTTTCTTGGCTCACTGATTGGAAATTTCATTAGCAGACAAGCAGTCCCCAGAAGGAACGGAGTCAGCAGTTGTTTTTTCCAGCTCACGAAGCAGCATTGGTTTGGCCGCATCTGGTCCACCAGTCTCGGCCCCACAGAGAGGGGGCAGGGGGGGTTTAGCATACCATCGCAGGCTTCCGGTGCCTGTCCCATCCTACCTCACCCTCGTCTGCACTCTGTTCCAGTCTGATCCTCCGACTCGACGCCCTTTCCAGTGTCCAGTAGCCATAGGGCCTGGAGTGTTGCCCCTGCCCCTGCCCCTGCCCCTGCTCCCACTCCTCCCTCCCTCCCTGGAGTCAGGGCTGCTTGCCATGCCCAGGGGCGCCTGCTCCTCCCCCCTCCTTGGGGAGCTTTTGGAAGGGCACGGCCCCTAATCAAGCAGCGAGATCATAATCAGCTTTGATGGGCTCTTCTGCAAAAGCGCATTCTAATGAGGTGGGGGAGCTGAGCCGGGAAGGGGTGGTGGTGGTGGAGGAGCCTAGCTCTCAGTGTGGTGGGGGAACTGGCTTCCAGGCCTTTACATGAGCTTCTTGGTTAGTAAGCAAACGGGGGACCTCACTCCTCCTGTGGCTGCATACTGGTATTTTTTTTTTTTTTTTTCAGATTCTGAGGAGGAGCAGGAAGGTTAACACACAAGCTTGTATCACGCACAGATAGACAGGCATACAGATACACTGACAGACTGAAAGACAGACACACAGACACTCAGATTCACACAGACACACACAGGTACACCTACAGACACATAGACACAAACGCAGACCCACAGACAGACAGAAACACACACATGCATGTGCATACAGACAGACACACACACAGATATACATATAGATAGACACAGTCAGACAGGCAGACACACAGGCACACATACACAGACAAACAAACACAGGCACGCACACAGGCTCTCTCTCTCTCTTGTGCATGCATGCATGCGCTCACATACACACAAAGACACACACACACACACACACACACACACACACACACACACACACCCTCCACCCTGCTCCTTGGGCCGGGCGAATTTGTTGCTCTATGCTATCACTACAGGTCCAGTGAGTTGCTGAGCCTGAATGCATCAGATTCAATTCATTAGGACTGATCACTCCCTGAATGGGGCTGAATAATTGATGAGCAGAGAGCAGCTTTCAGGATGTTCTGAGTACTCCGAGGCTTGCTGGAGCCCTGTTATTATTATTTTTTCCTTTTAGCTGACAAACTCGGCCAAATGCTTACTGGAGCATTGGGCACAGGGAGCAGAGCGGAGGTTAGATGCTTTAACATGTGCTGTTTACACTGTACGCTCTCGGCCCATTGCTTGTAACGGAAATGGATACGGGCTTCTGTGATGCCCAGTGGGGTGGAAGCAGGGCGGGCAGAGCTGTGGCCCATCATTACCAAGTCCATTTGCCCAGCTGTAGAATGGGGATGAGGTCCTGTCTTGTGGGCTCCTGGGCTGCCCGGAAAGGGTACTAGGTGAGGGGACACTCTGGGATCACCACAGCCCAAAGCAGGGCGGTGGCACTGCCAATGTGCACCCCAGCTTGCTTTCTCAGCCCTGAGGTAACCACAAAGCCCCCAGTTCTTGGGGCTCTCAGTGTGGCTTCCCCAAGTTACTCCAACCCAGACTAATGTCTCAGATTCAGTTCAATAAACATGTGTCCCTTCTGGTGCTGTGACAGGTGGCAGGGTGGGCACACAGGACACACGTGACCTGGCCCTGAGAACTGCTCAGGGTGAGCCAGCTGACAGAAAGGTAAGAAGCACAGGGAGGAGGGCCTCCTCTACCTTTCACTGCCACTGTCTGGTTCCCTGACCTTCCCATCCACTGTGTGGTCATTGCCCTCACACATTGAAGGATCACCACCAAATACAGCTTGTGTCCCCGTCCCTCCCCCAATGCTTTTTCACCTAGACACCACTCTTCCTGTGCAGAATGCAGTGTCAGAGCAGGAAAGGCTTCAGGTCTGAGACCTTCAAGGGCTCCCCGTGTGTTTGGACCCTTCTTGTCTTGGACCCAGGCTCTTGTCCTCCTTCCCGCAGACCTGGCTTTCTCTTCTTGATTAATTGTCCCTCCCCCTCTTTTCTGTAGGATATGGGGGAGAGAGCTTTCCAGCTTCCCCTGTTTTTCTGGAGGGATGGATGCCTTCAGGAGGAAAGTCCTCCAGGTGGCAGGGGGTCTCAAGGGCACTGTCTCTCTTCTGCCGTTCTCCAAGCATCACAGCTTGCCTCTTTGTTCATGAGGTGTAGGCTGGGACTGCTGTTTGCACCCTGGTCTGTATCCATCTCTGCTATTTCTTGGTCAGGCCCGACAGGATCCACTTCCCCATCATGCCCCCAGAGAACCCTCACCCCGGCGATCTCTAGAAAACCTCCATGCCTGTGGGATCCCAAAGAATGTATCTGGGGCCTTCGTAACTTGCACTGTCCCAGGGCCAAGGGGGCACAGGCTGGTGACTCACATATCTACTTAATTGAGTCTTTAAAAAAATAATTCTATCTGTAGACTTAGGCGATGGCCCCCAAGAGGGTAACATAGCCCCGAGCACCCACCCCAACCCTTGCTCTACCACGGGTCAGGTGAGCAGGAAGGCTGTGGTGAGCTCGTACCTGAGTTCTAGGCCTCAGAGAACTAGCAGACGGTCTTTTCCCTGTGTCTTTGCAGAAGCTGGGGATATGCACCTTGTGCCCAGCCTGGAGCCAGGGTGGTTAGTGTGCACTTCCTCTACCCTGGCCTCCTGCCACTGCTCTCTAGAGTGTCCCCACTGAGTACTTGGTGGGCTCGTTGCTGACATCAGAGGCCTAGTGTAGGCCACCATTCATGCCCGCTGTTTTTTCCTGCAGGCAGGCAGGCAGGCAGGCAGGCAGAGGCTCCAGGTGGGGTTGGGGTAGGGTGAAGTGGGGCGGGGTGGGGGCGGACCTACCTTTGACAGCCACGTGGACACTCTGGCTGATGGAGAGCTGTGGCTGGATGAGAACACTGCACAGGTACTCCCCCTCATCCATGCCCTTCTGGACGTCCGTCAGCTTGAGAGTCCCGTTCTCGAACACCACCTGGCGGTGGTTGTCTGGTAGCAGCAGGGCATCCTTATACCACTTGATGGAGTAGTAGGGGTAGCCAATGACCCTGCAGTTGATGAGCGTGTCCCGCCCGGCGACCGCCGTGATGTTCCTCATTGCCCGGATGCTGGGGGGTCCTGGGGAGTGTGGGGGAAAGTGGAGAGGAGGGGCAGGTGGCGTCATGAGCCAGTGCCATTCTGTGGTGGGGCTCTTCTCCCTTGCTTGGCCCCTGAGGCTTCCCCATGGGGCAAGAAATGGGGTGAGGGTGGGGGCGGGGCAGTTTGTTTCTCATTTGCAGAGGTCAGGATTGGGGCCCCTGTGACCCCCAGAAATCTCCGTTGTCATTGTAAAATAGTTGTAAAAAAAAGATGTGAGTGACACATATTTATTACAAGAATCTGGTCCCTTAAGGGACTGGATGAGGCTAATCCATAGCCGCAATGGGGAACTCCCAGATTGGGCCATGTGGGTCCTTATTTAGGGAGAAGCTGGCATGAAGATGTCAATAGGAAAGCAGGGACTTCATGCTTTTTTTCTGCTTGTTCCCACTGCAACAATACCCCCAAAGAACCTCCCAATTAGTAATAAACTATCCAAAAGTCACCAGGAAGATCTTGGCCAGGTGAGCCCACATATTGCTTTTCCCAGTCAGGGAATTTGTATTGTGGGTACCTGAGAAAGGGTTCTGATCACACTGGCTGGGGGTGGGAGTATCCTCAGCAGGGCTGGCTGCCAGGAGGCATCATGGGAGTGGGGGAAGGAAGCTTAGAGGCCACCGTGAAGGAACAGTACTAGAGAGCACCATGGAACTCCATATAGGGCAAAACTAGAGTGCCTTTCAGGGCCCTACAGCTCTGTTACTGCTCCAGTTCAGAAAGCCAGCTGGTGGGCTCAGACTGGTTATGTGCGGTGGGCGAGCCGGCATAGGTGAATTTAGAATGAATCTCCGTCTCTACCTCTTCCCTGCCTCAGGGCAACTGTTAGCACCCCTGGACCAGTGTCCATTTCGGACAGTCTCCCTGTCCTCTGGCCTTGTGTCATCGGTAGGGTTGAGAGAGGACCAGTCAGACCCAGAGGGCTGCAGAGCGTCAAAGGGACTGCTCTGAGCACATTAACTTGGGGAACTGAGGAAGGGGTAGTCAGCACCTTGTGGACCCCTCTTCAATTTCTGCAGGCTGCTATCTCCGGGAATCTCCCAACTTGAGCCTCAGTTGCTGTCTCACACTCCTGAAGGCTGGAGCCTTTCAGTGTGATCTCCAGGCCCCTGGTTGCCTACATCTCCTGGAACATCTCAGGGTTAGCTCTGTGGATGAGGCTGGGAGCTCACTAGCATTAAAGTTGAGTATGCTCTACTTCTGTCTTTGTCCTTTCGAGACCCTGCTGAGGGCTGGCAGATGCTAGCAGTTGCGTAGAGCAGTGGGGGCCCAGAGTGATTTGATGGGGCAGATAGGGACGGGAGAATGGGCAGGCCAGATTGTGGGGGGTGGGGAGAGAGGAAGAAAGGGGGAAGGAAAATGGGGTGGACTCTACCAGACACACATTCACACACAAGAATGGTTGATGAGACTGAGGTGGGCAGAGTACAGTGTGTGGGGAGGAGTTAGAGATAGAGACAGAGAGGGAGATAGATAGATAGATAGATAGATATATAGATAGATAGATAGATACAGAGACACAGAGATAGAGCGATACAGATGAGAGACAGAGCGAGGAGAAAGGAAACGGAGAGACGTCCACTGAAATCAAAATGACAATTACTAAGAAGCACACGAGAATGGTGGTGAGCACAGAGATGGCGAAGGAACTCAAAAGCCTATTCTGATATTTAAATGTGGACAGGCACCTCTTACGTTTATTCGCGCCTGATATTCAGCACTGCCCACCGAGTTCCGCGCTGTGCACCGGTACACGCCCCCATCCCGGATCTGGGGGCCCGTGACGTTCATGTGGCTGATGGTGGTGCCGTCGGACATGGTGTACTGGCTGGTGCGGTGGCTTCCGTCCCGCACGATGGGCTCGTCGTCCAGGGCCCAGGTGACCGTGGGGGGCGGGGCGCCCTTGGCAGCACACATCAGTGAGAACTGCTCCCCAGGGTTGACCACCTTCTCGCTGAAGGATGAAACGACGCGGGGCGTGCCGTCTGCAGGGAGCGAGGAGCCCCCTTCAGGGTCACCGAGTCACAGAGAGACTGTTCCCCCCAGGCTAACCCACTCAGTGAGGGGGAGGTGGCAGAGTGGCAGCCAGGATAAAGACAAAGGGCTGTCACAAGAGCGGCCGGCACTACCGTGGAGTGAGGCGCTGGCAAGTGCGGTGTCTTGGAGTAGGTTCCTTTATTGGTGGGTGGTGAGAAGAATCGTGAGGGAGATTACTCCCATTTCTTATGGACGTGGTAAAGGCAATCAACTACTTCATTCAAGATGCTCCTTTATTTACTAATAAAGACTGCAAGGCTCAGAAGGTACTGCGTGTGAAAGCATGTGTGGCTTCCAGAGGCTAAGCGCAGGTTTTGTGCTTGCTCATGCCAAGGGCGGGGGGGGGGGGGGGGGGAGTGGCATGTTAGCCCTATTAACAAAAGATCTTAAATTTGGAGTTTAAAAGGCAAGTTTCCCAGAGAGAGTGGAGGTGATGGGAAGACTCCCTAGCCTTAAACCTCGGCTAACCACATCGTCTAGGAGGAGACAATTAACTCCAGATCCCACCTTCTTACCGTGGAGTGTGGGGGTGGAGTTGTCACCCTGATCAGCCTTCCCCACAGGGTTGGTGTCAGGGATTAAAAAGACATCAAGCACACTGTACCCCGTAAATACGTATGCTCATTATATGTCAATTAAAAAGAAGAAAAACATGTCTGGAGTAGTAGTGTGTGCCGGTAACCTCAGCCCTTGGGAGGCTGAGCTAGGAGGATTGCCACCAGTTCAAGGCCAGCCTGGTCTATACAGTGAGACCTAGTCTCAAAAATATAAATAAATAAATAAATAAATAAATAAATAAATAAATAAATAAATAAACAAACAAACAAACAAGAAAGATAATAAAAGTAGATGCTTTAAATAAAAATAAATAAATAAACAAATAAGTAGCAGGCAGATGTTATAGCGTTGTTGATACTTTTCAATGTTACACAGCAAAATGCCGATGTTTACCAGAGATCTGGCCAGCCTGCCAGCCCTATCCCTACCTCTGGATGGAAGAGACACTTGTCTAGACCTGGGGAGCTCCTGATGCTTGCCTGAGCCTGGGAAGATGCAACAGTGTCACGTGACCCTTGGCCCTTCCTCTTCCTCCTTTCTTCCCTCTCTAGGCTGGCCCTACCTTCCTGCTTTCCACCTCCAGCCTTATTTTCCATTTGTCTGCTCTCCAGAGCCATCCTCTAAGGTGACTGAATTCTACCCAAGGCAAAGGGTTGATTCCACTCCAAGTGAAAGAAGAGCTGGCTAGTGGGCTGCTCCTAAGTGGGAGTCTACACTGGGGTGGTGTGTTTGTTGGGAAGAGAGGCGAGGGACTGGTTGAGGAAGCTTTGGGGCTTGCTGTGCAAAGCCCTGTGGGTACAGGGAGGCACAAGAACTCAGGTTCAGTGGCCCCAGAGACCCTGCAATGAGATCAGGGGAGACCCCTCATGGCAGGCCTGGGGTTGGCATCTTTGTTAAAACAGCGGTGTTTCCTCCTAATTGCTGTGTAGTTTTGTAGTAAAAAAAATCTCAGCTGGGACACACTGAACCCGAGCTTGTTGGAAGGTAGGGTTTTTGACAACCTAGAGGACCCCTTTGCCCTCTGTGGTCTCAGTTTGGTACTGGGCTTCATGGGGCAAGTGGAGTGTGATCTTGACTTGGTTCTCTCTCTCTCTCTCTCTCACTCTCTTTCTCTTTCTCCTTTGCACTGTGCACAGCATGAACAAGCACTCACAGAAAGGGCTGTGTGAGGGACCCTGGGTAGTGGCAGCTTTAAGAGGAAAGAGAATAGAGTGGAAACAGAGACCCCTGGTTAGAAACAGTCTGTTGAGAAGAGGCTTCGGTTTGGAAAGGGTTCCAAAGTTCAGAACCTTTAAGACCATAAAGAGACCCCTCAACCAAGAAAGTTCTAGTAACTGTTGAGGGCAAAGGTAATTTATAACAGTATTATTAAAAGATCCTTGTTCACTAGACATGTGCCCAAAGCCTTGATTCCTCAACTTCGAAGCAGGGTGTCATTAGAAAGGACCCCCACATAGGGCCCTTGCAAAACTGACACAAGGGCATGGTGCCTGCCTTGTGTGCACCGAGCACTGGTCAAATGCCTCCCAGCATGCACAGCGTCTCTCGGGAACTGCAGCCCTACTCTGCCCTGCCACATGCGCCCACTCACCTTCCAGCACTATGATGGCAAAGTCCTGGGCTGTCTGGGCCTTGCGGGTGGCAAAGCACTGGTAGGCTCCCGAGTGGCTCTTCTGTGCTGAGGAGATGAGCAGAGTTTCGTTGCTGAGCCCTCGGATGGAGATGGCCTCGCCCGGAAGCACCAGTTCAGTGTTGCGGTACCAGCGGATGGTGAACTCGGGGGAGCCCGTGAGGGCGCAGGACAGGATGACTGTGCTCCCGATGCCCGTCTTCAGCTTCTTTGGTGTCAGTGTCACATGAAGAGGGTCTGAGTGGGGCCAGGAGGTGGGTAGAAAGAAAGAGAGTAGAAAGACCTTACTGCGATGGCGTGCATCTAGGTGGAGAGACCACAGAGTCCAGGTCTGCAAACACACCCATGTGAGACTTGGGACTAGAAAATCTCCTGTTCTGGGCCTCAGTTTACTTATGAGGCACCTGCAGGTACAGGCCAGGATTTTCTGTGGACTCTCTTGCTCTGATGGCCTCCACTTCCCTAAGGTGGGCCCCAAGGCTCCCTCAGCTTCCCAGAAGCATGGGGCATTTATTTGCACGGCACTCAGAAACCAGAAGGCACACTTTTCCCTGTCAACTGCCTCTCATACCCATGCGGGTCCCTAGCCTCTGCTTTCTGTCAGCCTGATGTCCTTTATATGTATCTGGGGTTCCATCAATCATCCTCTTTGCCACAGTTCCCCCCCCCCCCCGCCCACAACTTCCATGGATCCCCAAACTCAGCAAGGTATTCAAGGGCAACGACTCCCTAGTTTCCCAGGGCAGGCTTTTATCACTTTTCTAGGCATCTGTCCTCTTTCTGTTCTAGCGTCTCCGTGCTTGCATGTGGGTAAGGGAGGACACACAACCTCCACTCTACGTTCCGGTCAAATGCACACCAACTGTTCAGGCTTTCTGGGCTGTGGGGAGGATGCTGAGCCCAGATCTGGAGAGGAAGTCAGGCGCAAAGTTGGAAGGCCAGCAGAAGCTCTGCTGTCTATGGCCCATCAAAAGGGTCTCACGAGAAGCTGGCAAGAGGCTGAGTGTTACCTCCGCCAAGCTTCACAGCACAGTGGACTCTGCTGAGAATGGAGTGGAGTCACCCTAGATGGCTTGTGCCCTCAAACTGGAATGGCCTCACAGAAGTGCCATGTTGTGGAGTTTGATGTTCAGGGACTCAGGCTGCCACCTAGAGAGGTCTACAGGAGTCCCAGATCCTGGCCCCTTCGCTGCCTGCTTGTCAGAAAACTCTGGGTATTAGAGCTCAAAGGCGCCTCTGTGTCTTATATATGCACTACGTGAGGAGTCAACCACCCAGGGCACTTCCTTGGCTTTACCTCTCCCCTCACTGCCTATGCCTGCCCTCCAGGGCTTGTAACAGGAGAGGTCTGCAGGGATTTCCTGCTTTCCGTAGCTCCCTGGACCCCTGGCTTTGTGCTGTGAAGAAGGGAAGGAGCAGATTCCATATTCACAGTAGTTCCCGGTGCACCTGGCTTGGCTGCCTCCACTCACTGTCTGGTCTGATTGGTCAGGGCCCTCGTCAACTATACTTAAGTACTTGGACTGTCACCTTAGATGGAGACACAGACCTGCCTTGTGGATTAACATCAGTATTGGCTCCCTTAGCCTGGCACAGCCTTCCCCCTCACAAGCCCAGGGCCTCTCCCTTTCATAAGCTCCCACATGACCCTTGTAGCCTGCTTGACTTCTAGAGAGAAGAAGACCAACTGACTGGAGGCTGCGGGTACTACTGATGCCTGCAGGACTGAAAGGCAGGGCTGGTTTCAAACCAGTGGACTTTCCAAGCCACAATCTGCCCTCTCAGCCACTAGGAGCTCCTCTTGGGACAGCCGAAGGCAGGAGCAGGGACTTCACGGTTTTGGTGCCCCATCACACAGGATAAGTGATCCCAAAGGCTCCTAGGGCTGCAGAGAGAGGCTTTTGACTCACCGATGACTGTGAGGATGCCGTTGGCCTCTGCTGACCCGAAAGTGTTAGTGACCTCACAGATGTAGGTGCCACTGTCCTCAGTGCGCAGGTCACTGATGGTCAGCCCTGTAATGCGCTTAGCCCAGCGGCTGTCAGCAGGGAGGGGCCGGCCATCTTTGAGCCAGCGGATGGCAGGGATCGGGTAGCCAGAGGCAGCACAGGGCAGCTCTACTGCGTGGCCGGTCCACACTTCCTGGGAGTGGAAGCCATCCAGGATGGTTGGGATGGACTCTGCAGGGTCTGTAAGAAGAGAGGGTCAGTAGCCGAGGCCACCTTGGGCAGAGGAAGTAAGAGTGAGGGGAATCGGGCCTCCAGACAGAAGCCCCTTCCCCATGCACGCAGTGAGCAGATTCCAGGGTAGCAGCATGTCCAGAGGACTGCCTGTGTCCTCCATGCACAGGTTTAGACCTGTGAACCTGTGAACCTGGCTGTGAGGATGGCTGAGGACATGGCTTAGCTCAAAGGGACAGAAAGGATGACAAAGGAGGACACATATGCCCTCTTCACCCTGGTCTCAGGATATGACAGTGGTGTCCATGTTTTGCAGTTATTGGGTCTCTGGGCCTCAAAGCAAACTAGAGACATCCCTCAAAGGGGTGAACAGTTGGGGCACCCTGCCCTGCCTTGAAGTTTTGGTTACGAGCCTTTAACCTTTAATGGCTAAGCCAGCTCTTTAGTTCCTTGCCCAGCCTTCTGTTCATATTCTGGGTAGCTCAGAGTTACTGGTGCTTATCTCAGAGTCCAGGACAGTGTGGACATAAAGCAAAGAGAAGCCAGTGACCCTAGGTGGTAGAAGACCCAGGTCCCATTGGGTGAGAAGTCTGGGTTACTTATAGGTGTTTTTGAGCACAGGGTATGCCTGTGCCATGGCTCATGTGTTGAAGTCATAGAACAATTTATAGGAGTTGGTTCTCTCCTTCCATTGTGTGGGTCCTAGGGGCCTTCCTTAGGTTGTCAAGCTTGGTGACGCCTTTACCCTCTGGGCCATCTCACTGTGCCATGACCTTGAATTTCTGATCATCTTACCCTTACCCCGTGGGTCCTGGGATTGCAGGCATGTGCCTCCATGGCCACTTTATTCTGTGCTTGAGTTCAAGCCCAGGGCATCCTGTATGATAAGTGGGCACTTCACCAAGTGGGCTGTAGCCCCAGGTTTCCCCCCTACACAACCTTCTCCTGCTGTTGTCCTTTTCCTTCTGCTTAGTAGTCCAGGTTTATCTCAAACGCTTTCCCTAGCCTCCTGAGTACAGGGATTCACAGGCGCGTGCTGCCAGATCCGCCATCAGCCTCACCTTTTAATGCCAACTCTCCCAAAACTGTCTGTGACCCATCTCAGCTGTCTGTGTTCCATCCTCACCTCCCCACTCTCCAACAAGGCAAGCTGGGTCCCCCAGACACCCGGCCAGTCTGCTCTGTACCACCCACTCTTAGTCATTGTTCACAAGCCAGCCTCAATGTTCTGTTATGCCCACCTCCCCCCTCACTACTGCCACTCTCTCTGGACTCCCATGGAGTTTCCTTCTTTTCTTTTCAAACCTTGCCTTTCCTTTTTTAAAAAAAAGAAAACACGTAAAATTACTGTTTTTTTGAACAGGTAATATATGCAGGTGCAAAGCTTCAGAAAGCTGAAGGGCATAGAGGGAAAGGAGGCCTCCCTTAGCCCCTGGCCTCAGCCCACTGTCTTGCCCCTTGAGGCCACCATTGTGGCTACTTGTCTGTTTTAGTAGCAGCTGCCGCAGGCCAGGCATCCATCTTCCCAGAAGACAGCCAGGCTTCTTGAGGCAGTGTTGACCTATGATGCCGCTCTTGTGCCCAGTGTTGAGTGGGGCTGGGTTCCCGGCTCTTGAACCTCCCATTTCTCGGGGAAGAGGGAGAGATAAGCAGGCACTCTGAAATGAGGGTGTGCCAGCGAGCTGATTTTTCTGGATAAACTCCACACTGAGAACTTTATAGACTAGGGCTGCCCGTGACTGCAGAGAACACGCAGAGACGGGGTTACCGAGACCAGAGAAGTGTGGGGATCACCCCAGGACCACACAGACCAGAGCTCTGAAAGCTGGTTGCCCTTTTCCTTGATGGGGCAAGATGGGGCCCCAGATAGGTGTGGACAGGGAAGCTGCTTTCCCCCTTACACTAATGGGGGCTGTCTGCTCTTTGCTCTTGTCCCCTGAGGAGGGGTCAGGCTAGGAGTCTCCCCAGGAGAGGGACTTTCCAGGGGCTCTTCAATGTACATACTTGTGGCTGGGACTCGGGACCCTGCAACTTTGGGTGAGTCTCTTGACCTCCGCGCTGAATGTCTCGCCTGCACAGTGGAGGTGGTTATGGCGGCTCTATATCTTACGCTGCTTTACTAGGCACCGCGTGGCAGGGTGCGTGCTGCTGTGCCTCCTAGACATGGAGGTGCAGATGTACCAGTGGCTGCCATTCGATGCTCATCCCCGCTCCCTGCCAGATCTGCTGTCCTCT
This sequence comes from Psammomys obesus, assembly GCF_907164565.1. Lineage (NCBI taxonomy): Eukaryota > Metazoa > Chordata > Mammalia > Rodentia > Muridae > Psammomys > Psammomys obesus. The sequence continues at coordinate 7,445,794 of NW_026596039.1, read as the reverse complement.
CTCCTCCCCCACTCCAGCGGGAATGGTTGATTGGTTGGGATCAACAGAGCCAGTGCCAGGGAAGAATCACTCAATGTGACACTTAATTGATGCAAAATACACAAATTCCATGGCACAGGGCAGGATTTATAAGCGGAGTGGCTTCCAGGATGGTGGAGGAGGGGCAGGGTGTGTGTGTGTGTGTGTGTGTGTGTGTGTGTGTGTGTGCATGTGTGTGTGTGTGTTGGGGAGGGGGGAAGAATTAATCACCGAAACGCAGGCGTGAAATTAAATTCCAGGGGGTGGTAGGGAAAGGAAACCTCTTTCATTACCAGGGAGCAGAGAAATAAAGGGCTATGGCTTATACACGTGACATCCCAGGGGCACTGGGTGCTGCCAGAATGGGCACTGGGCTGGGAAAAGAAGCCACGCCTGAGGCTGTGGGCTCCAGGTCAGGCTGCTGGGATGTCTGGGCCAAGGCTGGAACAGGGCACACGACTGTCCTGCATGTGCTGGGAGATGGAAGCTGGTTTCATACCCTATCTGGTCCCTTGATCTCTGTCTCAAGGTGAGGCCCATGCTAAGTTTCCGGGGCTGTTGATGCTCTTTTTTTTTTTTTTTTTTAAATCCTATTTATTTATTTATTTATTTATTTATTTATTTATTTATTTATTTATTTATTTATTTATTGATTTATTGATTTATTGATTTATTTATTTAATTTTTATGTACATTTGGTGTCTGGCCTACATGTATGTCTGTGTGAGGGTGTTGGATCCTCTGGAACTGGAGTGACAGACAGTTGTGAGTTGCCATGTGGGTGCTGAGAATTGAACCCAGGACCTCTGGAAGAGTATCCAGTGCTCTTAACCACAAAGCTATCTCTCCAGCCTGTTGGTGCTCTCAAGAGTGATTGGGGGAAAGTCTCTAGCAAGCACCAAATTCTATAGGGTGGGTGTTTTCCGGGAGGATTTGGGGGAGACTTAGTCTCCTCCTGCAACTGCCCTGTTTGACACATAAAACAGGAAAAAAAAGTTGCTTACTCCTGTCCTCTGCCTTAGGAATAGGGTGACAGGAATAGGGTGACAGTACAGGAACAACAGGCCAACGACACAGACCTCCCTGTCAAAGCTGACTTCTGGAGGCTTCCCAGGAATCAGGCACCACGCACCACTGAACGCTGCATGCTGTGGCCTGTCCTCCTTGTGACTGCCCAGCTAGCTGTATTTGCTGTTCCCGGTTCTCTTGGAGCCTTCATTGGATGCTTGGTAGCATAGCTGACAGAGTCTCTGGCCTCCGGGCGCCATCTCCAGCCCCTCCCCAGTCCTCTTGCCTTCAGGTGTGGGAATCTTTCAGGAGCTCTCAGGCCTCAGAGACATAGAGCCCGTGCTTCCTGGGGACAGGCTGGGCTTAGGGGGTGCATGGGGGCAGTGAGAGGGTGAGCCCGGAGATCGGAGCTCCCCTGATGCCATCCTCTGCGTCCCTCTCTTATCGCTTGCATTTCCGCAGAGACAAGCAGCTTGCAGACAAGCTGCCTTGTCACATCGTATCACATCAGGGCTCTGCGTCACTGCACGGCTTTCCCTCCTCTCCTCCCTGCTCCCTTCCCTCCAGCAGCCTCCTTCCTTTCCCCCACTTCCCTTTGTCTTCATGTGTCTCTCTGGTCTGGGTCTAGGCCTTCCGTCTTATCCTGAACCACTCTCTCTGGGCCCAGCCCTCTCTCCCAGGGTTGTCCAGATGCCTTTGTATCTGACCTCTGTCCCTTTAGGTAGGATTTTATCTCTGAGTCCTTGGAGCTATGAATTCTCTCTCACTGACTCTCACCATGGATTTTACCCATCATGGTAGTGTAGGATGAGAAAGAAAAGCTGGCATAGCCTTCAGCTTCCGGAAATGTGTTCTTTTGAGGGACCCCCACCTAATTCTCAATCCCCATCCCCAAAGCTGGAGGTCCAGCTATCACAACAGAGAAAGAAGGATTCGATGGAGGAGAGCAGAGCGGGCATGTTAGAGGAGGTTTCTGTGCCCCCACCCCTGTAGTGTATGAGAAGCATGCAAATGAGATGCAAAACACCATGCAAACAAGGCTCTGTTATTTGGAAGCAAACCACTCCGATGAAACACACTCCGAATTGGCTACAGATTCAAAAGCCCTACCACGCAGTCTGTGCTATGGCCCAGTGTCATTGTCTCACCACAGAAGCATGGCTTTCGTTGGTGCTCATTAATACCGTAAATGTTTACGTGGTACCTATTGTGTGCTACACACAGGACCAGACATCAGAGACATGAGGGTCAGACTAGGGAGCTAGGTTATCGCCCCCTGATTCCTGTTTTCTTAATCTTTCTTTCAGGACGAGATGGGTCCTGGGTCGTTATCTGTTGATGAGGACTGATGTCCCCAAGCCACAGATGGCAGAAGCAGACAGAGGGGCTGAGTCCTTTCCCAGAGCTGGGAGTGGGGAATGACCTTGTGGCTTTAACCCCTCCCAAAAGTGAGTCTCTATCAGTTCATCCTCCCTCTAAAAGCCATTCCACCCAATCTCCTCAAGGCAAAGATCTCAAACTGCAGGTCAAGAACCCTCAGGAGGCCATGGTATCCATTCTGTGGTTTGCAACCAGCACAGAGAAAAAAATCAAAATAACATGGGATACAATAGAAAATATCGGGCACTGAGGACGTAGGGTTAGTGGTGTGCCTGCCTAGCACACGTGAAGTTCTGGTTTGACACGCAACACAGCATAAATCTGGAGTGCTGGCATGCTTAACATCATGGTGCTCTGGAGGTGGAGGCAGCAGATCAGAAGCTCCAGGGCATCCTCCAGCCAGTCTGAACATCATGAGACCCAGTCTCAGAAAACAAAAAGACAGAACCGAATCAAACCCCACAAACAACAAAACCCACATGGCAGAGTGTCAGAAATGGGGTTTGGTGATGCGTGTTTGCAGTCTCAGAACTGGGATGCTGAGACAAGAGGACCACTGCATGTTGCAGGTCAGGCCCTCTCTAAAAGAAAATTCCCCCCACCAAAGGACAAATCAGAGCCTGTGGTGACAGTGTGGGGGAAAACCCCAGCGTGCATTATGCAGGTGCTGTAAAAACATCTGTCTGTGGATGCATGACAGAAGTTTGGAACCTGCCTGTGGAGAAAGCCTTATGAAGGGAGCCATAAGCCTTTGCCCCTCTTGCCCGGAAGTGGCGTGTGGGTGCATGGCTGGCCCTCTGTTGACTTCAGCAGAAGGGTACTGCAGCCATGGAGAACTCTGGCTGGGCCTTCTGGCCTCGGGAAGGCCACTTGGAAATACAGAATATTATGCATAGCTAGCAGGTGGCATATAGAGGCCACATGGGGTATAGGGGTCGGTGCCACTCCTCACACTTTTTCCCAGGGCAAGAATCTCCTAGAAACATTTATCATATTCTACCTGCTCTCCAATGCTGTGAGGCGGCCTCCAAAAAAGTGCATATACACGCTACACACACACACACACACACACACACACACACACACACACGCTCACATATACACATGCTCTCACACACACTCACTCACACACACACACACATGCACACACACACATACCACTACCACCATCACCAACAACAACAAAAAAACAAAAAAAAACAACCCCAAAACAATAAACAAACAAACAAACAAAGCTCTACTCCCACTTCTCCCAATCTTCGGAACACTTGGAGACACAAGGAAATGGAAAACCTGCCTGAAATCTAGGCTTATGCTTAGTACAGATTTTAACAATGAGTTTCCTGACAAAGATGGCAAGAAGAGGAAGCGGTGGCAGTGGCAGAGGGAATGGAGAGGACAGGGAGGTGTGCCTGAGAACCAGAACCTCCTCAGATACACAAAAACGTTTCGGTCCATCGGGAGAGCCAGGTGTGGTCTGGAAAGACGAGACCTCTAGAAAAGCTCTTACACCAAGGCTGCTTGACACAGGCCGAAGTCTCACCCAGGGGTGTCTGTGCCCGCCATAGTTACTCTGTTTCTCAGAGCAGATACACAGGGCGTCCTGGATCCACGGAGGGCAAGCAAGCAGCCTACCTGTCACAGAGAGCCGGGCCCCGTTGCTCTGCCGAGTCTCCCCGCTGTATTTGTGCTTAGTAATGCAGCGGTAGGTAGAGAGAGCGTCTTCCTTCTGCACGTCCGAGATGTACAGCCCACCATGTGATGTGATGAAAAACCTGTTTTCTGGAGACACAACCAGATAGAGCCGGTTACTTCTGCTGGGGGCAGCTCTGGCTTGGCAGGTGGCCTGCCTGGAGCTATCTTGAGCTGAGGCAGTGGGGGAAAAACCAGGGATGAGGTGGTGTGGCCTCGCAGGTGGGCTGCTACCCAGGGACAAGGCTTTTAACCACACACCGACACAATGAAAGTAGAAATGACGATAATTTTTTTTTCAGAGTAGTCACTACGTAGCCCAGGCTGATCTCGAACTCAGGACATTTCTGCCTCTGCCCTGAGGCACTGGGAATGCAGGCATGCGCCACCACTTTCTCACTCACTACCCAGTGGCCCTTAGAATTGCTGGTCTCTGTTTCAGAGGAAGAAGCAGATGTTTATTGAAGTGACTGGTCCAGTGGAACGGCAGTCAGTCACTGCACGGGAACTTGGGGTTCTGACTCCCAGCCTTCTCTCTAAGCCAGACAAAAGCTTAAACCCTGTTTGCACCAGGACTGTGGAGAGGCACATGTGGTCGTTAACCATGGTCATGATCAGCCACAGGTCAAGCTGGGGTTGCACCTGTTTACGGCAGAGTGGCTTTTTCTCTGTGTGGGTTTCCAGTGACCCTTGCTTGATTCTTAGCAGATGAGCGCCGACCTAAGGGAAGCTGTGAGCTCTAGCTGGGGCATGTCTGGTGGCAGCCTAGGGCTCTGTTCAACCAAGAACGGAAGTGAGCAGCTGGGGACCACTCCTGGGTTCCTTAGGTATTAGTGCTGATCCAGGAGGAATGGGGTCAAGGTAGGGGAGTGACGTGAAACCACAGGCTGGGCCTGTCAGCATGGCACGCTCTAGGAGAAGAGCTTTTTTGTGGAACCCCAAATTCTACAAACTGGAGCTCATAGAGGTCTGCTTCCCTTTACCTGGGGCAGAGTCACAGCCCCTCCCCCACCCCAACAGCGCAAGCTCTAGCTGTGGCTAACCCTATGAAGAATGTTCCGTGATGCTTCACATATGCTCCAAGCACACACTTAGGGTTCTCGTGTGTGTGTGCGCGTGTGCGTGTGCGTGTGTGTGTATCAGAGGGCAGTTTGTGGGAGTCGGTTATCTCCTCCTACCATGTGTGTTCTGTGAACCGAGCTCATGTTGGCAGTCTTGGCAGCAAGCACTCTTACTCACATAGCCATCTCACCAGCCCCTCACAGTCATTTCTTCAATACAGCTTTAAATAACTTCATCAATCTGGGCTCTTCTGAATGAATTCTGGTCTAGCTACAATTCTCCTAATCACTTCTCCCTTCCTTCCTCCACCTCCCCTTCCCTCTCTCCTCTCTCCTCCGCTTCTCTACAGTGCCCTGGGCCAGCACCAGCCGGTCTCTGCCTAGTGTGAAGTCCTAATAATCACATTCCCCAGATCCAGGTAGAAAAGAACAACGCCTGTCGTCAGGTGAGGAAGTGTTGAACTTTTTTGGTGAGACGATATGACTCAGGAGGCAGCTCAGTCAGCTAAACCCTGATTTACCCTTGGGAGCCCTGCCAGTCACTTTCCTCTGTGTGCCCTCTGACAGGTGGCTCTGTGGGATAACTCCTAGGTCATCCCATGGTCTAGCTACCTCTGGTGGGGAGTTCTCCTGGTTGATCCCGTGGATACCTACAGCCTCTTCCTCTAGGTGCTCAGGGAGAACCTGAGGCATCATGGGGAAAGGGAGGGGGCTGAGTGACTGCCAGCATTTGGGGAGGAAAACAGACATCCTCCCCCCAACCCTGTGTGTTGTGATGTGACAAACTAAAGTCAAGTGTGGAAGCCCCCTGGACATTATGTAGTTGGGACTGAAGTACGGAGCTGCTGTAGGGTACCACTGTGGGTCAGAAGAGGGAGATGAGAGGTAGGGGGAAGCTAGGAAAGACATCAAACAGTGTTGGCAGCCCACAGGTACCCCAGCCCTGGCCAGCCTGGACCCTGTGGTCCTGGCCTCCAGAGCACCCCACACAGTCCTGTGCTACTGGGATTCTGCACCCAGAGTGGAGGGTGGGTGGGGTGATGCTGCTGCTGGTGGGGGATCTGGGTTTCTATAGCAACCAGCAGCTGCTGCCTCGGATGTTTCCCATCCTTCATTGTCCTCATTTTCCCCTCCCTTCCCCCCGTGCATATTTAATTGCAGTAGCGAGTCTCTCTCTCTCTCTCTCTCTCTCTCTCTCTCTCTCTCTCCCCCTCTCCCTCTCCTAGACACAGTGTTTTGCTTCTTCTGAAACAAAGGCAGGCTGCAACCCAGAGATTCGCAGTGTGAGAGGGGACAGAGAAATCAGGAGTATTATGTTAATCCCCGTTGGGATGGAACATTCAGCTACAGTGGTTTGCATGTTTGATGAAAATCAAAATGGGGTGGGGGAGTTGGGGATCCCTACTGGGAACAGGAGGCTAAAGAAGCCTTTGGAGGAGAGCCCAGAAGACATAGCTAGCTGTGGGCCTCAGCCAGGCCAGGGTTCAACAATATGCTGGCCTTCAATGCTATTTGGTGGCCATTGTGACCTAGGGGGTGGTGGCTTGAGATAATCTACATCTTTGGCTTTTGGCTCCTTCTCCTAATAGCTCGAAGTGTCCCTCTGCAGAAAAAGAGTGCAGCTGTCCATGGCCATTTGGAATGCCTCAGGTAGCCATAGGGAGGGGTTGGGGCATTGAGGGGTGGGAGGTGCTGATGGCATTTAAGCTGTTGGGGTCCTAGTTGATGGACACCTGAGTGAGCACTCCAAATGCCAGTAGCATCCCTGTGAGTTTATGCCAGTGAGTCACGCACTCTTAGGCTAAAAGAACAGGTTGGAGACCTGTGCTTAATTATGAGCTCTACCTTGTCGCATAACGCTACTGTCACCATGCTCACGGACAGGAAAATGGTGGATGTGGTTAGTGGGACCTTTCCCTTTTATTGTCACTGTACATGTCCTGACCCATTTTGTCATTCTTTTCTTTGGTGGCCTTGACAGAACTTCTACTTTCCCAAAAGTTAAATATTTATTGAACATCTGTTATACGCTAGGCAACAAGAGGACAATGCAGACCTGGGTGCGCAGGCGCAGGGAATGCCCTGGAGAGATGGAGGGAGGGACTAACTGCTGCATCCCCTGCCAAGAATTGACAAGGATCACTAGTAACCCTGGGAAGCTGAGAGCTTGGGAAGACCCCATTCTGAGGCTTTTTGGGAACCAACTCTGTCCATATCTCAGCCTTGGCCACCCAGCCTGCAGATCCATGAAACGGCAAGTCTCTGCCATCCAAAGTCATGCAGCCTGCGCACGTGACAGCTCTGGGGCACTGGTGTGGCACAGGGTGTCCTCTCTCAGAGAGCCTGCTTCTTATTCATCTGATGAGGGAGAGGGTCAGGGGAGTGGTTTCACCATGTCTGCCTACTGTCTCACACAGAATCTTTCCAGCTTTCCAGAGTCTCAGGGGTATGGTGGTTTGGAGAGAGGCTTTTGGGAGATGCTGGTCTGTGGGGCAGGGGGAGCCCTTGGTCAGAAGCAGCTGGAAGGACACTGTTCCCTGTATATGGGCAATCCTGCTCTCCTTTAGGAGAATGAGGAATGGACAGACCACACAGGTCATGGTATCAGGGGTGTGGGGAGTTAGATAGGGCCAGGACAGCAGGCTTCAAGGATGCAGCTTATGAAGGAGACAGGTGGGCTTTTGGCTGCTCTCTGGGATCCTGGAATCTTTCTGCAAGGTTTTGTGAATGCTTGTGTGTGTGTGTGTGTGTGTGTGTGTGTGTGTGTGTGTGTGTGTATTTTGTACATGTTCATATGAGTACATGTAAAGGCCAGAGAGCCACAGAGAATGTCTGTCCATCTGTCTGTCTCTCCAAGTCTGAGTATCTCACCAAACTGGGAGCTACCAACCCAACTAAGCTGTCAGGTTATTGAGCTCCAGGGATCTGTTTCTGTTCCTGAGTGCTGGGATTAAGGTACACATGCCATGCCTGGCTCTTTATGTTGGTGCTTGGGGTCCAGACTCAGGTCCTCATGCCTCTTCAGAGCTAAGCCAAGGAGCAGGAGTCTGAGAACACAAAGCCCTACTTCCCTTGCGTAGGTGCTAAGTTAAGGTGACAGTGTCTTTCCTGTCTTCTCCCAGAAGGTCAGAGAGCTGTGCCTCAGAGAGCCCTGCAGCTGCAAATTTTACTGAGATTCGGTTGATGGAGACCTCATGACAGTCAGAGGGCTTGACAGGAGAAGCCAGCTTCTTCTGAAGCAGTGGCCTCTTGTTCTCTGCCCTGTGGGTGGCACCCAGGGACACAGGAGGCTGAGACTGGCAGAGTGGTGGCAGTGCAGAGGGGGACTGAGGGTTTGGGGGCGGGAATAAACTGTGCAGACCCCGCCACAGCCTTGGCAGAAGTAGGGTAAATCTTGCAGCTCCTGACCCAGCCTCTGTTTCTACTTTTGCCTCCCTAGCCTCACACCCCAAACCACACCCAGAGTGATGCTCTCAAGCCAAGTCAGATCACCTGATGCATTAGCGGTAACCCCTTAGTGGGACCCTGCTTTACCCAATGTGACGGCAGTGCTTGGCACAGCATAGACGCTCATCTTCCAGGACGAGTGAGTGAGCAATCTCTAATCACCAAGGAGAAGGTGACAAAGGCTCATCACCTCCAGGAAGCCCCTCCAGGTTTCTGAGAGTTCCTGAATCTGGCACAACTCGCCATCTCTTCTACTACACCCAACTGGACTTTTTTTTTTTTTTTTTAATTTAAGACAGGGTCTCAATCTTAAGCCCAGTATGTACCTCAGGCTGACTCTATATTCATAGGGATCTTCAGCCTCCCAAATGGGGAGAATTACACACGTGAGCCACCATACCATGCTTTAAAAATGATTGTTTCAAGCAGGCGAAACTCAAGACTAAGAAATATGGAAGTTTGTAAAAAAATAAACAAACAAATAAATAAACAAACAAACAATTTCCTCATGATCCTGCCATTCCACTTGAAAAGGGGCAGGAAGCAGGCCTTAAAGGGTTTGTATGCTGTATTCGCGGCAGCATCGATCCCAACAGCCAAGAGGACTCACCAATAGATGAGAAGATAAACCAACCATGTGCTAGACAGACTCTGGAATACTCTTCAGCCTTGAAAAGCAAGGACATTCTGATTCCTGCTCATGGTTTTTGGGGTGGTCACCCAGTAGAGACAGAAAGCAGAATGGTTATTGCCAGGGCTTGGAGAAAGGGTTGTGTTGTAGTTAGTGAGCACAGGGTTTCAGCTTTGTAAGGTGAAACTGAGTTGAAATGCTGATGAACGACAGTAGCCTCCTTTTCCAGCATGGTTGTACCTTAGAGGCCAGCATCCGATGCTCAAGGCAGAGACTCACACCCTAGGAGCAGGAGAACATCCCAGGAATTCTCAGCTCCATGGACTCAACAGGGTACATAGTGGGGATCCTGGAGGAGGCCCTGTGCTTAGGAGTTGTAGCTGGGCAGACACTTGGGTACCCCTCGTGGATACTGTGCATCTTGGCTTGGAGAGGGATCCAGGCTGAGCTTGGGAAGGGTCTTAATTTGTGTCAAGCACAGCAAAGAAGACACCCCGAGACACACCCATCCATGATCTTGGGTTCCTGGACACTAAAACCCTGAGGATTAATTCATCAGGCCTTTGGCCTATAATATCATGCCTTGGTGTCCTGGGGAGACCTACAGAGGCCTCACCTGGGTGGTCACTTCAGAGAGACCCTTTCATGGTGCAGGCGAGAAAGAGGCTCAGGTCCTGAATCAGACTGTGCAGTTGGGTTTAGAGAGTGAGGACGAAGGGAGAAGGCATCCTGAGTCCTCTCATGGACACTGGGGGCTAGGACCCGAGAGAAAAGCAGAGAGGCGGGGGGGAATAACTCAAAGACAGGGGGGCCAGGGACCCTCTGTAGGGATAGATGGCCTTTTAACCCGGGCAGGGCCACATCTGTACTCTCAGAGGCTCAGACCATGTCCACCACTGCACGTTCTAACCCAGGAAAGCAAGGCAGAGTATGGTCAGGACCAAAGCGGAGGTGTCAGGAGAGGGCTCCTAGCTCTGTCCGATGAATCAAGTAGCCTCAGTGGACACACCTAAGGCAGGAAGAGACTATGTGGATCGGAGGTAGGTCCTGGTCCATACAAATGTGGGTGGAACATACCCAGCCAGAAACTGAAGCTGGAGCTGGTAGGCACTGGCGAGAGAGGGCTTTGCAGAGCAGCAGTCTCTGTGCAGGCCTGGATCCTCGCTTTCTGCAGCAGGAGATCCCAAGGACTTGTGTAGACATCGTGGCCTCATATTTATGTTAAGTGAAGACCAGGCTAGGCATGCCAAGGCAATACCAAATTCCCAGGTGGCATGGTGGTGTGGGCATGCGGGAGGAGTGATCTCTTTCATTTTTCTACTGTTTCTCTGCTAAGGGGGGTAAGTAGCTGACTATGGAGAAGTGCCGACATGGTTTCTTCAGGGTCACATCCAGACTCAGCTTCTGAAAGGCTAGAGGGTCCCATAGTTACTCCCTAAGCTGTCTCGTTCCCTGTTGAATCCAGCCCTGAGACCAGTCTAGCTCTGAGTTTGTCTGACCTTGCATCCCACATGTCACACTTTGAGCCAGCCGTCTCTCGCCTCGGCCAGCCAGGGAGTTCAGGTTAGTGAGGACGCTTTGCTGGAAAAAGTTCTGTGGCTAAGGCATGGGGAGACAGGCATGGCAGACTTGAACACACTGGGCTCGGAGACGAGAAACCTGGCTTCTAGTTGGCTGTGTGGGTTCACATAAGCTTCATTAACCTCGTGGGCCTCGACTTCCCTGAATGCTGAACGAGGGAAGAGAAATAGTTGCTCTTGAGTGTCTCTTCTAAGCTTCACTTTCTTAGGGATTTGATGGTCTTCTCTCCACTGTCTGGGCAAGGATGGAGGGCTCAAGCAAGCCTTTGACCTCCATCCCAGTCAGTGATCTGAGGGCTGCAGAAGGCAGGAGCCAATCTTTACACACACCCTGGGTTAGAGCCACTTTCCCCGTAGCTAGAACAGCCCTATGATGGTGCTGCTGTTACTCACACACTTCCTGTTCCCTGTCAGAGGGACATGCCAGGTTCTGCTTGTTCATCATGAAGCTTTTCTGTCCCAAAGCAGGGGAAGTCACTGAAGGACCCAGGATATCAATAGTATGGTGAGAGGAGTCAGAGGGCTGGGCCTCAAAATCCTGTGCCACTTTCTAGCTGGAAGGTGTGAGATATTGAACTTTCTGAATCCATTCCCTGGTAGAATTAAAGGAACTATGGAATGTGACTAATGTGGTGGCTGAAAGGTGTTCGGGTACCTTAATCAAATGATTGACTCCGGGAAGTAGGGCATTCAGATTTAGATCTGGCTCTAACCAAGTCCAGGCTCTATCAGCTATCCCAGTTACCTCCTTACAGCTTATAAGGGGTCTTTTAACTATAGAGGGTATGGAGGGACTTACTGGTGGCAGGAGCAGAGCGGGAATGGGCTGACTACTTCCCTGGGGCCCAGGCAGACTGTCACTTGGGCAACTGACTTCCAGAAGGGCTCAGCACTGTCCCCACAGAAAGCCCCAAGTAGCTGGGAGCCCAGGGGCTGAAGATCAGGTCTCAAGAGGGACAGTCTAAGATAGAACCTTGGAAGAGGCTGCTAGGACAGCCAGTTTTTTTCTCTTTCCCAGAATCCTTTTCTCTACAGCTCTTTCTCTGAGCCAGGATTAGCACACATCTCTCACTCTCCTATTGCAACAAGATTTTATTTCTAATTATGCTGTAATAAAACTGGAGCGCTCCCAGGCTTCCTTTCAAATGACTTGTATACACACTGCCGATTGGACCCTCCTCGGCCCTATTGTAATAGCGGCTCCCTGACATTCATTAGACATGCATGAGAGGGGCGCTTTAAGAATAGAATTGCATTTAAATGGATTTGCTGAGAGAGGAAGATGAAAAAGAGAGAGACAGAGAGAGAGAGAGAGAGCTCAGAGGGAGGGGGTGAGGGAGAGAGGTCTGTTGAACAAACTATGAAAACAAGATGCCATAATAACAGGGTGCTGAAATAAGCCTCTTTATTCCTTGTCCTCATCCGCTGCACATGGCAGAGCCCAGCCAGAGGCGACAGCCTCCAACCCCCCAATCTCCATCCTACTTCTATGCTCCCTGCCAGAGCTCCAGAGCTCCTCGCTCCATGTGTCCCCATGTGTCAGATGGGATCTGCTGCTATTGCAATGGGCGAAGCTGCCTCAATCCTGCAGAACTTCCATAGCCAAAGGCAGCAAGGGAGGACAGCCCAGGGTCCCTGGGCTTGAGGGAGGAGGTGTTTGCCGGCCCTTACCTATAGGGCTTGGCTCTCTCCTCTGTTCCTTGACTGTTCTCTGAAGGACCAACCCTGGGGGGCTAAGTAAGAAAAAGAGGAGTCGCCTGCAACCCCAGAGAGCACTGCAAAGACTATTGGCTGTCGTGTACCAAAAGCCTACTTCGTGTCTTGCTAATGGGAGCATCTAATCGATTCTCTTTGCTATGGCCAGATACTCTTCAAATGGACCTCTAATATCTGAGAACTACCATGACTTCCTATGCTTGTTAATTTAGTGGGACAGCCCACCTCTGGTCTTCCACTGTGCCAGTTTCCCCCTCACAGGCTTGGTGCTATGAGGGATACTCCCTCCCGCCCCCCACTACTCACCATAGCTCACTCTGATATCCTAAGACCTGGTCCACACCCTCTTCCCCCAGGAGACCCTCCCACATCTCTGCACTGAACATACGCTGATCCACCAGAGTCCAGACATCATACCTGTGGCACCACCACCACAGTTCTTTGGCACAGCCCCAGTATAATGGAATGGGTGCTAGCCACAGCCAGTATGCTACTTCTTATTGTATTTGATCCTTGCTGCAGCCTAGAGGAAACAGAATGTATTAGTCAGTTGTCTATGGCTGTGCTAAAACACCATGACCAAGTCAACTCATAGACGGAAGGGTTTATTTGGGCTTATGGCTCCAGAGGGATAAGAGTACATTATCATCACCACGGGAAAGTGTGGTAGCAGACAGGCAGAATGTCTGAAGTAGTAAGCAGGGAGCTCACATCTTAAACTACAAGCAGGAAGCCGGAGAGGAAATCGGGATGGTGCAAGTCTTTGAAATCTCAAAGCCCACCAGTGACATACTTCCTCTGACAAAGCCATGCCTCCTAAGCCTCCTCAAATAGCACCATTTGAGGTCCAAGTGTTCGAATGCTGGTGACGAGAGGGGACACTTATCATTCAAACCACGGCAACTTGCCCCAAATCTCAAAGTCTGGTGTTATCCAAAGCAGCTTTGCCAAGCTCTTCCAGGTCAGCTGAGGGACTCCCTGTTGTTCTTTCTCACAGAGGGCACTGCCGCTTCTGTGCAACAGCAGAGGCTGCACAACCTTCTCTGAGAGTCTAACTAAGGAGGACCCCTCTCCCCTGCCAAACAGTTCCTGATTTGTACTGTTGGGCTAGATCCTGGGATCTGCAGGGGTCTCAGTGGCTCCTGACCACAGTCTCCGGGTTATTTTCGGACTTCCAGATACAATGCAGGCTTCTTCAAGACATCACACATCGTTCTTCTGAACGCCACAATGCCTGGTCAGGGATGAGAATTCTGACCAGATCGTATTGTTAAGAAAGTACTAGAAGCATCCAGAAGAGTGGGCTCTGTCACCTCTCAGCCCTGTGGCCTGGAGGCAGGTCTCATGAGGACTCCCACTCCCTACTAGACCCTCAGCCCCTCTGGAGTGGGAATAAGCGCCCACACCCCTTGCAGTCTGCTGGGAGGAGGCGGTGGCTGCTGCAGTACTGTGCCTCCCGGGTGCTCATTTTTGCCTCTGCTTCATTAACTTTCTCTGGTGTGTTGGTGACAATGACAGGGAATGAGAACACTGGTTTGACTACACTCCAGAGGGAGTGCAGCTAAGAGGAAAACAGCACCACGACCCCTCAAAGCCATCTAGCACCAGCCCCTGTGCTGTTCCAGGGGCATGATGGAGGCAGGGAGACCTCCCGCCTTTCTGTCCTTACAGTAGCTGTTTCCCGATTGCCCACCCCAGGGCCTGCCTGCTTCACAGCCTCCGGTGTCTACACACTGCAAAGGGGAACTGTGACAGCGGGTAGAGCCTCTAAAAGGTGGGAACAGCTGTGGGGGTTCACATGTCTCTGTCCCCTACTGTCCAGCATAGCCCCAGCTGAGCACCCAGTAAAGCCTGGTGTGTGTCAACGAACGACTGTGGACTCTGCAGGGCCATCTCCTGTCCCTGTTCCAGCCTCCGCTGCGGTCATGCTGCTTTTGTGGTGGTACTCAGATAGACTGTGAATCAAATGAATGAATGTTTGAATGAGGGCAGGAATCGTGGCCTCTTTGTTCTGTGCTAAGTCTTTGGCTTTGGTGCTGAAGTCAGATAGACCTCTGTTCCTCTGTGCATTCTCTTGCAGGCACCTGACCCCTTGGACTCATTTTTTCTGTATCCCTAACTGTGCTAGTATCAGTACCGATCAGAGGTCAGAGTGGTCCTGCCTTAAAAAGCCTGCCCTGGGGCCAAACTTTGATTGTTCCCTCAGGGATGCTGTCAAAGTCATGACCAACAGCTTGCTGGAAAACGATCCCACTCAGCGCCCACTTCCTGTGGTGAACACATCGTGTGTTGGTCTCAGATCACCTCACATCCCATAGTCCTATGCTTAGAACCCTCACAGCACCCTTATTTACAGAGGGGTCCCGTCAGCATTGGGAGCTGATCAGCCGAATGGTGCAGCACCCACCCAGCCGGGTACACCAGGAATCTCTTGAGCAAAGGCAGAAATAGCCATGGGTCCATCTGCATGTGTCTTTCTAGATCTCAAAGTGAGTCAGGTTTATCAAAAGGATTCAGATACACAAGTGCTAGGCCTCAGTTGTCCTGGACCCCCGCCATCTCCCTGCCTCTGTGTACCCTCGGGCACCTTGTCTGGGCACTCCCCAACCTGCCTCTCCTCACCTCTGTGCATGACCATATTCCTTGCCCCTCCAGCTGAAGTAGCTGAGTCCTTACTTGGCTTTCCTCATGAGGTTGGCAAAGTGTGGAATTTTACAGCGTTTGAGTGGATGGCTTGTTTTCCTGGGTGGTGGTGGGTGGGAGAGAAGACAAGAGTGGGAGAACATTTCTCTCACTGGCCTGTTACCACTATGCACCCGGCATGGTGTTACAGAATCCAGCGGTCCATGCAGCTGGCATGGTGTTATGAGAGGAGAGGCTTTAAGACCACCTGAGTGGAAGCCTGAAGCTGGATGGTAACTGACTCTCCTTAGCTCACACACAGACACCTCCCCTCCCCACAACTTTGATAGGTTTAATTTATAAATGAACCCAGAGATTAGTGACAATAAAAATGAATGAAAGTATTATAAGAGTTTATAATGTGAGCCACCTGACTTTTTCTCTCTCCTAAAATATATTCTCCTGTGTTCATCCTTCTTGTGATGATGTGAGATGAGACAGTTCCCACATGACAAGCTGAGGTGAGGTGAATGCTCCTGGCACTGTGACATTGCCTCAGGCTGCTGGTGACCTTCTGATGAATGTCAGGAGGACCTCTGAGACAGGCAGATGCTGGTTGTCCACAGGTAAAAAAAAAAAAAAAAAAAAAAAAAAAAAAACCACACACACAAAAAAGTGAAACTCGTTTAAGGTTGTCTTCCTGCTCTATTGTCCCCGTCAGCCCTCAGAGGCCTGAGGTATCACCCTGTTCTGTGGATAGAAACCCAGGATTTTGAAGATTCAGAAACGAGCCCAAGATCACTTGGGGGATCTCTGTTGGGATTTGACCTGAATTGCTGAACTCGATAGCTCTTTAGGCAGAGGCCTCACTTGGCCCATAGTTCCTGGCCCAAATGCTCTGGGCCCATTTGTTGACTTTAAGAGTTGGCAGTGATGGCGATGTCAGAGTGTCACAAGCCTGGCCTGAACAGTGTCAGTAAAGGCTCCACATGGAGCTGGGGTCACAGCGAGGGTTAATTGCAAATTTTTGCTATTTATTTTTATTTCCCTTTTTTTTTTTTTGAGAATAAGTCTTGCATTTTAGCCCAGGCTACCCTCAAACTCCTCAAACTCAAATAAAACCTCTTGCCTCAGCCTCTGGAGTTCTGGGATTACAGGCGTGAGTTACCGTGCCTCCCCTGCTGTGTTTGTAAAGTAGAGAAACTTGTTCCACCAGCTCCTGAGGGGGCACTCTCATCATTCAGACTGGCGCCAGCATCCCTAAAGATAGACCAGTTGAAATTCTGGACCCATTCACCAGGCATGTGCACTTTCCCGCCTCTTAGTCTCTGACGTTTTCTGTGCCATTGAAGATGAAACTGTACTCCACTCAACACTGAGTCAGCTCTGGCCTCAGCTGTCCCAACTCTGGCATTTTCTGCATTCCTCCAACCTCTGCATGCCCCAGCCTCCCTGTGCCTCTTTAAACATGCTCTGTGGACCCAAGGCTGGACGACAAGGCCCTCTTTCCCCTGCCCCAGGCCTACTTCGAACCTGACTACTTTCTCAGCACCCCTCTTGTCTCTGTCCTCTCCATGACTTGAGGGCATTGGTTACCTTTTTTTGTTTGCTACCTTATCACCTGAGTTTTCTGCTAATAATGTTTTGGCTTGAAGTTGCCATCAGTATCAAGCCCTACAACTGTGTAAAGGGACAGAGACTTGGAGGGACATGGTTAGGGGGAAAAGAAAGGAGTTTAGAGACACCACACTTGGGAAATCTGAAGTTCTCACCCCCATGAAATTCCAGTCCTGAGATAACAGAGGAGGCAAACAGCCCTGACTGAGTGGCTACTGTGTATTAAGTACTGAGTACTTTGCCACACCTTGCCAGACAGCCTAATCCTCCAATGATCAGATAAGAAAAGCAGGACTCAGATATGGTGGGTAAATCACCATATATGTCCCAGGCATAGGAAGTGAGCCCAGGTCTAAGGAAAGGTCACCTCACTAATGCTACCAGCTAACCTGGTTCTGCATTCTGCTTAGAGTTTCCCTAGGGACACATGCGGGTGGTGAGGTAGAAATAGAAGAAAGGTGTATGCGGTGGTTGCCATGAGTGATAATGGCCCCCCTAGGCTCAAATATTTGAATACTTAGTCCCCACTTGGTGGAGCTGTTTGGGAAGAATCAGGAGGCGGGGTCTTGTGTGGGGGGGAGGTATGTCACTGTCACTGTGGGTGGGCTTTGAGGTTTCAAAAGATTCTGGCCATTCCTAGTTTTCTCTCTCTCTCCTCCCTCTTCCTTTCCCCTCCTCTCCCCTCTACCTTCCTCCCTCCCTCCGTGTGCGTGTGTGTGTGTGTGTGTGTGTGTGTGTGTGTGTGTGTCTGCTTTCTGACTTTTCAGATGTGCGCTTTTAGCTGTTCCTGCCATCATGCCTTCACTCTGCCATCATGAGCCCTAAGTACCTGCAACTGTGAGTGGAAATTAAATGCTTTCTTTTATAAGTCGCCTTGGTCATACCACCTTTATCATAGCAGCAGGGCAGTGACTGACACAACGTATTTGTTCCTTTCCTTGTTCTGGAGACGAAATGCCTGACAGACATAACTTGAGGGAAGAGGGTTTATTTGGGTTCCTAGTGTAAGGGGATAAAGCCTATCCTGGTGGGGAAAGAGTGGTGGCAGGGGCTTGGCAGGAGTATGGGGCCGTGACTCCTTGTCTCCTCACATGGAATGGAGGCAGAGGAAGAGGAATGTGGGTATTTAATCTGGCTCTCCTTTCTCCCCGTTTTCAGGTTGGACTGTGGGAAGGGTTATTGCCCTGATAATTCAGGATGAGTCTTTCCTTCTCAGCTAACCCTCTCTGGAAATACCACCACAGGCATGTGTGCCCCCTAGGTGATTCCAAAGCCAGTCAAGCTGACGATGAAGACTAACAATCACAGGGCGGATTGAAGACACTCCTCTGCTGCCTACTTCCCAGCTGTGGCCCTGCACCTTTGGCCCCTCCACTGGAGGCAATCACTGGAAGGAACCCCAGGAGTGGCTGGCTCAAGAGGCCTGTGGCCTGGTGTAATTTACCCACAAGCCCACAGCCACTCTGTGGGGGCATCCTAGCATATCAGCAGTCACATGATCAAAGAACAAGGAGGAATTAATATCCCTGAGGTGGTCTGGAGCCTCTGATACCAGCAGAAAATTACAGGACATGAGATGAACGTATTACAGAGGGTAAGGGAGGGAACAGGAGATTTCCGTGGCTAATCCTGTTAGTGAGACAATTTCTTATCAAACTCATTATGCTTTTGAAAGGAGGGGAGAGGGTGGTAGAGAGTGGGCCAGGATGGGGGAAGGTGGGGGGGGGGAGAAGGGAGAGAGACAGGAGCACTATGGCTGCTCAGAGGTGCCTAATCCTAGCCCGGCTCTCTGTTCAGCTCATAGTGAGGTTTGAGGTAAAAAATTTCCCTAGGCGCCAGCTCCCTCCTCGGCAAATGTCATCCAGGGAGGCAGCTGTTCCTGTCCTAGTCACTGGACGGAGTGAAGCCCCAGCCTTCACCTTCCTTCTTTGACCCATATCACATTGTGTCTGCCTGTACGGGTCATAAGGATCACACCCAATCTACGCAAATGTTAAAAAAACCAAAGACTCACTTGTCTACGAAACGCTTTCTTTTATGGGCCCTCAATGTTCTCAACTTGCCTCCCTCCTGAGGCGGGGTAGAAAAGGAAGTAAAAAAGCTCTCTGGCATTCACTAGCTGAGCATCCTTGAGCAAACGCTTTAGCTTCTCTGGGAGGGCATTTCCTCAGCTTGAGCATAGAGCAGAATCACATCGCGCCCCGTGTTCTTCACAGGCTCCCATTGAAGACGGAAGGGGGTGGGCATGCAGAAGGGCTGCCATCTGTGAAACTTCTACATAAGGGAAGGGACTGTGCTATTTTGAAGCCGAGACAACAGGTTCAGCTAGGCTAAGTGTCTCTCTGGCATAAAAAGGCTGGATATGGCGTTTCAGGGCTTGAGCCTTTAGTTTCAATTCCTGGCGTTTCCTGCTTGCATGAAGTCACTCCATCACCCTGCCTCTGACTAACGAATCAGAAGGAGAAGGTGTGTGGTGTGCACAAACCTGAGTGCTTACTTATTAAGGGTGATAGCATGCGTAGCATTGCCTCAGGTTGGCCTGGAGGACCAAGTCTTTATGGAAGATACGGCTTGTTGTCCACCTTGGATCTATTCTCCCTTCCTTCCGAATTTGCTTGGGTTGGTAAGTGCCCATCACTGCTTGTTCTAGTGCTTGTGAAGATGAGCTTGTGAAGGGAGGGTGGGGAAGGGCTTCCAGAAACCTCTTATTTTGTGAATAAAAAGGAGAGGCCCTCAGGACAGATCAAAGATGTAAGCATAAAAATGAAAATGATAGATGTCTTAGAAGAAAACAGGGGGAAGCTTTGTGAGACTGAATTTGCCAGTGGTTTCTTGGCCATGACACCAAAAGCACAGGCAAGGAATGAAAAAGTAGGTGAAACGGTCTCCATTAAAATTTAAATTTTCTGCCACCAAAGAATTTAATAAGCAACAAAGTGTAAAAGTCTCCATGAAATGGGTGCAAGTCATATATCAAATCAAGAACTAATATCCAGACCGGATGAAGAATATTTACAAAGCAAACAGCAAAACCCAGCAAGCTGGTTTAGAAATGGTTGAAGGACTAGGATAGACATTTCTCCAGGAAGAAATACAGGTGGCCAAAAAGTAAATGAGAAGAGATGTTTGACATTAAAGAAACAAAAACCCCAAAGCAGTGAGCTTTTGCCATGTACTTTGTTAGGATAGCTGCTTTTAACCCAGACAAACCCCAAGGCAGAAGATACCAAGTATTAGAGAGAATGTGGAGAAATCAGAACCTTTGCGTGATGAGGGCGGGAGCGTGAAATGACACAGCTGGTGCGGAAAATGGTACTGTGGTTCCTTGAAAATGTAGAATCACCACACACTGCAGAAGCTCCACTTCTGAAGGCAGGGAGGGTGACACAGAAGTATGTGTACACCAAAGGCCAAAGGCGAAAGCAATCTAAGTGTCCACGGACGAGCGAATAACCAGTCTGCTGCCAATGACCACAACAGAATACTATTCAGCCTTAAATTGGAAGGAGCTGGCCAGATGGTTCCGTGGTTAAGCACTTGTGCGCAAGTGTGAGACCTGAAGTTTGGATCCCTAGAACCCATGTAAATGCCACGTGGGTGTGCTGGCCTGCTTGTAATTTTAGCCTCAGAGGGTGGAGACAATGGATCCCCTCTCATTGAATAAAGTGGAAGAGCAATTGATGATGATTCCCAACATCAATCTTGGACAGCCACATGCATGCATTCCCACCTGCATGGGCCCCCCTTCACATGTTTGCCCACAAGCATGCAAAAGGATGTACACGCTCACATGCATAGCACACACACATGATCTAGGAAAGGAAAAGAAAAGGAGATTCTGACACACGCTACAACACAGGCAAACTTTGAGAACATTATCCTAGGGGCTATAAGCTATACACAAAAGGATAAATACTACTCATAAAGAAAACGGAATGACTGACAGAGACTATGGGGAAAGAGAAGAGGGGACTGCGTTTCTACATGGATACCAGATATCAGTCTGAATCTGATATGTATCTGAAAACCCCTAGGCTGAAGGCTTGGTTGCCAGCCTTGGTTGGTACTACTGGGAAGTAATGTCATCATTAGATGCTGGAGCTAGTGAGAGGAAATCGGGTCATTGGAGGTGCTCTGAGTATTGGGACACTGCCCGCTTTCTGTGTCTTTTCTTTCCTGGTTTGCACATCACACATACATTGTCCCCATGACATGCTGCCTCTCTGGTACCTCAAAGGTAAGGGGAGCTGTGTGTGCCGTGTAATAGTGGACCAAGACCTTCGAAACCATGAGCAAAGCAAACCTTTTCCTCACATGTGGTTCAGCTCAGGTATTTTGTCCCAGTGATGGGAAACTGACTCACATGGTAGGTCAGTGAAAACATTTTAGAAGCTGGTGGTATATGATAGTTGTATGACAGCGTGAACAAGCTCGGAGCCGCTGCACTGACATTGTGTTTAAGATGCTAACATCTTAACCACACTGATGTCCTATCAAAACCCAGACGCCATCACACAGTAAGACACAGATGCCATCAATACAACCATATCAGGTACTGGCCTGCTTCCCTTGCTCCTCCTGGGAAGATATACAAGAGAGGCTCAGGAGCAAGAAGGTATCTTGCAATCACAAGGAAGGCAGAGCAGAAAAGGTCAAAAGGGCAGGACTCCTAAGCGACTGGGCACTCATCCTGTTACATGTACAGAGCAATTCTCTGATTTGGCTGAGCCACTGTGTGTGGTTGGCTTTGATGCCAGGCAGCCAAGTGCAATGCTACAGCATTGAAACAAAAGCTCATTGCCTCTGACTGCTTCCACCCTCCTCCGGGATCTTCTGTTTCTGCCTTGTGGCATGGTGATGCCTACAGCCTCGGAGAACGCCATGCCCTGTGTGCCTGCTCATGCTGGGCCCTCAGCATGGACTCTTTCTCCTGGGCAGCCTCTTTTGTTATGATGGCCTTCCTCATCCAGTTTGGACTTTCTATTAGTTACTGCATTGTCTGGGCTCCGCTCACACATGCGTCCATCTCTCTTAGAGTGTTGATCACTTTTTTCAAGGTTGGCTATTTTCTTGCCATCCTTTTAGCTGGCAAGCATCTTGGAGGTCAGGATTTTATTCGAATCTGGACCCTGGTGCCTGAGTGGACATCATGTCTTTGATAGGTGCTCAGTACTTACTTACTGAGTAGAGCTTTAGTGACCTTCAGGGGCCCACAAAGTAAGACACAGAACTAGAAACATGCTTAGAGGCTAGATGGCATCAGAAGCAAGACTAGGCATTTTCTTTTCTAGGTTCATGGCCAGTACTAATTGTTTCCCAGTTCTGTCACCCTAGCAGGGGGTCCAGAAGGAAGCAGGAAGAAATGAAAATATGGAGACAGAGGAACCTACGGACATACCCTTCATGAGATCCTGCTGAACTCTAGATCAGGGTGAGGGACTAGGTCTGATGTTCTAGTCAAGTCATCTATGTCCCCATGTGACTGACCAGAGACAGGTGCAGCTCCACCTTGGATTTCCATATGAGGGTCAGGGCTCTGAGGAGCCTAGTAGGCTGGCACATGCCCTGGGGAAGGGTGGGCACATCTTTATAGTTATTTGCCTAGAGACTGGTAGTCCCTTGCCAACCTCTTCCAATTTTACTGTATTGAATTGGTCTGGGGAAAGAGGTATTAGTAATGATATGATGTGGTGACACTTTTCCAGGAACAGGGGAGCAATGTCTCTTTCCAGTGATGACACAGGAGAGCACCAGTATCCCCAAGACAGGATGGAAGTTAGACTAGACTTTGGATGGGAAAATCTTTCCAACAGGATGAGGGCTTTGGACGGTCTTTCCATGAAGGTGTGAGTCCAGTGCTCCAGGAGGAGGCTATGTGGGAACTGGCAGGAGTCAGAAGCTGACAGGGAATCGGGCAGAGGATACTCGAGCTGACAGACTGTTGCAGGTAACCTGGGACTAAGAGCCCAGGCCACTTCCCTGGAATGGCAAGGGCTTTGGTACCCTTAATGTCTATAAGAGGCTATTCCGCTCTGCTCTCTTCCTGCTCT
Source organism: Psammomys obesus (assembly GCF_907164565.1). Classification (NCBI taxonomy): domain Eukaryota; kingdom Metazoa; phylum Chordata; class Mammalia; order Rodentia; family Muridae; genus Psammomys; species Psammomys obesus. Next base: position 7,422,972 of record NW_026596039.1, on the reverse strand, counting down.
CTGTGCCCTAAGCAGAGTTTGGGGGACTCCTCAGCTTTACTCCTTTCCTTCCATCCCTGGAGGTGCCTGAGGCCAATAAAGGGTAAAAAGTCAGTGGGGCTGGAGAGGGAGCCAAGCTGTAGCTTCTCTGGATCTCCTGCCTGCCTCCTTCAGGCCACAGACCCTCTTCTTGCCTTTTATGTGAACTGAAATCCAGGCAGCAGCCCCAGGCACTAGCAAACCATTCCGTGGAGTGCAGTTTACACCGTCTGCCTCCATCTTAAGCATCCCTGGCTTTGTGCAGCCAGAAGCATGATCAGGGGTTCAACCAGAGAAGGGGCTTCTGGGTTCAGCTTGGGCTGTGAAGTACCCTAGAGTGGCAGTCATCTAGAGGGGGTGGGTCTGAGGTCAGGAGAGGAGCAGAGAGAGGGAAGGACACACAGGGAGGAGGCGGGGGGGGGGAGAGAAAGCAGAGAAGGCGTCAGTGGCTGAGATGTGTTACAGTTTTAGGGTTGTGATCCTCAGTTAGGGGTCATTTCCGTCCCAGGGGACAGACATTTGTGAAGTCTGGAGATTTTTTTTTTTTTTTGGCATGACAAGATACTTGCTACTGTCATCTAGTGGGGTAGCAGAGGTCAGGAATGCTAAACATTCTGCAGACGTGAGGCATGTCCAGCAAAGGAGGTATTTGAGGCCCAGATGTCAGTGGTGCTGGTGGCTCACAGGCAAGAGCGGAAGAGAGGAACTTGGGCACCCAGTTCAGCCAGTGTCGCAGTGGGATACTCTAGGGACCATGGGAGGAGTGGTGGTCAGGATGAGACTCTGCCCTCTGCTCCTGGGCAGACAACTTTGGAGGTGGTGGAGTAAGAAGGAGGCTTTCTGTACAATGTGGGTGCCCTGAGCTGAGATCCCACCATGAGGAGCTCTCAGCATGACCAAAGTCAAAGGGTTCTGTGAAGCACAGATGTGAGGGTTGGTGGGGGTGAGTTAGGCTAAAGGATACAGAGGACTTGGAGAAGGACTGGCTTGGAGCTGGGAGCTTGGCTGGGAGAAGCAGATGGGAAAAGGTGCGCTTCAGCCCTGAGGCTCTGGCCTCTGCCGAGAGCTTCTTGGGTGTCACAATGGTTAACCTTCAGGGCCGACTGGATTTAGAGTCACCTACAAAGCATATTTGTGGATGTGTTTGTGAGGACATTTCCAGAGAGGTTTAATGAGAAAGGATGATTGGCTGTGAGGTAGGTGACACCTTCCTGTGGGCTGGGAGTCCATTGAGAGGCAGAGCTCCCATTTCTCTATTTCTCTAATCCTTCCGAAACTGAGCAAGTGGCCTCACACTGCTGCCCCTACAGCTGGGGCAACTCCTACTTCCACGCTTTCCCCCACCATGACAGACTGTATCTCTGCCAACCATGAGCCAAAGCAAGGCTTTCCTCCCTTAAGGGGCTCCTTGCCCAGTGTTTGGTCACTGCAGAGAGAGAAGCAACAAATACAGGTGGGTTTCCCAAGTCAGCTTAGAGAGGTCTGGGTGCTGGGTTGGATCCCAGTGAACTTAGGAGACCTTTTGTGTTGGAAGGCCATGAATCTGACAAGGGAGAGACTGAAGAACTCAAGGGCTGGACATGTTGGTATTTTAGTGACAACGGCATCGGAAATACTAGCATAGCTAAATGCAGATACCACTTGCTGATCATTGCTGTGGTTGAAGGTTCCCTTCAAACAACTTGCATTGACATTTAATCCCCACAGTTACAGCATGAAGAAGTGGAGCCTTTTAGAGGCAATCATTCACAATTCTCATGCGTAAGTCTACTATGTTGGAAGTAGTAGATGGTCAACCTCCCAGTCATGTGATGTTTTTCACCATATTATAATAAGCATGAAGGACCTGGCTACATGAGTCCCCTCACCTTGGCCTTCCCAGTCTTCACAGCCATGAGCAGTGTGTGTGTGTGTGTGTGTGTGTGTGTGTGTGTTTGACTTATTTGCCTGGAGTATCTTGTTATGACAGCAAAAGATGGACTAAGGCAATTGCCTACTTTGTGCCAGGCACAGCCCTAGCATTTTTAATGGAGTATTGCGTTTAACCAACAGCTCTATTACCACTATGGTTCCCCTCTCAGCTGTCACATGCCTATAGATTTGTATTAGTTCTTTCAAATCTACCCCCCCTCCCCCCCTTTTTTTTGGTTTCCCTGATGCACATCAATAGATTGGTCAAACATCAATAATCTATCTTATGCCTAAGACTGGAAAATAGCCAGCTCATGCATGGATGGGATGGTTTAAATGAGAATGGCCCCCTTCGGCTCATATACTTGAATATTTTGTCCCCAGTTGGTGGAACTGTTTGGGAAGGATTAGGAGGTGTGGCCTGTCACTAGGGCAGGCTTTGAGGCTTCAAGATGTGAGTGCTTAGCTGTTGTCCCAATCACTTTTCATCAGCTGCCTTCACTTGGCAGTCATGGACTCACCTTCTGAAACCAGTAAACTCTTCTGTAAGTTGCCTTGGTCTCATGACAGCAATAGAAAAATAACTAAGACAATGGGAAAGCCAAAGTCAGAACCCAGGCTATTGACTCCTGGCAGGGCTCTTTCTAGAGTCTTCTAGGACTAGAACTGGTACTTTTGTAACCTTCAAAAGAGACCTGGAATATAGCTCCTGGCTATTTATGAGTGTCTTGGTGAGGTCCCTGGGGCCTGAAGAACTGGCCTAAGATCCTGCCCTGCCGTCTACTCTTCAGGTGATGGTTTTGAGCTGTGCACCCACACTTCCCCACTACCCACCCTCTCCAAGGCCTTTACTCATTATTGCAAAAATCCATCTCATTGTAATCATGATGCAGTAGCATGGCATGCATTAAAGAGACTTTTCTTTCTCCCTTGGCTCTCAGCTATCCAGAAGGGTCCTAGGATGGAAGATGGGTACCAAAGCCCTAGGCACAGGCAGCAGGAGTAAAACCCTCCCCAGATTATGGGAAACCAAGGCTCACTGGTGAACTCCAAGTAGGAGGTTCTCAGGCCAGAGCTGAGCAGAACTAGTACACCCAAGGAGACTGGCTAGTCACGGCCCTCCTCTCCTCACAGCAGGAAACAGCAGACCTCATGCATCTTCAGGTCTCTCCCCGGAGGGAAGTGAGACTGTAGTCCAGGAAAGCCAGCATGGAACCATGGGAAAGGAATCCTGGAGCCTGACCAGTTCTTGGCAAACTGCTTCTCTCCCTACGCTTTGGCTTCTTTGTGCGAAACAGCACATTATGCTAGGTGAGTTTAGGCTTTGCCTGTTTTCCACACTGATTTTGTCATTCTTCTGTCTCTCCATGCAGGGGTGTCTGTGTTGCTGTGGTGATGTTTAGAACCTTTCACCACTCAGACAAGCTTTTCCAGACAAAACCCTGGCCCGATTCCCCAAGCAGGTCCCTGCTTGCCCTGTTCCAGCCCCCCAGAGCCTCCCTCGGCACCTGATCCTTTTTTCCTTTGGGCCTTTGTGGGCTCCTACCCTCCCTCTGTCCATGACTATATTTTCTCTGCTTTCCCTTTTTCTGAAAAACCCTTGAGACCACTCCGAGTGGGGAGGCCATTCAGATTGTTCCTGGTTTTGTATAACCTGGCCCTGTAACCATCATTTACTAGACAATTCCCTGGTAAAGCCATGCCCCTTGAGGACAGGACAATGTCTGTTCTGACCCATTGTATCCTCAGTGTCTTCCACGGTGTTTGACACAGTCACTGGATAGATATGGTGTGGTTGCAATGATCTCCTGGGCATAGAAGGCCAGGAAGAAGGTGGTGCAGGATGGGGTTTAAGGAGGGAGGAAGGAAATAGGTGGAATAGCCTCATGGCCTCTTCTGGGGAGAGAGAATGGGTTTCACAGGCTGCTGATGACAGGGGCCCTCCAACTTGTATATAGTTTTGGCTCAGGGTGGTGGCAGGCTGTCTGGGTTTCTGGATCTGACAGCACTGAGACCAGGGCATAGCAGCAGCCCTCTAAAATTCTGTCCAGACTGGAAGCCAGAAGAGCTAAGCCCAGAAATTCACACATTGAGGCCCAGAGGAAGCCACTCAAGCCCTCTCTACTCCCAAGAAGAGGCTGTTCCTTGAACACATCACAGCCACCTTTTCCCCCTGTTTACCAGAGAGCACAGGCCAACCCCCATGCAAATGCCACCCATTCTGTGTGCTCTCCCACACCCTCTTGGAATCATTCCTGGCTCTGAGCTCCAGCAGGTGGCATGTGACTTCATCAGATGTCAGTCACACTGAAAGGCTGACATGTGGGTGTCCTTGGCAGAAGGGCAAGTCCTCTGAGGCCCAAGGTTTGAAGATGACAAGTTCCTGGAAAGCAATGGACCTCTCAGACCTGAGATCAAAATGTTCTTAGTTCTTGGCTAGTGTCTAACAGCAGGTACCGGGATGAACAGATGGGTGGTGGATGGATGGTCAGAGGTGGAGTTCAGCCTCCTTCTAGAGCCGGGATAATCATATCTGTGTCATATGGAGACTGCAAGGCTTGCAGACATGATATAAACCAGAATATGAAAAACTTATTATTTTTATTCTTCCCCCCAATTTTTTATTCTGCATCTGTGTTTCTGCCCTTGTGACACCCCTCCTAACTCTGCCTGCTGAGATACACCAAATGTCACATGCCATCATCCAAATCCTTGGTCATTTGCTGATGGTGTGTCATTTATTGTGTGGCTGGTTCCAGGGCAGGCTGTCATTTTATTTTATTTTATTTTATCCTTTTTTTTTCACATGGGAGAAATATTCTAAGACTCAGGAAGGAAGAGAAGGTAAAAGCAACAGAGAGGGGAACATTCCAAACCACCACCACCACCACCAAAAACCTGATGGACTGAGTGATACATACAGTGTGCTTCTGGGTTAGCTTGGCTTCCATCGTCCCCGCTCCAGGGACTAGTCAACTGGGGATCCCTGAACACAGGAGGAAAGGTAGGTAGATCAAGAAGAAAAAGAAGGAGGAGGAGGAGGAGGAGGAGGAGGAGGAGGAGGAGGAGGAGAAGAAGAAGAAGAAGAAGAAGAAGAAGAAGAAGAAGAAGAAGAAGAAGAAGAAGACAAACAAACCTTAAGAGCTCACCTAGCTGGTAGCTTCCACATCCCTGTGAGATTTGAGTGAAGCTCTGGGCCAGAGGAGAATCACTGTGTGAGTCATTTTGACTTTTTTTTTTTGCTTGTGGCTTGTCACTCATTTGCTGCATTTTTGCTCAGTTTGTGACATCGCATAAGCCCTTCATGTTTGATAATGTAATAGGAGCAGGGTGGTAAATGGGGGAAGAAGAAGAGACCGAGTATAATGACTAGAGGTCATTACAGAAATGGGAAGTGATGTGGGAAGGCGATTAGCGTAGCCCTGCTTTCCCTGCAGAAGCATTCTGGGATAACACGGACCACTCTAAGGGCAGATAGAAAATGATGCAGTGTTGAGAGGGCTGCGCAACCATGCACCTCAGAGAGCAAGTGAGGTGCTTGCTTCTCAGCAGGTTTGTGAATGCCTGGCTCGCCATGGGCCTAAATAGTGCCCACAGAATTCTGAAAGAAGCCGAAGATGGCTCCTCAGAACCAGGTCTACGTCACACTGAGTGGAGGCTGCAGTGTTACAGCAGCTGCCCAGGGCACCCAGGGAACAGCAGTGGAGACCAGTGATGGGATGTGGGAGGGGGCAGGGTAGTGTTATGTGTGTCAGTTGACTTTCCACGCCCACCATATATATATTTCTTACACACACACACACACACACACACACACACACACACACACACGCGCGCACACACACAAAAAAATGCCCATGAAACATTTTGGCTGCAAGAAGCCAAAGAACAGGCCTGACTTTAAAGCTTCAAAGGACTGACTCACACTTCTGTGGTCTAGAAATGTACTTGGGGATGACCACTGAAGTCTTTCCGGGGGACTTGGACTGACTGACTGGTAAATCGCCAGCTTGTAGCTCCATGGGTAAAACTGGAGTGGGTGGGAGCTCCTTTTCTGCCTGTACAGAAGCTCTTTCTTCTTTGAGCACACTGGGTAGCTATTTTCTCCTCATTGATACATTCCCACCTGAAGGGAGGAGGCTGGCTCAGAAGGCTCAGAAAGCTGAGGCTCTGAAGGTCCCTCTCCAAGGCTACCTAGGCAGTAATCTTCGGCAGTAATCAGTTGCTGGGGAGAGGAGACTCCTTGGTGGAGATGCCTGCAAGCTGCTCAGGGAGCTCCAGGGATGCATCTTTCAAGTCATCACACGCAGTCGGGCAGGCTTGCTGGGGGTGCAGCTGCCTTTGAATTACCCATGCAACTATATGAAGTTCATTAACCTCACTGCTTCACTAAGGCAGGGGTGGGATTCCTTCCCTCTTGTGCTCTGCCATCATTGCTCTATCTGGAGCCGTACATCATGGTCATATACATCATCAGGTCATACAACATGATCTGTAGCCAAAGAGGACTATTTCAACCGCAGATGAGTTGAGGAGGGGTGGCTGCATGGTCCCTGTAGTGAGGGATAGGACCTGCAGCCAAGGCCAAGCCAGTTGAAAGAGGGGTGTCCTTGGGAAGAATTTCCGGGTGAGGTCTGTCATAAGAGTATGGGGCACAACTCTTCCAACTGCTGATGAACTGGAGGGTTACATTGCTGTCTCTTATGATACGCAGTAATAAACAGGCTATGGTGGTCGTTGTGTAGCCTATATGTGGGCAATAAGACATGCAAGTGAGGCTGAGCTTTCAAGAAAGAACTTGCAGTGAGTGACAATAGCAGAAATTGCCATTAGCAAATGACGTGTGCATGTGCGCGCATACACACACACACACACACACACACACACACACACACACACGCTGCCCTCTGCACTAGCCTCCAATTTGGTAGGAAAGGGGAGCCCAAGATGGAGGTGCCGGCTTGCTGTTTCTTACGGCTGGCAAGATGCAAAAAAATGAGGGCACAGATGAGATCTGCACTGCACAGCCCTTCCTGGATCCAAGGACTTGGGACTCACGGGGAGAATTTGGCAGTGAGGAGGGAGAAACTGAGACAGGAGTGGCAGAAGTTATTCCTGAAGTCCGACCTTTATTATAGAGAAAATTCCCAATCGAGCGTGCACGTGGAGGCCTGAATGATGGCCCAGTATAGGGCACGATGATAATCAGGGATATTCTCCTGAACGGCTCCACCCCTAACTGAGGGGCTGTGGACAGTTGACTTCTGAAGGAGTTTTCTTTAAGGATGTGGCCCCTGGTAGTTTAGGCACTCTCAACTGAGCCAGGAGGGTATGGGCAGTAGAAATTGGACTCAGTGAGTTAATCTTTTAAGGAAAGATTTTAGGGTTTAAGGACATGGTGTGGACTTGGGAGGAGTTAGGGAAAAGGAGGACTTTATGGCCTGGGCAGCAGTTCACCAAAGGAGTGGAAGAGAATAGCATATCTGAAAGAGATTAAGCTTGTCCTGGGTCGGTGTTATTCCTTCAGAGTGTGATGCATGCATTTGTCTCTTAAAGGACAGCACACTGAAGACGAGGGCTGTTTGCCCAGCCTGCAGCTTTTTCCAGAGCCAGGTATGGCCAATGGACAAGCAACGGCTGCGGTGTCAGATCAGACACCTTTGGACCTGAGGAGACGGCTCTAGTGGTGGGTGCAGCAGGTGAAGAAATGGCCCGTTTCTCCTTATCACTAGGCCAGGCCAAAAAGTGTGAGTTGGGCCTAACAAGTCAGGGTGGAGCCATGTGCAGCAGCCACATAGCACCATCCCTGGTGAGGAGTCCAGATGGCTCGTGGCTAATAACTGTGGATTATAGAGGGCTAATTGGAGCAGTGTCCTCCATCCACACCACCGTACCCAACATTGCTCTTCTGATGAAACAATTGGTGCACGTCATGTGATCTTTTCATGCTGTGCTGAACATAGCTAGTTTTACTTTCTATTCTATTAGCTGCTGAATCCCAGGACACTTGCTTGGAGTAAATGGTGGTGGGCCTTCAGCGACCCTGCCCACCCTGCCCCATAAAAAGGCTTTCCAAGGACGGTGCCATTTGAAAACTGGCCAGGAGTATTGTGCGATGGCTCAAGTTTCTCCTTCCTGCAGGCAAAAAGTGAAACTACATTTCACAACCTGCCCTACAGCCAGGTAAGGCCAAGTGGCTGAGTGATGCCCTTTCTCCAGGCCTGTGTGCCATCCATATTTCCTCTCCTCTACTTGCTTGGAGGCTCAAAGGACTCAGGAGAAAAAAAAAGAACCTTGCAAGGAACTGATTTCTGTCCTGAACAGCTCTGTTCAGGACAGAGTGTGAGTGAGACTAGGGGGGGGGGGAGAGTCATGGAGAATTGAGGGTGTTTACTATAGCAGGTGGCCCCCTCCCTATCTAGCCCAGCCCTGAAGAGCAAGGTTCTCAGGTTCAGGAAAGAGGGAGATAGCCTTCTGGAAGAAAGAACACCTTGCACAAACTGTGGGAATAGGATGCTGGTTTGCAATCCATCTACATTTCATAGAAAGTCAGTGAGAGCTGAGCCAGGCAATGAATGGCTGGGGCTGGCTTGGAGGCCTTGAATACTGCCCTGGGATGACAGGGGCTGCTTGGGGATTTATGCCAAGGGCTGACACATCAGATCTCTGTGTCTGAAGGATTATTCTAGAGCATTCCTCAAGACCTCCCCAAGGAATCACAGTCCTGAGCTGTTCTCACGGCGCACACAGTGAGTCACAGACACATATAGCCGGTGTGGAATACCCATCCTCTTACCCCTTCCTGGGTCAGTTTTTCCATAGAACTCACCACAAATTCTCTCACTTCAAGGTTTGTTTTCTGTATTTTCTGTATCAAGGCACAAGATTCCCAAGAGCAGTAAGCCTGCCTGTTGCTATGTTTTGCACAGGGTCTGTCCCGTCTGTAAGTTAGGTTTAAATGTAGTGCCCCTTATGAGGTGTTGAAGGCGGGACCAGGGGGGGCCTTTAAGAGGGAAGTCTGCTCTCATGAATTAGTTTATCTGGCTATGCAGTTAGTGGAGTGTGGGATTATGCTGAGAGTGTCTGTTTTCAAAGCTAGCTTAGCTTGGTCTTTTGTCTTGTACCACCTTGGGACTCTGTTAGGAGACCAGCATCAGATGGGTCCTTTGACCTCAGGCCACAGCTGTGAGAACAAACAAACCTGTTTCTTATAATTTACTAGTTCTTCATACTATGTTATTAGCAACAGAAAACAAACTAAGACACCCAGTCTCAGCTGGATGGGCACCTAGTTAATTCATATTTAGTACATTTTTTGATGACCAGGCAATTAATGGCTCTGAGAAGTCCTGTAGTAAAGGAATTGGATTATTGTATGTTTGAAGAAATTGTTTATCTCTCTCTAGACTTTGTAAATGCTTCCGTGGTAGTGGCTGGTGCTGTGGCTTTCTGCTGACCACTGCCTTCTACCTCCATGACTCTTCCCAAGGGAGAGGCTGAGAAGGACCCACCGTAACACAAGGAAGTCACTACCCTCTGCAGCTGGAGCTGAGTGTTGAGGCTGAAGCCTTTTTTGCTTGACTATCTCAGGAGGATGAGGCCTCTGCCTCCTGCCAGCCTGGCTCCATGCCAGCCACAAGGCCAGCTATCTGCACATGGCAGAAGAGGGTGGGAGGATGCTAAGCTTGGAGGATTAATGCCAGCCTCTTACAGAACTCAGCTCCCGTGTCAAATTCTCTTCAGCTGGGCACTAGCCCAGGCAAATGAGGTAATGAAACCCAAGCCTCATTAGGAGCAGCAGCAGCAGGGCCTAGAGAGCAGAGCCCTGATGGGGAGAGGGCTGGAGAGACCATAGCTCCTCAGGACCCAGTGCTGAGCCTGGATTTCCGTATCCTGGAGCAAGGAATTGTGGGGCATGAGCCATCTCATGGATGGAGAGCCAAACTTTGAGGCTCAGCGCTTTTCTTTTTTCATTATTATTTTGTTTATTTTTGAGATTGTATTTTTGGAACTCAACTTTTACCATCACCGCTATTGCAACAGCTACTGTGCGCCAGACACTGGCTCACTGGCTGAGAGCTCTCCACAGTCCTGCTGAGTGGGACTGTGTTCGACAGCAGAGAACACAGGCCAGAGAAATAAGTGGCGATTTCCCTGAGATCATGGGCTGAGTGTGTGTGGTCACACTGAGACAAGACCCCAGACTTTGGGGTTCCTGCTCCTGAAGCCCAGCTCCCTTCAGCTCCCAGTTATAGCTGTGATGGGGCTCCTTTCTCTCCTTCTTGCATCTTCATTTTTGTTCATATCTATGCTGGTAGGCCCCAAGGTCACCCTTACCCCTTGCCTACACCCAGACTCTCTCCCACGGATTTTTGTAGACCTAAATGCATACAGATTATATGACTATAAATCTGAGTCTATAGCCATGCTGCAAAGAAACCCAGAACTGCCTTCTTGACCCCCACTCTTGGGATCTGATTGTCACTGAAAAGTCAATGTGTCCTAAAGAGGACATTCAGGTTTACCACAGCTGTCCAGTCTGTCTCGCTCCAATCTTCCCAATCTCCACCACTAAGTCTGGGCATGTTCTTGAGTTCCCTTTTTGTGTTCCTGATCTTGTCCACTGACTAGCAAGCCTTGCTGGCTCTGTCTCTGGATCTACCCCAGGCCCATTTGCTTCTCTCTAATTACCTTGCCTTGACCTCTCTCTTTTACCACCCAGGCTCTGCAGCTTGACATTCACCCTTGACCTTTGTGATTCAGTCCCCACTACACAGCCATGGCACTCCTTTAAAAAATATCATTTCCTTCATGTCAATTATATTATTAAATTCAAACTTTTGTTTGAGACAGTCTCATGAAGCTCAAACTGCCCTTGAACTCTCTCTCTATGTCAAGGATGTCTCTGAACTTTGGTATCCACTTTCTGGGTGCTGGGACTGAAGCTGCTTGACTGGGTTTGAGCCTCTGTGCCTGTTTATTTGGTGCTGAGGCTCAAACCAGGACATCACACACGCTATGCAACTTGCTCCAGACTCTTTACCATGATCTAAGTCTGCTCACTGCCTTCCTTTGTTAATCCCACCCTGCTCACTCTAGCTCGTGACCAGTCCCTCAAGAACAGTATGATCATTTCCACTGTGGGCCTTGGCACTGGGTGTTCCTCCTGTTTAATGGCTGTTCCCATCACAGAGCTGGCTGTGCCCTGGCATTTAGGTCTCTGCTTAATGTCAACCCCGAAGAAAGGCCTTTCCCAGCCACCCAATTTAAAGTAGATATGGAACACTTGCTTCTATTTTCATTCTTCACGGTGTACACACCACTGAGATCTTATAGCCGATGAGGATGCTTTCCTTGTTCATTTGTTGTCTCTCTTTCCTCTAGTGTGTAAGACTCACGAGGTCAACGCTTTTGCTCATTTTGTTTACCACTGTATTCCTAGTGCCTAGAACCTGACTGGACACAATGTAGGTATTAATAAATATTTATTAAATAAATGAATAAATATAGGTTCCCACCCAGTTCTAGCAGCATATAATATATTTATAGTATTTAATAATTGATTGTGTTAGTCTGTATAAAAGTTTGTGGAGCCTCAGGATGTGGTTTGGAATACAGAGTGATTACAAAGCCCTCTACTTCCTTTTGGAGGCCTTCAGAGATCTGGCTGTCTGAGGCATCGCAGGCCTTGCTTACAAGACACAGTGAATCTGAAGAAGAGAGCAGACCTCACTCAACCTCCAGGGTCCCTAGGTTGCACTGAGCTCCATGGATGTCTGTCAGGAGAACAGAGGAATGCCTGTCATCTCCTGAGCTAGAAAAAGAAGCCGAGGCTGAGAGAGGTTCATGCTACCTGCAGCTGCTTGACTGGGTTTGTGGCCACTGTGCTTGCCCTCTGGGTAGACTGCCTACATGCTTCTTTTACTTCTTCTAGACATGTGGGAAGAACAGGGCAAGGTCATGATGCCTTTCCACCTTGGTGCTGGCATGAGGAATATGTGTAACCCATAGCTCTAAGGGGCAGTATGGCAGAGGGAGGTTAGGCAGAGGTTAATGGTGCTGAAGAGCGCTATGTGACCTTGGTCTGGTGCTTAATCTCTCTGGGTCTCCTTTCTTTATCTGTGAAATGTGGAGAATCACAGCACACAGACACCCGCGGGAATCCTGTGGTGCTCTAATGAGAAAACGCATGAAAAACTCTTTGCAGGCGCTGGGAATGCGGCTGGGATGGAAAGTGCTTCCTGCTTTTGTAAGCGTGAGGGGCTGCATTTGGATAGCCAGTCCCTCCATGAAAGGCAAGCATGGCAACACATGTCTGCAACCCCATGTTGAGGGTGCGGGAGTAAGGAAGATGGACAAAAGTGAATGCTTGGTCCTCACTGAGCAGCTGGCGTGGACAAGCAAATGAGATCCAGACTCAGTGAAAGGCATTATCTCCATCTCAGTGAGGTGGAGAGAAATAGAGGGAGATACCTGACATTGACCTCTGACCTCCACACATACCCATACATGTGCATATAAATACTCTACACACATATACACACATTCACACAAACGTACATACTTCTCCCTCTCACACACACACAGAGTTTTTATATGGTGTAGTATTCATAGTAATTGCTCAATAATGTTGATCATTTTCTGATCATTAATAGTTTTGGTCTTGAATTTGGATCTGGTCACCAGGGTTTTCTGCTTAGAATTTTTTTTTCTCTCCCTCTTTGTTGCCACAGGCAAGTCACCTGGAGCCTACCCCTTCCTTGCTTTTCTGCAACCAGGATAATGATAGCTCCCCTTCCTTCTAGCACCGCTGTGTGGATTAATTAGTGTTAATTAATGGGCTTTGAAAATGAAAAGCACCTAGGTAAGTGCTGATCATGATTATTAATGGGAACGGTAAGCACGGAGGAGATGCTGAACAGGGTCCTAAAATTATACAGATTAAAGAACAATGACAGAAAGTTAGAACATGGCTATTACGCTCTGAGGGCTAGGGCCCAGGTCTGCCAGCCTGCCAAAGTGCTTGAACCAGAATAAAACCCTCACAGCCGTTCTCATGCCAAAGCAACTTGGTGTGCCAAGGAGGTGGAAAACCTGCATTGAACATCGCCGGCTTGAAGGAACCAGCATAGGTAACCAAGCTCCAAACCTCCTCCTAAGAGGAGGACTATACGGGATGAAGTCCTTTTCCCCTTTGAAAAAAAAAAAACCCTGCTGGGTCTCTGCACTTTGAGGCCAGAAGGGTACCCCACGACAGCTACCAGTGTATCAACTGCCTGCAGATATCACCTGCTCTCTAGGAAGTGGTTGTGAAGTAAATACTGTGCAGGCAGATCTTACATAGATACATTGTCTCTTTTCTTAGAGAGAGTTAGATTTGTTGAAGTATAATTTGCCCGTTTTGGTGAACAATTCTGGAAGTTCCGGCATGCATATACAGCCGGGTAACCGCCACCACAATCAAAGGACAGAACAATTCTATCACCTGCAGATCCCTTCGTTTCCCTTTGTCAGTCCTCCGCAGCCCCAGCTTTTGGCAACCACCCATCTATTTTCTGTCTGTACAGTTCTGCTTTTTCTAGAACATCATATAAATGCAATTATATAGCAGGTAGCCTTTTGAGACTGGCTTCTTTCACTCAATATAATGCGTTTAAGCAGAATGCAGGTTAGATCCACGCAGTTAAAAAAAAAAGCGCGTGTGTATATTATCTCCCCAGTCTTGAGACACTTTTGAATTAGCGACTACTATTCTTCCCATTTTACGAATGAAGCAATTGAGGCATAGAGTCACACAAAGAATGAAGTATGATACCAGGGTTTAAAATGACCCCAGAGCCCATGGGTTTGCTCTGACAGGCATCAGTATCACGGCTGCTAGAAATGCTTTTGTTTTTGGAACTCACTCTAACTTTACAAGATTCACTTCTTACTTTTGACTTAGTACCCAGCTTGGCCCCCAGCTCTTGAGAAGCACAACATTCTCACAGAGGCAGAAACTCCCACTGCGACGGGGCTCAGGTCTGGAAGCAAGTATGAGGCAATGTACTGTAAGAAGGTGAGATGAGTTCCTGAGAAAGAGGTGCAGAGAGACACCGTGTTCCTTTGTGTGTGTGTGTGTGTGTGTGTGTGTGAGAATCACAGCCCACTTTCTCTCAGATTCAGTGTCTAATTTGATTTTTGCTGCTGCTTTGTTGACTTGGGGCTCCAAATCCATTTACAAGTCCAGTGGGAGTGGGGAGCGCAGTGTGGTTTGAAACCACAAAACCACGATCCCTTTCTTGGGAGAAGTGCTGAGTTGGAGCTATAGAAGGCAGCCTTGGCTCCGGACTCAGCAATTAGCACACCAACAAAAACATTGGTCTCCTACAGTGTCCCCGATGACTTTAGCTGGTGGAGAGAGGGAGGAGCCAGCTCCTCCAGCCCATGTGACCCTCTTCCCCCACTGTTCCCCTACTATCATCATATCAATAATTATTAAGACGTGCATGCAAGTGCATTGACCTACTTGGAGGTTTCATAAATATAGATAAATTAAGTGGCCCTGCCTAAAGATGCCTTGGCAAACAGATGAGGAGGAAAGGGGAGTTGCTCATGCTTGAATGGACAGCGAGGGGAACCCTCAGGCATGCCAAGTCACGGAGTGTGACTTGACTGTGAGGGAGAAGAAAAGTCTCCAGGCCCTTCGATCAAGGCAGGGCCCTCCATCCTGGGACTGACTGAACCTGAGCCTCCAGGGACACCCTGGGCCGCGAGTTGTGTCTTTGGTCAGGAGTTCCTTGGCCCTCTAAGGAATACTAAGATACCAAGATACCGTATCTTAGTAGGGTTTGGTGGCTGTCAGCCTAGAAAATTAGAGCTGGCAAACTCTAGCTGCCAGGAGCCTGGTCCTGTCCTGGGACTGCTGTGCAGTGTTTTCTTTTGCACTTTCAAATGACTAAGGTTGAAGTTGAAAGTGAAGGTACATATACAGCAGAACTATAGAACTTTCCTTTATTGATGTCAAAGGGCAAAAGAATGCACACTGCTCTTGCAGGGGTGGGGTAAGGTTTAAAGGGCTCCCAAACTAGCATCTCATTTGCTTTCTCAATAATGTGCGTAGGTGACAATTCAAGAAATTTTCTTTTTCCTATCAAAGGTGACTAGCATGCCAACACTCAACATTCTGCAAACCTCCCCTCTGTGACACTCTTTATATGTGCCTGTCTGTCCAACCCCTGGATATTTCTGATACTTGACTCTATCACATCCCTCCCCTCTGTGCTAATTACGAGTTAGCCAATCCTGTCAGATGGCGAGAATTCTCACCAATGGGATGAGACACAGGTACCACCTACATTAAAGTCTAAGTGAATTTCCTGCCTGGTTTGGATCGTTACACGCCCTTTTTATAAAAAGCAATTGTCTTGCGAGGTTACTTTTGCTTCGTATGTTTCTTTGTGCTACACTGGGGATGGTCTTTTGCAACAGCGAGGACATTGCTGTTAATGTCAATATGCCCATTCTTGTGAGACAAAGTCACTGAGGAAGGGAGATGAATGATTGATTGAATCTGGCTCATTCAGAGAACCATCATAGTTCCACAGCTTTAAGGGATTAGGTAGCCTGGGCCCCTTACTGTTATGTCTTCTTCCTACCCCATGGCATATTTCTTCAGTAGTGTTTTGCTACACAGCCTCCTTGTATCCCATCTTTCCCATTCTCCTCTAGCATGCTCCTCTGTCAGGAATGTTTTAAACATTGTAATGACATTACTCAGGATCCTTGCTAGCTGTTTTTGTTTTTTTGTTTTTTCCTTATGGCTGCTACCCCAAATCCAAGCCCAGTGGGTCCCCTACCTCCATCCAACCTCATCTTGCCAGATGAGAATCCCCTGCCAACTGCAATCTGAATCCTGTCAGCTTTGAAGGCTCAGTGGTAGCCCCACCTCCTTAGGGGTGAACTGCTCAGATCACCCTGGCTCTTGCTGCTCTTTCTTTCGCAACCCAGCACCATCATACTCTCCTTTGCATGTGCACACCTGTCCTTCATCCAATAGCCCAAGAGCCTTCTGGGTGCACCGGATGCATACACAGGAGAGCGAGAGCCAGTTTTTATCCCGACCTACCTTGTAACCTAGACCATTGCCCTGTCTTGTTTCATCTTCATACACAAAATGGGCAGAGTGTGTGTGTGTGTGTGTGTGTGTGTGTGTGTGTGTGTCTCCCAGAGATCTGGGAAGTCCTTTCCAATACCTACCCTCGCTGTCATTATGAACCCTGTCTAGCAGTGAAATGTAAAAGGTAGGATATGGTTAGGTATTGGCCTTCTCCAGAAATCTGCATTTTAATAGGCATGAAGCTTCTAGACAAAGGATAGGAGCTGTGACATTTTTGGGGGTTGGGGAAGCTTCCCTAAATCCCTGAAAATCCCTATAGGGGTGCATCTCCTCATGGCCATAGGCCAAATGTGCTTTGTGGAGCTTTTCTTACTCTCCGCCCTTTCCACCTCCACCTCCCCAATTACCATTAAGGGATCCTCGGGGAACGAAGAAAATAGAAACACATTTACATTCCTCTCCGTTTCTGTCCTCTACCGTTCAGATGACTGACTCAAGTTTGCCTCATCTCTCTTCTCTGACTTGGGGCTCTAGCCCCAGGGGAGGGGGCAGGGACAATGTCTGTGCTGCACTCTGAAACCTAGATGCTGGGATTCTTCCCCAGATCCGCTACTGAGTCTGAGCCCTCCTGCCAGCTTTTCAAGCCCAGGATGGTTAGGTGGAGTGGCCCAAACCAAAGCAACCTCCCCACCCCCAAAAGAAAAGCTGTTTGTATTCATTCCGCATCACACAGGAGCAGCTTTAAGGACTCAATGGGTCATGCTCAAAGCACTCACTGTGCTGATCTTGGCACACCAGGCTTGCCATAAGATGGGGAAGTATGAACCTGGTTCCCAGGGCAGCATTAGTGTGAGGCTGTGCCCCTCTCTGGTTTCCATTTCCTCAGCTACCCAAGATCAGGGAGGTGTTTGAGTGAAGCTGGGGAGATGTCTCCCCTACAACTTCTCCCCACGGTTCCTTCCCACAGCTTTTCTTTTCCCTTGCTTTTGGGACATTGACAGTGCCTGTGTGACGTACAGTGACACTCACCCAGTCTAGCTCCCCATTCTCTGTTTCTCACTTTTTGCCTGAAGGGTTATACTGGAGGGGAGGAGCCTCAATGTGTTCAATTGAGAGTCAAGGTGTCTCGGAGTGCTCTTTGAGTCTAGAGTGCCAGAGAGAATATTTTAGAGAGCTCCTCATTTCCTAGGCTTCCCCTGTCCCTCTGCCTTATCCAACACCTCTGTCTCTGAAATAATTCCCTCTTCCCCACATGCATGTTTAGCTGTGACATTTATAAAGTGATTCACTGTTAAGTGAGATGCCTCTCCCCCCCCCCCCCATTTACAGATGGAATCAGTAAGCCTGGGTGTAGTAGCGAGCAAAATTCATGGACACCACAAGCAAGCTCTTTTAACCGGCTCCTGAGATTTAGACCCAGTTTCTATAGGCAGGAAGATCCCTGACCCTCCCTGAGCTGGGCTACATCATCATTCTTTTAAAACAAATTTAATTTATTATTTATTACAATTTATTCACTTTGTATCCCGGCTGTGGCCCCCTCCCTCATTTCCTCCCAATCCCATTCTTCCTCCTTCTTCCCCCTCTATACCCCTCCTCTAGTCCACTGATAGGGGAGGTCCTTCTCCCCTCCCTCTGACTCTAGCCTATCAGGTCTCATCAGGACTGGCTACATTGTCTTCCTCTGTGGCCTGGCAAGGCTGCACCTCCACCAGGTGGAGGTGATCAGAGAGCTTGCCACTGAGTTCATGGCAGAGACAGGCAGGCCCTGCACCCACTTGGAGACTGAGTCTATGGGCTACATCTGGGCAGGAGTTTTAGATCCTCTCCATGCATGGTCCTTGGTTGGGGTGTCAGTCTCTGCAGGGCCCCCAAGGCCCAGGTTTGTTTGTTTGTTTTTCTTTTTCTTTTTGGCTCTGTTGGTCTTCTTTTGGAGCTCCTGTCCTTTCCAGGTCAGACCAGGCTTTTACAGAATGATTATTCTGTCCCGTATGTCGACCCTGTAAGCACCAGGTGTCTTCTCCAAGTGGAAAATCATTCCCTGCTTGCCTAGTCAGCTCTTTGAGCTTGTCCCAATAAAACGATTAGCCTGTTGGCTTTTTCATTTAGCCAGTTGCTCAACAAAACTGTGGAGCCTATTACAGAGAAGTTTATGTACATCTTCATTCTTTATGTTCTGTAGACATGATTTCAGGAAGGTTCCTGGAGGAGGAACTGTTTTCCCAACATGGACTGATATCTCCAAGGAATTCAAATTCCATTTCATGGAATTTCATAGATATTTATTATATTTAAATCTTAGCTTTTGGGGACAAAGATGGGGTCCGGCTTACCTTGCACGGTACCAAGGCCAAGCTGACCTTTTTATTTTTATTTCTTTGGAAATACTGTGACAGTGACAGAGTGAGATGTCCTAGGACTTACCCTGCTGGCTAGGACAGACACACAGCCAAGCCCTTCTCTAGCAAGTCCTCAGAGTAGGACCGTTGGCAGGCACACAGAGAAGGCTTCTGGCAGGGCTCATTCTTACTGTTGCTGCCTCATTGTCACGACTTGTCCCCCTACCCTCTCATGTCTGGATTACTAAAACAGCCTACATGAGGGATGTCAGCAGGTGCCATGAGTATAAGCTCAATGAATTCCTTCCCAAGTGCTGCCCTGTGCTTGTAGTCGATGAGGACACCGAGGCTGAGACAGGACTAGTGAAGTGACCAAGGGAAACTACTTAGAGGGTGGCAAGGCCAGGGATTCCCATTCGGTAGTCTTTGTCCCTCCCACACTTCCTATCACAATGCCCCTGACCCCAGGGCCAGGAGATAGGTTTGGGGCACATCAGTGGGTGTCATGTCATTGTCCTGGTCCAGGCTGGGAATGCCACAGATACCCTGCTCCCACTGACTCCTCCAGAGAGCAGAGTTTCCTGATGGAAATGATGCAGAGTCTCCACATCACTCATGTAGCCTGGAGCTTCATGATGATAAACCAAAGGGGCAGGGAAAGTTCAGAGTTGTTATTCTTCTGGGAGTAAAGAATGACGAGGGAAAACATGAAGTCAGGCCTGGGCAGAGGGCTCACTCAGTGGGTAAAGTGCTTGCCGCCCCCGGTGTGGAGACCCAAGCTCAAATCCCTGGAACTCATGTAAAGCTGAGCATGATATCCCACCCATCTGGAATCCCAGTGATGCTACAAAGACATGAGTGGAGGAGATGGGAGGATCCTTGGGAGCATGTGGCCCAGCTGGCCTGGCATATGCAGTGAAAGACAACAATAGGCTCTGCCTCAAGCAAAATGAAAGGCAAGGGCAGACACATGAGGTTGTCCTCTGACCTCCACAAGTTCTCTGAGGCACGTGAGCCTGCACAGATCTCTCTCTCTCTCACACACACACACAGATTAAAAACATGATGTCCCTCTTAGTGTACAGGAGTAGAGCTCTTTTCTCCTCTTCTACATCTCCACTTGTTCTTCATCCTTGCCCTGATGTAGAGTGAGCCAAGGACCCTATGCTGATGTGGTTCTGGAGGGGAGAGGGGACAGCTGTCTTCCCAATATTTCTTATCCCATTCCCACTTCTAACTTGGAGATGGCCAGTTTTTAATACCCCAGAACTAGACTGTATGAGTCTTGTAAGCCCACCACACCTGGTATTTCTTCAGCAAAGACTGACAAGACATTTCAACATGGCAGGTCCATTCCAAGTATACTGGTGACATCAGTTTCCTTCCTTCTCTGAAGCCCACAGGGATGGTTCTATACCCTCACTGTAGGCTGAGGAAACTGAGTCAGTGAGGTCACACAGCTAGTGTGGAGCAGGCTCCCCAGAAGCATCGTCCACGGTCTCAGTCATGCTTCTTTGACTCATTGTTAGGTTCTCTGTGGTAGGTGATATCACTGTCACTGTCTTTCCCTCTCTGGGACAGCAGACTGCTGTTCCTTGAAAACTCTTGTCCATTCTGGCCACTTTGGACTTCCCACCTGGCCTTCTATAGCTTGTCTAACTGTAGGGATGAATGGACCCCGGGCAACACAGCTGCAGCATCTAAATAAAGCTACGCAGACAAATCTGCATTCCCCGCAGGCCCTGGGGGTAAGGGATGCCAGGCCGTTTCAGCTTATTGCACACACACACACAGGCTCCTGATGGCATCAAGGCAGAGGGCAAGCCTTTGCAGCCCACAGCCCCCGTGGCTGCGGCTGGCTCTGCTGCTGGGGGATAGTTCTCCAAAGCATTGCTGCCTGTCATGCAAGCACCAAACAACTGAGATGCTTGGATCCAAACACACAAAAGGGAATCTGTGGGGCCTGAGGCAGACTGAGTACTATACATTGACTCAAACCCCAGGATTGGTGGCTAAGGCATGGCTGGGGTGATCCAGAGAGAGCCAGAGACACATGGGGGCTCCTCATGCCCATCTCTCCTCCTTCCTTCTCCTCCTCTTCTTTTTCTTTCTCCTCTCCCTCCACCCCCATCTCCCCCCTTCCTCTGAGGAGCAGTAACATCAGTGTGATGTTTTCAGCGCCTGAGATCAGAGGACCCCGCTGCCATCTGTAGAGAGGAAAATGAGCCTCATCGACCCAAATAAATAAAATAAGCACACTCAGGAGGAGGGCTCCGCTACAGAGAAAAACAAGGTCCGACTTGGGTTTTGGAAGCTGTGCGGGTGGCATCAGAAGGCACAGAGGCCTCACCTTGGCTTATCTCAAGCCTCAAATGGCACTAAAGGAGAGACTGGTGGCCTTGACCTCCACCATGATCAAATGCAAGCCTAGGTGAGGGCCTGTGAATCAGCAGATGACAGACATCATGAGGTATTAAAATGCAAGCAACCAGAGAGCTCCTGAGCGAGCGCCTGCTGGCTCACTCCCCGCCTTGGTGGTGGTTGCTAGACCAAGTTGGATTAGATGCACAGGGCAGCCATCCTCCCATCACCCAGCTATTTATTTATGCAAAACAAACACGCTCAAAGTCTCTTATTCAAGGTGAACAAAGCAAACATACTCCGCAGGCAGAACACCCCTTCCCGCCTCCCCCAACTCAATGTGTTTTCATTAATATAAATTGTTTGCAGTAGGCAAATTAATTCTAGAAATGGTTCTTAGACACGGCAAATCGTTCTTGCAAAGCTCGGGGATGCACGAGGGCCTACCGCCTTTCCCCTGTGCACGAGAGCTTGGGTAAACACACTCATGTTGATCGTGATAATCAATGCTTATTACAGTGACCAAGCTTAACGACCTGCACAGAGAGCTGATCGGAGCAATTCAGGCTGTGAATTACAAGCCCCTGGGCAATGGGAACATGTCACAGAGTTCTCGAAGCTTTAGGATGGGAGTGCTCTTAGTGGATCTTAAAGTTTGCTTCTGTAGGAGGCTTTCTAGTAAAAGAATGCTCTCTTGTCCCTTTGAGCTTGACCTCAATGAGGCAGGTCCCAGTGGACAGGCTCAATAGACCCATTGCACAGAAGAAATGTGAGTTCCTTGGCACATGGGGATGGCTTGCCTTCTCTATTCGTGATCTGAACTTGATTTGTTTAATATTGTTCTCAAAACTGACCTTGGGCCAGGGAGATAACTCAGTGGGTACAGTGCTTGTCCCACAGGCATGAGGACCTGAGTTGATTCCCAGAACCTAGTAAAAAGCCTGGCTTGGTAGCACACACATCTGTCACCCCAGCACTGGGAGGTGGGGCAGATGGATCTGTGAGGGCTCGCTGGTCCCAGATCCGGGGAGTAAGCTGAGCCACCTGGGTGAGCTGGCCTGAGCTGAGGGACCCGAGGGATCCCCAGGTCCCACTGAGAGAGAGCTAGTCTCAGAAAACAAGATGGATGGTCCTCGAGTAACTGACACCCAAGGTTGACCTGTGGCCTCTATACATGTACACACACACACACACACACACACACACACACACACAGACACGACACACACACAATACGCACACACAGGCCTCGAATTACGAAACATGTTGGTTGGCCATATCCACAGCAATAATATTTGCAAAATGAAAAGGTAATGATTAGAATACAAGCATACACCTGTATCTAATGCTTGTCTACACATCACCCAGAATTCCCTATAATTTTGCCGGACTTGTTTGTTCCTCCTACACTGGCCCTCTCAGGCGCTTCTAGGACCTTTCTCTTCAAAGCTATGTCCCTAATGAGGATTAGAAAAGCTGCGGCTGGAGTGTGTCCTGTGCCTTTCTGCCTATAAGCACCTAAGGACTGGTGGTAGGGCTCTGCTGGGACCATAAAGCAGGGTGGCCCAGGCTCATGGTTAGGAAGGGATTGTGGACCACAAAGACCCTCGGATGCAGGCTGAATGCTGCCTATGAGGGAATGTTGTTAATTTCTTAGGCGGTGGTGATAGTTATATAGCTGCATGCTAAAGTAGGTGGATTTCGATTCACCCTGAGTGACGTAGGTGTGAAATCATTAGAGGCCCGGGATTCACTCAGGCCGCAGGGCTAAGTATGTGGCTCGGGAGTAGAGCGCTTGCCTAACAAGTGTGAGTCCCTGGGTTTGATCTCCAGCACTGCACACATCACGCTCAAACACTGTGCCATAAAGTAGGGGAGAGATGAAGTAAGATCAGGCAAGGCTCGGTTGCTCTGGGTAATGGCGTGATGGGTGTGTGAGATGCGGCTCAGTATCCTGTTACATACACCTCGATCTACTTTGTAATAATTATTTCAAAGGATGAAACAAATGCCCTTGGCCCACAGAGTGTAGGAGAGGGTAAATGAAGACTTGTAAGGAGGTAGCAAGGTGTGTGGAGTCTTTTCGGGGGTGGGAGGGGTCAGCAGAGCTGCCTCCAGCACCTCCAGAACCTAGAGGGATACGTGGATTCCTCTGAATTCACCACTGCGGCTTAGCCTGGCCAGGTTTCTCCCTTAGCCATGGCATCCAGGCCTGAGCACCTGCCTCCGTAATGAGGAGTGATGTATAATTGATGAAAGCACAATGTGATACAGTCACAGAAACCTTGTCTGCTATAAGACATCTGTTCGGCACATGGAATCCACTCAGCTACTGTCACAACGCATTTACTGTATTGTATCAGAGCCGCAGGAACACCGCACGAGCCGCGATCTGTAATATTTGATGTCTTGGGATGCGGTCAGGCAGGATCCGGTGCCTCTGCCTCAGATATTTATGTGTCCAGGCTAAGCTCTCTGTGCCGCCTTTGCTCTGCCTGCGTTCCTTCAGAGTCCTCTTCATAAATTATCCTAGCACTTTGACGGGCTTTTAACAGACTCAGGAGCTAGCATCTAATGTCCTTCTTCCAGACACTCCTGTCACTGAGGAGTCAGGAGCACCCGGTAGTGCAGTGTAGAGCACATTCTGGAAAGAGGGAGACAGAACCACAGGGAGGCCACAATCCTTCTTTCCCTGGACTCTACACCTCTGGGCAAATCCAGGTCCTCACTGGGCTCCACTTCACATCGAAGGCCCTGATCAGATGTAGCAGACTCTTGGGTCTTTATGCTTGGTGCTAAGTAGGTTTCCCTCAAGTTCTAGGCAGGGCAGGAGGTAGGGGTTGGGAAAGGAGGACATCTTGAAGAAACTGGTAGCAAAGGCCACAGTCGAGAGTCAGCCGTAGCACTCAATTGGAGTCATTCACCGGAAAGGGGAAGCAGGTGACAGATGCTGGCATGTCAGGACCCCAGGGCAGGAGACACAGGGACCTCAGGGACCTCATAGGTTAAGCTCTCCAGAACTCTGAGATTCTGTTTGTGTCACCTCCTGCCTTTTTGCTAAGTCCTGTCTGGTTGTCCCTCTGCTCAACACAGGGTGCCCCCTCAGAGAAACTGTGGGCATCAGGCAGACTCTCAGCTAGGACAGAGCTGTCACAGTGCAGCCCAGCAAAGTGCACAGTTTCTAACATTCCAATCATCCCCCCCACCCCGCCTCTGATCTGGGGTCTCTTGTCGGCCTAGAAGTCTCCTGAGGACTGGCTTTGGGATCTTCCTTTTCTTTAGAAAGATCTGGTGCAAGGTTCCAAAGGACCCTGTTATCAAAGTGTACAGCTTCTCACTGGGGAAGGCAGGGCAGGCTTGCTAGCAGTCAGTGCCACCGTCTCAAGGTCATTGCTAGGCAGCATTCGGTGTGTTCTGGGAAATGTGTTAAGAACTTCACAATAACCATGCCCTTGCAACTGATCCCCTGAGGGACATATTGTCGCTAGCCTCAGTCTTCCGATGGAAGAGCCTGGGTACACAAGTTTT
This sequence comes from Psammomys obesus, assembly GCF_907164565.1. NCBI lineage: Eukaryota > Metazoa > Chordata > Mammalia > Rodentia > Muridae > Psammomys > Psammomys obesus. The sequence continues at coordinate 7,398,717 of NW_026596039.1, read as the reverse complement.
ACATGCTTCAAGCTCACACAAGAAGCCTGTGGCAGAGACATAATTTGAACCTAGGCAGCCTGGCTCCAAGCTCGTCTTCCTAACTGCCGTCTTCAACAGGCTCATCTTTGACCTTGTGAGCGGAGCCTCGCATTGTTAGTTTGTGGAAGTCATTTTCTCCAGGCTCAGCATTCCCTAGTGAAGGGGGCTCTTTAGACTCCTGCGAAGGTCAAATAGAACAAGACACAATGAACCCTGGGAGAGTACTTGGTACTGATAAGGCCCTTAAAAGAGGATAACCTCGGCTCTGACCAGCAAGCAGAGGTGGGCTTCCTCACCTGCTGGGGTTACTAGCCTACACAGAGAGGTGCTGGTGGTAAATCAGTGAGGGCAGCCTAGCTCATGGGACGGGCAGTGAGAGGTCCTGCAGAGGCAGCCCTGCCTCTCTGTCCCTCCACCCACCTCCAGCCTCTTGCACATCCTCCCTGAGGCAGCTTCCTGGAAGCAGTTACAGAGCTGCCTCTGTGTTTCACCAGGGGCTGTGGGTGTGAGGCCCGGGGGACACCTCACGGCTGCCATGACACCTCTTAGCATCTGACACGTCAAGTACAGGATGGAAGGCCGCCTCCTACTGCCAGAGATGAGAGGCTGACCGACTGCCTTGCTGCCACCCTGGGCAGATCCCAGGCTTCCGGTCTCAAAGCCAGGCTGCTCTTTAGCCTCTTCTCTTAGGAAGGCCTCTGGGTCAAGCGGGGCTGTGGTAGACCCCTCCTATGTGTGACCATCTCAAAAATGTGGATTCAACCTTCGGTCCACTGCAGGTGTTTCCAAGTAGCATTTTTCATTTTTATTTTTTTGTTTTGTCTTGAGACAAGGCTTCACGTAGCCAAGACTGGCCTTCAACACAATATGTAGTCAAGAAGAAAACATGAACTTCTTGTCCTCCTGCCTCCAAGCCCCCCTCTCTTGAGTGTCAGGATTGCAGGTATGGTAATATCTGGTTAATGCAGGACTGGGGATTAAACCCAGAGATTCAAGCATATTAAGGCAAGCATTTTACTAGTTAAACACATACATACGTGGCTGGCTTCTGCTTTTGAGGGATCCATTCAGTCAAAGGAGGACATGAAGCACCCATAGTTTTTAGGTCTCAGTCATTTGAGAGGCCTGAAGGTACTCTGTTACCCTATTGTCAAACACCCTCAAAGGAGAAGCAGGGAGGAGCAATTCAGATGCCTTGGACCGTTCATGATGCAGATGCCTGCGTGAATCTCCTGTTGTGAGACTCTAGAACCAGCATGTGTTGTCTCTGGGTGCTAACTCCTGCAAAAATCAGAGCCCAAGGTATCCCTGGTGGGTGGCTAGCCCTCCCCACTCTCTCCAACTCCAGTTCCTCTGGCTTCTCTCCCTGGCTGGACTCCCTGGGCTCTGCCTGGTTGTGACTCCGCCTTTTACTCCTGCCTCCAAGCTCTGGTCCTATGTGAAACCGGTCAGGGCAAGTCTCTTCCCCTGGGTGAACCGTCTCTTATTCAGCCCTCCCATGGTCCCCTGCCCCTTGACAGCTTCTGTGATGGGATTTTAGTTCTTCTTTGCTATCTTGGCCTTGATGGGTCCTTTCCACAGTCATGGTTGCCTTTCTCTTCAATTGCTCTATTTTTCCCTTTCTGTGGTGGGTTTTCTCCTTCCTGGTATGATGATTTCTCTCTCCCACACTCTCTCTCTCTCACACACACACAAACACACACATCCTACTTTGATATTTCCTCAAGACATTTCTTTGAGGATATGTGGGTGAGGGGAAGCTGTGGGGCGCTTTAATGAGGAAGGCTTTCCTCTTGTGAAGTGGGGTGAGTAGGGAGGAGTGGGAACTCATTAGAATAGGGACGGAGGAGATGTCAGGGGAGCCACTGCCTCCAGAGGCCTTTTTAAAGCTCTTTTTTTTCTGATTAAAATATAATACATATTCATTGTGAGAATGTAGAACATTTACAGAAGCAGAAACAAGAAAATAAAATAAATAATGTTTTCGTGCATTTGATAAATTTCCTTCCAGTGTTGTTTTGTTTTGTTTTGTTTTGGGAGGGGGTGATGGAGACCAGGTCTTGTGTACAGGCTTATGTGCTTTTCCATGTTGTATAGCAACAGTAGTTTAATTTTGTTAATGATAGCATTAAGTCATACTCCAAAGATGTCTTAGGGACTGCATAATACTTTCTGTGAACATAGACTTCACAGGTGTCCGGGATTCTAAAGGTCAGAGAGCTGGCCCTGCCTAATAGTTCCACCAGTGTCCCTTGAGACATGGGACAAACCCTCTCCCTGCTGTTTTCTACCTTGCTTTGCAGCTGGGAAGAAGGGCTTCATGTGGGCCCCCATCCCACCTCCACCCTGGTGTACCCATCTGCAGACAGACTTTTTTTCCCTAGCCTGATGCATGGTAACAAATGCAGAACTTTTGGATTCCTCCTATTCCTTTACAACCAACACAAGACCACTTTCCCCCAACACCCTTCCTACGGTGGAGGGGCAGAAGGAAGCAGGTTGCCCTAAACCCTGCCCAAGGTTTAAAAACATGCAGGGAGAAGTGACTAAGTAACAAAAGCCAAGTCTTCAGCTCTGAGTCTGAGTCATATGGGAACAGGGAGCATATTAATAGATTCATTTTTGCCCTGTATTGTCCATGATAAATGACCACACTCAGTGTCAATAACAGCAAACAACCCGGGAAAGATACACACACACAGGCCCATCATTCCTGCTCCGAAGGAGTGGATTGAATTCAATTTCAGGTTTGAAGGCAAATTTTACAGCCCCAAACAAAATTATCTTAGAAAGTCACTGCTGAGCACACTCGTAATATAAGTAAAAACACTAGGACTAAAGTGAGGGAATTTTTTCCTGGAGTGACAAAGGTTCAGAAGGTGCTAGATGGGGAAGAATGGCTTCTCTTGAGTCCAGATCTTTTGAAACCACAACAATCTGCTTGCAATGGGATTGCTACCAGGAGATACAACCTCTCTAGAATTTTAGTCCACATCAGTCAGTACATGTCACTCTTCATAGGAGAAAAAATATGGCTGCACTGCAGGCTTTGTTGGGATGTACGCCTTTGAACTCAGCACTTGGGAGGCAGAGGCAGGCAGATCTCTGTGAGTCTAAGGTCAGCCTGGTCTACAGAGCAAGTTCCAGGCCATTCAGGAGCTTCAGAGTGAGATCCTGTCTACTCCCAGCAGGTCATGCCCAAGAGATTAGGAAGTTTCCATGGAGTCAGGGAAAAAGAGAGCACTATACAGCCCACTTTTCATGACCACCATGTATTTCTATGATTGAGTGAGATGGCTGATTAACCAAGATGTCCATTAATAGAACCTCTATCACCATACTTACAGGAAGCAGTAGAACTACACACTCTAGAAAAGTGGTAATGAGGCATGGAAGCGAGACACTGGGGCACAGGGGCAAAGTGGGGAAAGGGAACAGCATGCATTTTACTTAAAAGGAAAATCCCCTTGGACCCATGTCAGCCAAGGCTAATGCAGTTATTCAATGCACCCAAAGGCAACTTCAAATAATGAGGTCAACAGTTTGGTGTGTATTTATGTGTGGGGGGGAAGACTTGCGCACATATGTGCACATAAATATTCCTGTGTGTGGAGGTCAGAGGTCAACTTCAGGCGTTGTTCCTCAGGAGCCATTTATGTTTTACAGGTTACACATGTGTATGTGTATGTATGCATGTACACTCAACTGCATGTACAGACCAGAGGACAATTTACAGGGGTTGGTGTTCTCCAGCTACTACGTGGGTCTTGGAAACTGAACAGTTATCAGACTTGGCAACAAGTACCTTTACCCACTGAGCCACCTTAGCAGGCCCCTCTTGTGATTTGAGACAAGGTGTCCCATCGGAACCTATGACTCACCAGTTAGGGTAGGCTGTCTGGCCACAGAGCCCTAAGGATCTGGGTGGCCCTGCCTTCCTGGTGCTTGGATTACGAGCATGAGCCAACTATCATGCACGCCTTTTCACATGGGTGCTGGGAATCCAACCCAGGTCCTCACTCTTGCACAGCAAGAACTTTGTCCGCTGAGTTATCTCCCCAGTCCCCATCACCATTTTGAACACAGAGATAAACCTGGACACCTAGACTGTTACTATAAAGTGCTTGCGGTGGGGGAGAAGGGCTCAGTAGCTAGCTCGGGGATCAACCTGTTTTGCATTTACAAGGCTTCCATGTTCATGAATTTGTCAGTGCTCTGGGGTTTCTTTTCCCTTGGCACAGAGCAGTTACCGTGATGATCAGTCCCATAAAGCACAGTATAAATTTTTATTATGATTGGACTGTGCTGCGGCTGGAACAGCACTGTTCTGCATGGAGGTTTTCAGACATATTATAATTACATTCTGTAGGTTTGCAAATAATGACATAACCCAGTCACCTTACTGTGGGTATGATTTATTACAAATAACAAAATGTTATTATATGGAAATTAGTTTCCACACAACAGCGGCTAGAGGGTTGCTCTCCAGAGTGGCTTTAATCACTAGGATGGGAGCCTGGACCATTTCAGGACCTGGGACAGCGCCAGGATGGCCTTGGTCACCTTACTAGCTGGAGAGACCTCTACAAAAAGCCCAGTGGAGGAAAGGTGTGCAGGGCCAGGGCAATCAGCACTCAACACACCCAGAGCTCAAGGCCGAAGGCCCTCTTCAGCCTGCGGGGAGGAGGCGTCACGGCTTACTTTTGACTTTTCATTTGAGAGTGCTGCCTTCTCCTGACCTCCTGAGCAGCTTAATTCTTTTCTCATAAGGGGGTGGGGGGGAACCTGTCAACCTCCAAATCATCCATAAACTTGCTTTCTCTTTTGCATCTTTGGGAACATTGTCCTTATTTAACAAGAAAGAGACAAAAAAATGCATAGACATATTGAGCTTACATATAAAGAGCATATGGGCACATTGTGCTTGGCGCCATCCACAAACTCAGGCCAGGCTGATATGGAAAATATATGTAGTGAACAGGCAAAACATTGATTGATCATTTAGTTGTTTAACATCTTCCCCAACAAGTGGACGGTCACTGTTTATAAAACAAAGCAGAATGTGGAACTTCCAAACACTCTTGCCAGTTCTCTTTTCTTCTTTCTGCCCAGCGGTACAAGCCTATGCAGTCTAGGAAGTCCAGTCTAACAGAGAAACCCATTCTAGGCACCTCCAGAGACTTTCCAGGTATAATTCATCCCCACAAGATAAGCGATGCTACTTTTCATACAACCTGCATTGTATGGAGTAGAACTCACTGCCCCAGCTCCCTAAGAATGGAAACCAGGTTAGATCCTGGTCAGGGTTTATGAACAAAGTAAGGACTGAAGGGGCTGGAGAGATAGCTCAGTGGTTAAGAGCACTGACTGCTCTTCCTGAGGACCTAGGTTCAAATTCCAGAACCGACAGAGGTGCTCACAACTGTATGTAACTCCAGTTCCAGGGTATCAGATACCTCACACAGACATACATACAGGCAAAACACCTTAAAAAAAGTAAGGTCTGAAACTCAGGCTTCTTGATTCCTCATGCACAGGATCTACTGTTCTTTTGTGGGTATCTAAGGTGACTTAGGGAATGACTACTGTTGAGAGGAATGAGCCATTATGCGTGTTTTCCTTATGCTGAGTCCTTCACTCTGGGGAATCCAGGCCTTCTGCCTTTGTCTGTACTGGAGGCTGATGCAAACTCATCTTATTTCATAAACCTCCAGCGTTGTGTCCGGACGTTTATTTGCCTTTGTTGATATAATTTCAGGATTCAGATGGTGGGGAGCAGAGGCTGGAGGAGGGCAAATGAAGGCAGGACAGAGCCAACTCGTATTAGAGCGTCATGGGGATGGGACTCAGTGAAGCAAACACAGTCGCGCTGTGATCGTTTCAACGCAAGGCTGAATTGCTTTACCTTCCAGATGCTCATGAGCTCTCCGAGTTTTAAGAAAGCCTTCTGACTACCCGATTTTGCAGCAGGGTTTTCAGTAATTTTTTTTTGACATTGGTGCCCAAAGTTTTGAAAGGATAAGTGCATTAAGAATTTAAACACTGGGAAAGCAATCACTCAGTGACATTTAATAACATTAATGCAGTGGGATTACAGAATTAGCACCGTAATGCAGAGCTCAACCCCAGTTTCCTTTCAGTGATTAGAGAATTCCTGACCAATTAACGTGAGAAATCTGCTGCAGCTTGGTGGGGGGGGGCGTGCACAGTCGCTTCAAAACCAGGAGGCTCTTATTCGTACAGGTGAATCCCACCTCTTATTGCCCCATTTTCCAGGATGATTCCAGGGGATGATGCTGAGCTCTGTTTTGTTTGCCACTGGGAAGGGATGATTCCTCACTAGCCAGCCATGGGCACTAATGGCCATGTTGAGTTCTGGTCCACAGGCATTTGAATCTAGTTGGATGCTGTTGTCTGGGAAGATATTTTCAAATGGTTTCTCTTTGTGTGTGTGTGCGTTTGTGTACACGAACGCATGCGTGGAGGTCAGAGATTAACATCAGGATGTCTTCCTCTATCACTTCATGCTGTATTATTTTTGATGATTTGTTTGTTTTTATTTTATGTGTATGTGTGAGCCCCTGGATTTAAAAGGTGTGCCACATGAGAGCCTATACCTGAGGAGGCCAACAGGGGGTATGGGATCACCTGGCATCGAAGGTATAGGTGGTTGTGAGGAGCTTAATTTAGGTTTTGGAAACTAAACTCAGGTCCTGGGGAAGAACACCAAGTCCTCTTAACCACTGAGAAATCTCTCCATGTTCCATTACTTCTTTTAGATTGAGTCTTTAACTGAACCCGGAGTTAGCGATTTTTGCTATTCTGGGTACCTAGCCGGCGAGCCTCAGGACCTGCTTTGTCTCTGCATTCCCAAAGAATGGCTGCTAGTGAAGACTCTTTAGTAGGTCACGTGACCTAGACTCTAAGAACTGGAAATGGACCCACAGGAATATTTCAGTGTTGAATATCTTTCTTTGGATTATAGAAGCCTCTCTCCAAATGAAATCTTACATGGAGACCTAAAACATAAAATGAGTGAAAGGGATGTGTTTTAGATGAATCCAGGGCCTCCCAGCGTCTTCCCACTCTACATCAACATATTCAGTGACTTGTTCTCCAGTTTTCTCCCCCGCATCCCAGGGTATCTGCCAACACACTGTGTACTCTTCATCAGAACAGAGTTCACTCCAAGTCAGGCCTGGGGCTCTGGTTGGATGGAAAGCCTTCCAGATGGGCCCAAAGGCAAGTGTACAAGCAGGTAAACGATAATGCACTCACTCAGGAACACCCCAATGCCCTGCCTAGCAACAGGGTCTCATCATGGCTGCCTTGCCCTCAGGAGAGCACTGAGTGTCCATGAGCTAGCCTAGCCTGGTTCTGCACTTGAATTTGAGCTAAGCCAAGGGGAGTTACATCGAGCAAGTTCCATAAGTCCATCTCTTCTTCCTCACCTGCCGACATGAGGGATAACAGCAGAGCCAACATTGTAGAGAAAGGGCGAGAGGGAGACAGTCTTCCCAAATGGTGTGCAAAAGTATTTAAGGAAACACCTGGACTAAAGGGAAGATCTGTTAAGCTAGCCATCTCCACTTTCCGAGTACCTGTATTAGCCCCTGCCAAACCCAGAGAGGCTCAACTCTGTCAGTATCTTGGCTGAAGCAGGGACAGGGTTTCCTGTGGTACTCAGGGAGGGCCTTCCTTCCATGGTTCTCTGTCTCCCACACCCCAAGATCTCTTCCAGGTCCTGCTGGCCAAATGGGACCATCTTTCAGGCACGTGACAGCCTCTCACTGCTGAGCTGTGACACATAAAGAGATTTACAGTTATAGAGCATCTCACAGTGGATGCGGTTTGTTGGGGAGTGGAACTCATCCCCGCTCGCTGGCCCCAGCTGCACACGAGCTGAGGGAGCCTGCCAGCTTCCTTGTTTCCAGGGTTCTGGGTCCTTGGGGGGTGTTTTGAGCTCACCCTCCCCACACCACAGGATCCCTTTTGCTCCTTGCTCCATTTTTTTTTCTCCACCAGAGAAGGGAGGAGGAGGTGGTCTGAGCTGCCACACAAGGCAGTGACAATTAAGCCCATTCAGAGCCGAGTCATTTGCATGCATCTCCTCACTAGGCGGAGAACACTCAACCTGTCATTATCTCTTGGCATAGCTGGTACCCAAGTCACGTGGTTGTAGGGATGGCGGCTTCCTTTCCTTGGATGCTGCTGGGCAGGATGGAGTGGGGTGGGAACCTTTCCTCCTGGCCTAGACAGGAGGCCAGAGGTGGAGGAGGAAGAGGAAGTGGGTGAGGCACTTGGGCCCTGGGGCAGGGCTGTAGAGGACATCGAGGGAGGACTGGAGGGAGGGCAGGAATCATGTGAGGGTAGCTCCCACCTCCCCAGCTGGAATTTATTGAACGAGATTATCCCTTGGAAAGTATTAAAAGCCACCATTTTGCTGCACACCCACAGAGCAGGCTCCCGGAGCAGCTGTTCCCTCAAAGGCACTCCAGCTGTTCCCTGCCCCCAGTCAGCACCCACTACTTCTCTTCTTTGCCCCTCCCCCAGGTCCAACTCTGCAAAGCTAGTTCCATAAGCTACCCTGCCTCCTCTGGGGGAGTCCAGCGTTTCTCTTCTTAGAAATGGACCTTAAAAAGAACAAGGCTCTGAGGTTAAGATATTGTATGATTCCTCTACCTTGGACCAATGGCCTTTCACAAAGGAAATGAGGCTCAAAGGTCAAGAGGTCTAGTGGCTAAGGGGACCAGAGTCTTCACAGGGAGACCTTGATATTTCTGATTTCAAGAGAAGGCACAATGGATATAGTCTTCAGCAGGACCAGCCTGCCTTTATTTAGAATGGGTGGCACTCCTAAGAAAGATCCAGAGGCACCACCTCCTCCTAAGGCTTTTCAGCATCCAACAAGATCTGAGTCCCATATCTGGACTTGCTTCCTTTCATTTAAGCCTTTGATCCTGGCTTAAATGCAAATACCCATGAGAGAGGCAACGCCATAAATGTGTTCAGTCATTCGCCCTGTAAAAAGACTACGTCTCTTCAGCCTCACCCCAAGCCTCAAGTATAACACTTGATTCTAAAGGAGGAAGAGACAGTCAAAAGAAGATGCTCCTCTTCAACAAGCCGGGGACAGTCAGTAGGGCAGGTGTGAAGGGAATAGGAAAGCAGAGGCCTGGCCTTCCTGGATGGTCTTGTTTTGTTGTTTCCCTGTGACTCAGTGGTCTGGGATCCTTGGCCAATCAGCATGGTGACAGCCAGCCCAACCCCTGAGCGGAGGCTGGAAGAGGAATCTTCCACCCTCACCACATTCTCTGTGGCTGCAATGGGCCATAGGCCCACAAAACACAAGTCCATGTCTCTTTGAAATGCACAGATTCATCAAAAGGGACAATTGTACCCCATGCCTGTTTCACCTCAGAACCAACAACCCTAGCCAAGCATGGCCCATACACGAAGCCTTTGGTGACCTTTGAAAATGAGAGGCATGGCCTGCCAGGGAGGTTTGCGTGCCCACTTTGTGATTTCAGTTTTGGGAGTAGTCTGAGCTGAGACCAGCCTTGAAAAACCCCTCTGCTCCATGTCAGACCCCGAGCACGCGCGGCCTGGCGTGGTCCATTGTCTCAGCATGTGTGTGTTAGTCCTCCAGCTCCCTGGGGGGATTCTCAAAGACAGAGTCCCTGTCTCTAGGCTCAGTGCAAGTCCAGGCATACAGCTATTGCCCACTTAGCACCAACTGATTGACTGCTAGCAGGTACCATTGATTCACTTACAATGTAGCTGAGAGAGTAGCCATCAGAGACGCCATCAGTCCCCCATAAGCAGGACTGGCACAGGCTCTGCTTACCTGGCCATAGCTGGCAGTTAGAATCTTTCTAACTGGCTTCAAGGTTTCTGGAGTGGGGGGTTGCTACCCTCATGCTAGAACTGGACACTTGGGCTAGTTTTGACTCATCTGTGGCTCTGCCCAAGGCTTTAAAGCTGAGGAAAACCTTGGAGCAGTTTCATGGTGGCTTAGTCCTATGGATCCAAGAGTTTTTGAACATTGGTTCTGTATTTACCGTGGAGTAGTGGGCAAGTTAACTTCTCTAGGCCCAGGGTTCCTGCTCTGTACGACGAGGATCACGAACCATCCACATCAAAGTTGGCTATGAAGATGAAACGAGACGGTGGGTGTGAAATGCTCACAGGGGCTGCACACCTACAGACTCCAGGCTCTTTCCTCTTTGAAATGCACAGATTTAAATCAGGGGATGGCGGCACAGGGTAAGTGTCATCCGCTGAACCGCTTCCCCAAGTGATGCAGCAAAAGAGCGGATGAAATCAGCTTAAAGGAGAAAGGGTGCCCTGTGGTTCATGGTTTAAGAAAGGATACAGTACCTCATGGTGGAGAAAGAGACAAGAGACAAAGACCGGGAACAGAAGGCAGTTGATCACAGTGAGACCTCAGTTAGGAAACAGAGTGGGCAGGAAATGGGACTGGACGACAAAACCTCAAGGCCTGTCACTAGTGACCCACTTCCCTCCTACCACCAACTGGGGACCAAATGCTTTGGGGGACGTTTTGCATTCAAACCACATATCCTCTAATAGTTTTTATAGCCTAAGTCTGATGTCTTGAAGGTTCCACAGTAGAATTCAGTAGGAGGGGAGTATTATTATTATTATTATTATTATTATTATTATTATTATTATTATTATTATTATTGTCAATGAGGGGAAAGCCAACTCTCATCTTTCATACAAGTGTAACAGTGAGATCATTTCAGGTGAGGCTACACTAAGAAATAATGTCTTGGACACACACACACACACACACACACACACACAATTTTCTGAATGGTCTTGAAGATCAAGACACTTGTATGAGGGCCAGACACGTTACATCAGTAGTAACTCAAACTTACTGACCATCTACCATATTCCAGACTCGTTTATATAGACTCCTTAAAGTGACCCTTGAGTGAAGGAATTCTTGCACCGTCTTAGTCAATGAGGAACCTCAGTGGACAGTTGCTTCGGCCAGGGCTCCGCACCAGGTACTGTCAGAGCTGGCATTACAAGCCAAGCCTGGCAGACCCAAAGCCCAGGTCCTCCCCTAGGCACACTCATTACCTGCTGTGCTGAGATGCCCTAGGAACACTCTGCAGAGAGTGGGAATGAGTGTCTGTATAAGCGCAGCACACCAGCCTGGTGTCCGACCCTTGGCAGGTACTCAGTACCTGCTGCCTGGACTTGAACACTTCATGGCATAAAGAGATTTCATGGAGCAGCAGGGTAGGGGAAAGGAGAGGTTCTTCTGAGGGAAGTGGCCCCTGTGGTAACAGCATCCAGACCCTTGGGAGGACGTTTGCTCCGAACGCATTGCTGAGGTGATTGCTGTGAGTCTGATCTCTCATTGCCTCCCACTGTCGCACAGCATCCTGCTTCCCTTTTCCCCTCAAGGCTTAATGGCAATGGACCTCAGAGGCCTCACCTTGAGTAAGGAGCCCTGCCCGTGAGTAGGGAGACAAGCTTTGCTCCTTTGATGGGCTTTCTCTTGACTGCCCAAGCTGGGTGGCCAGGATCATCATTGCTGCCACTTCTTTATTTACACTCAAGGGAGGTAGGTCCACCATTCCCAATAACTTTTTTTTTTTTTAAATCACATCCTGTTCTTCACTTGCCCTTCTGACTAGCCTAGCTTCTTCCAATGCTTCCAGTGGCCAAGTGACTTGATTGTCCCAGAGGGCTGAGATGGAAAAGATCTCACCTATGCTGGCCTGTCTGCCCAAGCCTCCTGGCAACAGAGGCTGTCTGGGATCCCGGGATTCCTGCCATGGGGTTGCAAGACCTCTGGGGACTGCCACTGCCCGGCTTGCAGAACACTGTCTGTTGGCTGTGGGTCAGGGAGGGCCCTGAAGGTTGGGGCTCTTCATTGCAGTCAAGCTGTTTTCTGGTTCCTCCTGCTTCTCCCTCTCTCCTTGGTTAGGTCCTTCCAACCCTTCTCTTTGCCCCTTCCCCATATACCACTGCGTCATGGGGCTATCTTGACAACCATTTCCCAGTCCCTCAGCCAAGGCCTCCCCTGTGTCCTTACATTCTGGTCCTCCATCCCCAGGCTTGTGGTGAACCCCTCTGTAAGCAAGTTTGGAGTCCTTCGCCTTCACAGAGACAATGCAAAACTAGACAGGAATGGAGGGAACTCAAGCTGAGACCCTCAGCCAGCTTTCTCTTACTTTGGTGCCTGGCTCTTTCAGTCTCTGTTGAACTAGACTTCTCCACTTCAGCCAGGTCTGTGGGAGATGGGATGTTCGTGTTGAGTGAACGGATGGGCCAGAGACAGAGGGATTTGGAGAGATGTGAGAGTCGGAAGAGCCCCTCTGACTATGGTTCTGTCCTACCTCAGGGGGAGCCAGGCTATGTGTGTTTGAACCCTGACTGTCCATCTTTCTAGTTGTGTCCTCGTGTGGTATCTTTACTGTCCTTGAGCTTTGATGTCACCCCCCCAACCTTCCTGCTGTAAGAACATCCTCTAGGCATGCCATCCCTGGTCCAGGGCTGGGCAGAACTCAAAACACAGCAGCATCCATATTCTTCCCATCCTCATCTTAGCTTTCCATTCCGTTTAATGGGGAAAGCTGAGCTCTGTTGGCCATAAGGGAGATCACAGGAGAACCCAGGCAGAGGACCCTTACTGAGCTCTCACTGGGCCATGAGCTGAGGACTCTTACTCTCTCAGGGTTCCTTCCTTTAAATCCCAGATTTCCTTATTCTAAGAGCCCGAGGCCAGCGATCAGGAAATGTTTCTTTCTTCCATGGTTTCCATGGCTCCATAAGGACCCACTTTCCCTACTCCTCAGAAGGTAAATCCCACCCACAGTGAGGAGGGACAAGTTGCCTTTTCTATTTGTGAATGGCTCTGCATACTAAAGTTCTCTTTAGCAGTAAGTGAATCCTGCGTAGGAGATGGTGAGGGCAGCAAGTGGGCAAGCATGAGGATCCAAGTTCTAATCCCCAGCACCCACACGAAAAATAAGCCAGATATGGTAGGCATAACTCCTCTAGAGCTGTCGGAGGGTGAGACAGGAGAGTCGCTGGGACTTGCTAGCTATCAGCCTGCGTCCAGGTTCAATGAGAGACCCTGACTCAAGGGACTAAGGTGGAGAGTGAGAGAGTAGGACAGCTGCTGTCCTCTGGCCTCTGCGTGCACATGGGTGCACACACAAACACTACACCACACACACAGACCCCCAACCCAACTCTCTCCCTCTCTATCTCTCTCTCTCTCACACACACACCTTACACAGACGCCAAAGAACAAAACCTAACAGAGCATGGTGGTTCGTACTTGTAGTGCACCCTGGAAAGCTGAGGCAGGAGAATTACTATAAGTTTGAGCCCATCCTGGGCAAAAGACAAATAAATGAAGAACAACGGAAAACAGACCAACAGAATGGGTGAACCCCTGTTCCTGGTGCTTGTGGAGTTCAGAGGAGGGCATGGGATCCCCTGGAACTAGAATTAGGGGTTGCTGTGAGTCACCAAGTGGGTGCTGGAAAATGAATTTGCAGATGCAGTCTCTCAGTGTAGCCCTGGTTGTCCACACTACAGTGTAGACCAGGCTATCCTCAAAATCCCAGAGATCCACCTGCCTCTGCCTCCTGAGTGCTGAGATTAAAGGCATATGCAGCCAGACCCAACTCCATCTTAAAATTTTCCTTAAAGGAAAGACTGAAGTGCACGAGCACCTGTGTGTATGTGGTAAACATGCTCATCTGGGTGAAGGCACACACAGAGGCCAGAGGAAGAAGTTAGCGTCCTGTCTGTCACCCTGGAGCTCGCCTTTTAGCTTTAGATAAAGCATCAGTTTGATGCTGTGAGGCGGTAGATCGGGGCACTTCACAGTTGGAGGAAGGTTTTTTGCACTTGACCCTGATTCCATGGCCGACATGCTCAGAACGGGGAGGGTCTGTGAGTGGGCTCCATCTCCCTGAACTCCTTAGAAGTTTTGTTTGGAGGACCAGGAAGGACATCCTATGGATCCATCCCTTCTTAACTGAAAGCCTTCCAGCCTCCACCTTCACGGCCGGCCGGGAGCAGCCAGCTCCCCAAGGAGGCAGCCGCACTCTGCAGCTGCTCCCCAGCTGTCCCCAACTGAGGAAGGGCTGAGGAGGAGAAAAGCTGTGACCCTTTCCAGTCCCTGGTGCACATTCTTAATGTCGTCAAGGTGCTCCAGACATCTCTGCTGAGGTCCAAGGGAGTTTCCAGGGACCGGCCTCCTACTCCTTTTTGTTGCTATAACTATATTTTGTCGTTTCACATTTTCCCCAAGTGACCTGCTCCCTGCTGCCATTTTCTTCTAGATCCCACAACAGCTGGGCCTGGGTCCTGAGTCTACTTGTGCTCCTGACTGGGGCTGCCATGCCAGCAACTGCCTTGTCAACAGGCCGCTCTGTAAACCAACTCTAGTGGCACCTCAGAGGCACCTCTCCCATCCCAAGTCTAGCAAGATGTCCCGGGGACAATGGGTAGATCTGTAGAGAAGAGGCCACGATGTGCTAGGCCTGTAGCATGGGCCTCCAGAGCAGCACACGGCACACTTCCCCTCTGAACAACTGCTCCTATCTTCCCAGTTAAAAATCTTGGTGGTAGTTCCTTGTGGGTGCACACCAAGTCACCCCATTCCTTAGCACAGTCGCCTGGTCCTTCGTGGCGGTTATGTGAGGAGTGCTTTACTACTGAGCTTTTAAGCTGCTGCTGGGTTTCAGGTATTACAAGTCGACCCTGCAAAATCTTGCTCTCTCTTTCTCCTCTCTCTCTTCTCCCCCTCCCTCCCCCTTCCACAACTCTTTCCCTCAGCTATCTAGCCAGCCCTCCCGCCCCCCGTTTATATACTTACACATAGGATTCTTCATGGCTGCGTGGAGAGCTGCCTTCCATGGCTGGAAGGTAAATTCCTAGCTGCGGCTCTGCTATGTTAAAGGGCATTGCACATTCCCTGTGCTTACACCCCTGCCAGGGGGTCTGTGCAGAGGACCCACTTATTCTTAGCTAGCACCCAGTACAGGGAAGCACTTCCTCACCCCCAGCAGCTAGCACATTTAGAAAAGACAAAGCACCCAGTGACTTCTCTGCTTACCCCCTTGCAGCCCTCTGGGGATCACTCACAGCCCTGGCCTCACTCTCTGCCTCCCTCACTTCCTTACTTCTTGGATGCTCTTTAATTAAATTTTTTAAGATTGCATTTTATTTAGTGTGTGCGCACGTGTTCACGCGTGTAGATGTGTGTACTCCATGACCCATGTGTGTGGGTCAGAGGACAATTTGTTAAGAGTTGGTTCTTTTCTGCTATTCGGATCCCAGGGGTCAAACTCAGGTCATCAGGTTAGGCCCTTACCCACCAAGCCATGTCATTGACCCTGAAAGGTTCATCACACACACACACACACACACACACACACACACACACACACACACACA
>NW_026596039.1:7354223-7383224 GCF_907164565.1 Psammomys obesus | reverse complement strand
ACACACACACACACACACACACACACACACACACACACACACACACATGTGAACACACATGCTCACATACACACAAGCACACACATTCACTCACCCATCCATATTTCTTATCCCAAGGAAGAAAAGCTGTCCCTCAGCTTCCAAGTCAGTACCAGCCCCTTGGCCAAGAGAGTCTCGTGACCACACCATTCGTGTCAGAGAGGTATTTGTACTGGACTAGATGGTCAACAGATAAAGGTGTGTCTCCTTGCTGGACTTGGCTTCCTGAGAGCAGGGACTGTGTCTTTCTCACTGCTGTAGTTTTCCCGACATGCCCGGTCCTTGGTGGCACTCAACAGCTTGACCGAACAACAAAACCAACTCATCCTTTGCAGTCAAGCCTTGCTCGGGCTCCATTTCCTGAGTGAAGGGGGTTGGTATCCTCCTAACACCTTGGTAAGAGGTGTGTCACTCTTTCTTCTCCCCCTCTGCAGCCGGCCATGATGGAGTCTCTCCACGTTTCAGGGAGCACACTTTTTCTCTTCCTGGATTTTGAGTCTGTACAGTGCCGCCCACGCCACACCCCTTAAGATAACTCATGTCTTCTCCTCCTTGGCTCCTCAGGGAGGCTCCCCAGCTCTCTCCAGAGACCCCGCCCACAGTCTCATAATATGGCATCTTCTAGGCAACTGTCTATGGCTGAGGGCTGCAGTGGTCCGTGAGTTTTCTGCTCCCCCTTGCCACATGGGATGTGAGGTCGGAGGGGCATAGTGGGCTGCCCCTGCTGTCCTCCGCAGGGTGCTCCGCAGCCCCGGGCACAGGGCTCTGCATCCAGGGCTTAGCCAGCGAGCCTTGGCTGCTTTCGTACTCTGGGGCACTGCCGACACAGCCCCACAGCGCAGGTGAGATTGAGAGGCCCTCCTTTCCCCCGCCCTCCCTGCCTCCCTACCCGCTTCCCTGTAGCTCACGAACTTTCATCGGAAGATCTCCATCACAGAAACTCAGGCACCACTGTCAGGCAAGTCAGGTGTCTCCCACCAGTCGGGAAGGTTTCTATTTTTATTTTCCACGTAAGCGTCATGCCATCCCTCTCTTCCCAAGCATGCTCTTCTCTCCTGCACCCCTTTCCCAATCCAACACACCCCAGCTCCGGCTGTGTCTAAAGTCCCATGTTGTAGGTACCAAGGCAGTTAAGTTTTTCTTGAGGAGCGGAGCTGCTCTCCAGGAGGGGACAGCAGAGCCCTTGGCAGCATGGGGCAAGGACAGTGGCGGCCACCCTGAGTGGTCGTAAGCCACACTGCCCTATTCCTTTATACACCCTGCAGAAACCAGGGAGGGCAGGACCAACACGGCCGCCTCTTCTCACGGTCATTGGCCACCAGTGGGGTGGCAGGGGAGGGCGGCTGGGTACAGAGATGGTTCTTTCGGGCTGGCGGCCCAGTGCTGGAGGAGACCCCTACAGGAGATGCAGCAGTGCTGTTTAAAGAAGCCTGGATGACGTCACAGACTCGCGCCAGGAAGCCAAGGAGTTAGCACGCGACCTGGAGTCCTGCGCTACAGGCACCGAGTGCCCACGCGCCTCTGACGTCGTTCTTGGGTTTCTCCGCACATGCGCCGAAGAGGAGGCTCAGCAGAGAAAGCGCTTGCCTTGAGAGTGTAAGCACGTGAGTCTAGTCCCTAGGACCCACGGGAAAAAGCCCAGCCCTGGTGCTGTGGGGGTTGATACCTGGGCTGGCTGGCCAGTCAGCCTGGTCTGTTTGAAGAGTTCCAGCCAGTGAGAGCCACAGCCTCGATTATTATTACTAAGGCAGACAGTGCCTGAGCAATGATACCTGAGGCTGTCCCGTGGCCTCCACATACAACACACATGTACAGATAAACACACACACATGTGCTGGCCTGGAACAAGTTTGCATATGAGAGCATCTCTCTCTTTCTCTCTCTTTTTCCTGAATAGATGGGCCATGCTCCCCAAACTCCCCTCTTTCATTAGATTCTAAAGGAAGTCTTCAGTCCAGAGGATACCCTCAGCCTTGGTATTATTCTGTGGCTGCAAGCAGGGGACAGGTGTTCTTTCATGCCACTGATAATTGTTGGCGACACATAGTAGGTGTCATAGAAAAAGACTCAAGGGCATATCTTTACTGGCATACTCAAGGCCAGTAAAGAAACAGTTGGAAGCAGGTGGATAAATCCAGGTAGGCTTCCTGGAAGAGGCACATTTTTGCAAGCAAACAAGCTCCTAAAAGCAAGGCAGAAGTTTCAAGGGGTCAGGAGAAGGGGTCCCCAAGGAGTGAGGAATGAGCCCCTGGTCTTCTTGACGCCCAGAAAACGAGATATTTCCTGAGCAGGGACTCCTAATTAGCTGAGGCAGCTCACAGTCCTCCACCAAGAACAAGAAATCAAAAAGTCAACACCAGCTCATTAAATACTCGGGTCTGGCTAGCTATTAAAAGAATTTCCATTTCTGAACAGGATGCCTACCAGGGAATGCCAGCCCTAAATATAAGCCAGCCCCCTCCCTGCCAGGAGACTTTACTGAGGCAGGCAAGAGGGAGGGCTTGGTGGGGATGTGTCATCACCTTTAACATCCAAATATAACCGGCCCCAGGGGGTCAGAGACTAAGTCTGCTCTTCCCAGCTGCCTCCTGCCAGAGCCAGGAGAGGGTGGAAGGGAGACAAGGACAGACCCCTGCAAGGCCTGGAGGTAGGGGCTGCAGACAGCTGCAGCTGCCCTGGTCCTGGTTCAATCACTGTTCGGAGGGAGGCCGTCAGAGGCCTATCCCGGTGGGTTTCCTCTGGAGACCGAAGGAGACACTCTCGGATATCAGCAACCACTTCTCCTTTTCAGGAACTATTCCTGAGACACGGGGGAAGCCCCCCCCAGTTGCCTCAGATGCTGAGATTTACCTAGGTCTGTGTGTGTATGGTTGTCAGAGCCACATGCCACACGTGCCTTTTTAGTTAACAGTGAACTGTTTATACAGCGCTACGTCCCTAAGACATGGTCTGGTGACATGGAGCCATCTTAGTCTATCTAAGCTCACTTCAAGGTGGTCCCATGACACAATGACCAGAAGGTAGCCCTTTGCTAAGCTTCCCGTGATCCCCACTGCTGTGTGTGTGTGTGTGCTTTCTTTCTCAGGCTCTCACTCTACTGTTTAGTGCTCACATCTCTGTTTGCAGAGATCAGAAGTTCCTGGAGATCACAGGTTTGGGCTGGCCACAATTCCATCCTCAGTGTTAGCATAGCATCCTCTGACTGTCTGGTTGTGGTTCATTGGTCTGGGATGAAGGTGGCCATGGGGACCTCAAAGTCCCAGCTGTTGCTGCTTACACAGAGCTGGTAGCCCGGTTATCCAAAAGGGAGCCTTCATCAGTTGATTCTCATTTCTCCTCTGCTCCCACTCCCTCCTTCAATCCCCTGATGCTGATTATTAAAACAACCTCCCAGGTACCCAGGATAGGAGAATTATCTCTTCGGGGCTTAAGAGAAAACTCAGGCCCAAGGTCATGCAACTAATTAAAATAGAGCTGGAACCCAGTTCAGGTCTTCCCAGCTCCTGGCCCAGCCTGAGCTCCCAGGATCTAGCAGACCTCCGGGGTAGGATTTTGACATTAAGAAAGGTGAGCCCACCATCAGACTGTGTAGTGGAGAGAAGAAAAGCCATGTCACCACACAGGACCCAGCACCTGTCTGCCTTGAAATGCGTGTGGTGCTGCCGCCGCCAGGCAGCCTGGCCTGGGATGAGTCAGGCTGGAGGTGATCCCAGAGCGAGGGCAGGCTCTGGTGCCCACAGACAAAGGGCATTATTTGCCATCATTGGTAATCACACATGGCAAAACTCACTGAGTATTCTGTAGCCAAACAGTCCGCCCCAGGCTGTTTTGGGCCACACGTCATTTTTGTGGTGGGTTTGGATAGAAGATCCGTTGAGTTGGAGTGGGGTAGCTGGGAAGGTCACCTAAGTTTCTGTGACTTGGTTTCTCTGGCTGGGAGAGGGAATACTAAGACCCCATTCACTGGCTTTTGTGACTGTGAAATGGGGGGGAGATGCTGACGAGGGAAAGACAACACCACCCACATGACCCTCAATGTGCGGAAGAGATGCCGGGATCCATGGCAACCTTGAAGCTCTAGAACATGCTGAAGTTTGTCACCAGAAGAGCTGTCTTTGGGCAGTAAGGCCTATGTACATGCTCCAGGACAAGGAATTCTGCCTAGAGTGAGTTTGCCACTGATATATATATATATATATATATATATATATATATATATATATATATATATGATGTTTGTGTAAATATATATACATATATACATATATAGTGTGTGTTTGTGTCTGTCTTTCTGTCTCTCTCTCTCTCTGTGTGATGGCTCAGTGACTTCCAGAGCATATATGAGGGCAGATCTCCCTGCTTCTTTTATTGCAGCTTCCCTGCTGAGGCCATGTGACTGGGCCGTGTAGAAGAAACTCCAGCTGGAGAGTGAGGTGCCCCACCGTGTCCCGAGCAGGTGCTCTGGGCAGAAGAGCAGCGCTGCTTCCTAGGCAGGAGCTCCTCACAAAATCTCACACGTGGCTGGAACAGGACAAGGGTTCCTTTGGAGAATGTGAGTCTCCGCTCTAGTTGGGAGGATTACAGGGTCCTGAGGAGCAGGGACACGGGCCTCCTGCTGGTGAGCTACTGCCTCCTCAGATCTGGGACCCAAGGCCAGCTCACAGCCACCCTATTTTACCTCACGCAGGCGGCCTTGATGTTTGTCCCACTGCCTGCTGAGAAGGTCCCATGTAGCAACCCTGTATAACAGAATCCCTGGGAAGGAAAGTTTTCTGGGGCCATTTGATGTTGTGGCCTCCCTTGTCACTGCTGGTGAGTGCTGTTGCCTGGCGTGCTCACTACCACTCAAATGACCTCCCCATCCTACTGGGCTGGGGCTTAGTGCTCTCAGCAAGTCTAGACTGTCGTCAGCTGCCACTCATGGCAGAGTGACGGCTGGATGGACCACTCCCACAGCTGGAGCTGACACAGGGCTTAGGAAGGCCTCCAGCGTGACTTCATTCTGTGTATGGGTGCACAGGGCAGAGGGCGACACCAGGGGTTTTCTTCAGTTGTTCTTGACCTCATTTTTTGAGTTAAGGTCTCTCCCTGAACCCAGAGCTTGGTGATGTGTCTCTATTGGCTGGCCAGTCTGTCTCAGGGATTCTCCTGAGGCTACCTGCCCAGCTCTGGGATTAGGGGCGCACATTGCCAGGCCTGGCTTTAAACAAAAACAAGACATGAGTTCTGGGGTCAAACTCGGGTTTTCAGGTTTGCCCAGCAAGAACTTTATCTACTGAATTATCTTCCCAGGGCTACCGGCCTCTCCCACCCTGACCTCTTGACCACAGGCTGGGAAAGAAGGGTAGAGAAAGGATGGATAGTGGGTCTAGGGGTGCAGTTAGGTAGAAGGAATGGAGGAGCTATAAACTGTGTTCATAGTCCACAGTCGCAGGATGATGTGGCTGCTAGCAATGAACAGTATATTTTAAAACAGCTCCTAGGACATATTTTGAATGTCTCCAACCCAAAGAAATAAAAGTCCTTTGAGGTCATAGGCTTGTGTATCACCCCTCTCTGATCATTAGACTCCCTTTATAGGCACTGAGATGTCACATGGACCCCAGGAACATGCACAACACTGATGTACCCCAATCCGAGCAAACGCACAGCAGTAGCCCCTGGTGGGAATGCCCACACGGCCCCCGTGCTCTCAAGGGGATTTCCTGCTTGGGGCTTGGCCAGTCTCTTTCCACAGTGAGCAACACTATTTCATCTAGGTGGTAGTACAGCTTGCTGTGCTGTGGGCACACACCCGAGCTCATGCCAGGGCTGGATGGCGGGATCTCACAAACACAGGCTTAAGCCAAGAGGTCAGCCTCCACTGCATTTCACACAATTAGATTTAGTTTTTTAAAGATTTGTTTGCGTGTGCACGTTCATGCAGGCCACAGTTCACTCGTGGCAGTGAGAGCCCAACTTGCAGCAGCCCTTTCTCTCCTTCCAGCTTGGGGGTCCTGGGGTTCAAACTCAAGCAGTCAGCTTTAATCCCTGAGCCATCTCCCTAGTCTATCGTGATTAGACTTTCTTCTGTCTTGTTTTACTTTCTCTTGGGATGGGGTACCAGAAGGGAAAGACACGGCCTTTGGGGGCACTGGGGGTGTCAACCGGTCCCAGAGGGAGGTGGTGATTATGCGTGTGTGTTTGCTTCCTGGCAGATCATTAAGCTGCACATCTGCAATCTATGTCCTTTGACCCAGGTGCACTGCACTTCATTAAAAACGTTTATTGCAGAGATCACAGCCCAGTCATGATTGATTTTTAAGATAATAATAATATGGAATGACTAGTACAGAAGTTGACAACATCTCACAGAGGCACAGCAGCCAACAGGGAGCTTCCGGGGAGAGCCTGACGTTTTTCAGAACTACAGTCAAAAGTCTAGCCATGATCAAGACAACGACACTGACCCAAATCTGCTGACTGCTCTTACAAGCGGATGCAGCTCCAAGTATTTGCTATGTATTATTATTTCATGGGACGTGGTGTGTGTGTGTGTGTGTGTGTGTGTGTGTGTGTGTATGTGTGCATGTTCCTTGTGAAGAAGGTATCTGTATGTGCGTGCATATGTTCATGTGGGGGGGTATTTATGCACATGTATGTGGAAGTCAGAGGACAACCTTCGGTGTCTACCTTTTTTTTTTTCTTTCTTTCTTTTTTTTTTTTTCTTTCTTGAGACAGTCTCCCGGTGGACAACAAGCTCCAGAGATCCATCTACTTCTGCCTCCCATGTGCTTACAACTGTGTGTTAGGACATCTGCTTTTGATGTTAAATGTGGGTTCTGAGGATCAAACCCAGGCCCTTGTGCTTGCAAGACAAACATTTTACAGACTTAGTTACCTCTCCAGCACTTCATTCCAACAATGCTAGGGGCTTAGTATTCTTATTTTGTAGAAGGCCCAGAGAGGTTAGGTAGGTAGTGAAAGGTCACACAGCACACCAATGGTGGATCTGGGGTTCTAGATAGTTATTAGATGTTGAGACCATCTGAGATCCTGCATCACCTCAACCAAAGGCATGCCTGGGCCTGTTCTGAGGAAGGTGTGCTCCATGCTCGGCCACTGGCTCCAGTGTTTCTGGGCAACTGAGAGGAAACCTATTCCAGCGGGGTCGATGTTGTGATATTTTTAAAAAGAAGTAAATAAGCCTCGTCATTTGCATGATATTTCATGCTGACTCTGCCTCTCAAACTGTTATTCCATCTACACACGGCACTGTGGGATGCCTGAGATATTTTATAAAGTTAATAACTTTCTCTTAATTGGATGAGTTTATAGAATAGTCTGTGCAATTAACAATAATTACGCCAAAGACACTTTGATTCCAAGGATGCTCCACAAACACTGGCAGATTAAGCCATTTAGGAAAAAAAAAAAAAAACAACAAAAAACCCCACAACACAGACTCACACAGGCTGGCTGCCCAGCGAACATCAGCCCTGTGACCCAGAACAATCAGGTTTCCAGGTCACATGGGGGAGGAAGGCTTCTGAGAGAGGCCAGAAGGGAAATGCCTCCTGTCACACTTCAGAATGTTCCTCTGTAGGTTGGGGAAGGGGTTGGCAGGGCCCGGTCTTGCTACTACTTGTTGAAGGACACTGTTTGTCTGTGGCCAGGTAGCCATGTTGGACATTGCTTCCTGAGCAGCTGGTAAAGATTCATGAAAAACCAGATCTGAAAATCTCTTCTATCTCCTTTTTCCTCTCTCTTCTTCCTCTCCTCTCTCTTCCACCTTCCCTTCCTCCTTCCCTCTCTCCTTTCCCATGCTTCCTTTGATTCTACTCTTTTCAGAAGGATGTCTCCTGTACAAAGAGCAGTAGGCCAGGGACACCATATTCAATTACTTGAATAGAACTTTTGAGCTCTTCACTGAACCTCTTCACAAAGTTCTAGATCTGCAAGGGCTGGAGGGGGCCTTCCCCTCATCTGATGGCTGCTCAACTTCGCCAACATCCTCCCAGCCCCTCTATTGACAGGAGCCCTTTTCCTACAGAGATCACATTCTGTCTTAAGATAGCTCTAATGGTGAGAAAAGTGTCCCACATTCCTGCATACAGATCTTACATTAGTCCCTACTTCATAGCATGGCTCTTCCGGATGGGACAAAGGAACCCCACTTCTGTATCACCCAGCTGCTCCGCAGGACTCTCTCCTGCGACAGTCCTCTTCCATGAGCAGTTGTGGCACTGAGGGCTTCCCTGAAAGACATGTCTGTAGGCGAGCCTCAGAATGCCAACACTGCTCACGAGGCACGCTCTCCCTAAGCCTCCTCTGCCAAGGAAGCTCGCCTGTCACCTTTCATAGGACACAGAACCAGCTTCAGAAACCCATCCGTCTAAACGGCCCTGCAGGTAAGAGTACAGCAAGACAACCCAACAGGTCCTCCAGCTAAAGGGACCATGTGACCCCATTTCTCTCTGTAGTGCCTTCAGATTTGGGTTGAAAAAAAATCAGTTTTTGCAGACAAATAGGTGTCTCTTTTGGAGCTGAAGGAAAAAAAAATATCACGGGAGGGGAGAGGTATCCTTACAGGTCCACGGAGCGCAGGACTCAGAGATGGGTCTCTTGCTAATGAGGTTGCTTTAACACCTGTGGGCTGTTTGTAGGTCCCCTCGGGAGAGCCTTCAGGGCCCTTACTGCTCACTCGAGGGTGTGTGTCCCAGGAGAGAAGCCTTCCAGACCAGCTGCTGAGCCATGCAGAAGCCTCTTCCATTGCAGTATTAAGCCTGTCCCAAGCCTGGCTGTGTGAGCCAATTCCAGACCTGTTTCCCTGCTTTTCTCCCACTTTCCTCCCCAGCTCTGCTCTTGCCTTTATGGTTCTAGCTCGGGGCGCCTGTGCCTGGCCCATCTGTTCAGTCCCATATGCTTCCCGCAAGGACTGCCAAGTCAGGGCCTGGTGCTCAGTGACTCGACTCCAGCCCGGGGCGGCTGGTCTCAGCTTTCTCAGTCCAACCCGGTCGCTAGGAAACAGCCTCATTGTGCATCAAGGGCAGCCTTGGATTCGGTCCTGAAGTAGTGGCAGGGACAGGGCACCTGGGCACCCAGATGGGCACCTGATGGGTATCCAGGCTGACTTTCCTCAAGGACCTTCCATGAGTCAGTCGGGCATGACCCTGGAAGACTGGCCCTCGGGGCCTAGATCCTTCCAAGGTAAAGACAAACCAGGATCCTCTAAGGCTAGCAGGTTCCCTTAGCGTAAATCTAGACCATGGTATGGAGAAACGTTTCAGAAAAATAAAGATTTGGAGAAAAATGGGAGAAGCAATTAATCTCCTTGTACGCCTTTGCAAATCTGAAGAACTTAACTGTGGACTTCACTGATGTGTTTCCTTTCCAAAATGGCAGTAGATTTAAAGGCACACACAGATGACTATCTGTAGCAGATTGTAAGCAGAGATGTTGCTGCGAGTTTGCAATGAGTCAGGTCTGTCTGAGTGATGATGTGACTGAAATCCCTCCCATCCGCCTCCCCAGTTTACCTACATTTTGGGAAAAACAAGTCTCCCTTGGCTTCATTTATCTCTTCTTGTTGATGGGACAGATTATAGATTGGGTCATACACACCCACAGTGTACTTCTCTGAAGCAAATTCTGCTGTGGGCCACTGAGGCCCAGTACAGGGGTATCATATGGGCTTTGTAGTAAAATTGCTGAGGTCAAATTCTGATGCCTCACTTTCCTAGCCAAGTGATCTTGGGTAACTTGCTATGGGCCTCAGTTTCCTGGTGTGGAAAATGGCAATGCTGGTTTCACCCATGACTTTGCTGAGAGGATAATTAAGGTGAGCACTCGCTGCCACAGCACCAGTCACAATCACAGGGGGAGTGAAACGCCGAGGTGCCCCTCCTAGTAAAGACAGCCTGGCAGTGTCAAAGTCCCAGATGTGACTGGCCAAAAACAGTACCCCAGATTCTCCAAAACAGCAGCTAAAGCTCTGGAAGGGAGGTCTGGATGTGACCAGAAAGCACAGACCTGCAGACCCGGCCCAATCCAGCTTCTAAGCACAAGGCAGAACTAGGTGGGAATTTCATAAGCCCCCAACAGTGCAGACCTAACAAATTGCTCTCTTTACCCCATCGGTACCTGTAAAGCCTGCCAGCTCCCTCCCTCCCTCCTCTCTCCTCTTTCTCTTTGCTCCACTTCCCCTCCCCCCTAAGATGAGATTGGATTCCAGTTTTATAGGGACATTCTGACACCTACAGCCAACCAACTGCTTCACTTAATAGAAAGACACTGTGACTGAAATTAACTCCAGAGGGGAGTTTCCAAGCCATTGCTCAGGCAGGCTTGTCTGCTTGCTACCAGTTTGGACTTGGCCTCCGTTCTGCCATGCCTCCTCTTCAGGCCTTCCTTTCTTGTCCTCACCATGGCTAGGAGGAAATGCTGTTGCTTCTAAACATCCATGTTAGACCCAGACAGGCAGGATAGATGCCCACCTTGCAGGGACAAGGATGAAGGATGCAGAAGCTGGAGAGGAACAGTCTTGGAGCTGGACTGATGAATTCCAGTTTCATTTCCATGTATTAGCCTTGGGATTTTAGGCAAGTCACTAAACCTTCCCGGGCCTCGGTTTCCTCAGTTGCAAAGTGGGTACAATAGTAACAACTGGGCAGGGTGATTGTGAGGACTGTGGAAGAGTGAAAACACACCAAGTGGTAGCAGGTGCACAGAATAGGTATTCAAACCATGGTAGACGTCGGGCCAGCGAGACGGCTCGGCAGCTGAGGGCACTTGCCACCGAGCCTGATAATCCAGTTCCATCCCTTGACGCTACACAGTGGAAGGAGAGAACCAGCTCAAAATGTCTTCCGACCCCTACACACTCACAGTGGTATGCATAACACACACACACTTTGGAGGAGAGGGAGAAAAATCTCCGAGATCAGAGGACTCAGTCATTTCAGCTGGTTGTTTACTGCCTAAGGATACAGCGTAGATTGAAAGTTGTAACTACTTGGGCTCCATTTAAACCCAGGTCAAGGGCTGAGATGTAGATCTCTGTTGGAGTTCCTAACCTAGCATGCATAAGGCCCTGGGTTTGTTCGCAGCATTACAAACACACGCACGCATGCACGAACACACGCACATGCACACACCAAAACCAAAATAGAATAAATAAAAAAATCTCCCTCTAGTAAGGAGACTTTTTTGATTAAACCACTTGGGTTTGTGTTTGTTTTGATTTTTGCAGTTTTACTAGGTGACCTTTGACACTTATGAACACATTTGAGACCACGGAGAAAACTCAATTATAGGTCAGCCTGTCGGGTAGATACTTAATTTGTACGATATTAAGAAAGAATTTAATGGTAAGGAATTTCCAGTGACTCAATGCTCACACCTCTCCGTGAGAACCGGAAAAGCAGACCAGCTCTATTAGACTAGGGTTTCTTTGTCAAGGGCGGAGCAAAGAGAATAGGATTTTGGTAGTGAAGTCTTTCCCTTCTGGGCATCAAACCCAGGGCCTTGTGCTTGATAGGCAAGCAATTCACTACTGAGCCACACACTCCAACTATACCCCCGTGGATTATTTAGAGACGAAATGAGATGGTGTTCACCTGCCATTCACTAGCGAGGTATTCAGGGGGGAGGTAGGTGGTTGCCCTATGCTTCCATTTTTAAGTTGAAAGGTTACCACAAGCCAACAGAAAGGATCTGTTTTCTAAAAAGTGTCCTGGATGGCCAAGGACCTAGCTCAGGGGTAAAGTGCTCTTCACACAAGCACCTGAATCACGTCCCCAGCCACCACGTAAAAAGCCAATGTGGTGGCACAGATGGAATCCCAGTGCAGAGATGGAGAGATGGGATAATGCCTAGGGCCTCTTTACCCCCATTGGAGACCCCCAAGGTCCAGTGAGAGACTGTCCCCAAAACCAAGATAGACGGATCCTGAGGCTGACATCTAGCCTCCAAGTGCATGTGGGGCATGCTTGCACTTGCTCATGAGCACACACACGCACACACACACACACACACACACATACACACACACACACACACACACTAGCAGCCCATCGGCGCATGCACATCAGGTAGATTTAAGGGATATTTACCTACCAGTCCTTTTCACAATGCCTAAAGCTTAGGTGACCCTCCCGACACACTTGCTGGATGACACATGGGATAAGAGAGTGTTTTCCAAAATGAGGAGCCCCCTCAAAAGAAGAAAGGGACTGTTGAGACTGTCTTCTCCACCGTCTTTAGCCTTGCCCAGCCCCCAAGGGCCAGCAGCCTTGGCCTGGATGTGCTGCAGACATGAGGGAGGCCGGTCTGTTCTAACACCCCTGCTTCCCCAAGGCTCTGTTCCATTTCTGGAGTGAGCCTATGAAGTTGAGAAGTTGCCATCTGTATGATGTAAGCCCTGACTGGTCTTCCAGGAGCAGGGGCCATGTTGTACCTTCTCTCTCTTCCTCATTTCCCTTTGATGGATGGTTCAGGGCTGGGTGGGAGCAATCTGACAATGGGGGGAAATCTGTAAAGTAAACATCCTATATATGGATCTGACACATTACAAGCTGGGTAGGCGAACCCTTCTGGATGGAGGAGATCATGGCTCCTAGCTCATGTATGGTTTCTCTTAACTTAACTCAGAACCACCAACCCTCTGGTGGATGAGGTAAACTCAGAACCCAGGTCCTTTAGCAAAAAATGAGAAACAGGTCAAGTTCATGTCAATTTCCTACATTTTGGTATTGTCCATTCTTCTACCCAAGGCTCTTGGGCTTCAGAAACTTTCCTTGGATGCTCTGTGGGTAGCCATTTCAGTAAGTGATACAGACCATATGTAATTAATATCTACTGAGTCCACACTGTGTCCCTATGCTCTTCCACTACTGGTGCCGACCTTATTTGAAGCTTGTCTGAGCCCCAATCCTGGTTCTCCTGATGACAGGTGGTGTGGCCTCTAGCTTGTTACCCATCCCTTAAAGCCCTGTCCCTCTGGCTCTGTGCTCCCACAGAACACAAGAACTCGGGTTTCACCCACTTACACCAAATGACAAAGAGGGTCATCTGTTTGTCTACAATGCTTTTCCCTGCCTAGGACAGGATCTGGGCTTACTCTTGGGAAAGGTTCTGCCAATGAGCTCACCTCCAAAGTAGGCATGCCATCAGCACCTCTCTCACTGCATTGCTAGAAGGCTGAGTCAGACGGCACCTCTAACATACACAGCCCTGGTATTTGGGAAATGTTCCATGAATTCAGCTTTTAACCAAACCTCCAAAAAACAAAAAAATGAGGCAGCAGAAGTTCTGGAATCTGAATGACTTTCCCAAGGTCACATACAGGGGCACTTGAACCCAGGGCTTCCATCGAGACCTATTGCATACTTCTATCATAGGACATGACCAATCTGAATAACGTGTGCTAGATACAAGTCAAGAGAAGATGGCTTACTGTTTTCTCTACACAAAAGCACAGTGACAGTCCCTACAGGAGCTGTCAAGACTTGATCCAAAGAGAATAAAGCCAGGCAGCCAAGTGCCATAGAGGACAGGTGGAAGACAGCTCCACGCACAGGCCACGTGGTGCAGAGGCAGAGCAGCCTAGCTTCATTAAACCATTCACTTTCTCTTCACCATTTGTTGGTTTCCACTTAAAATAAGTCTAGCCGACTCACAAAGCCACCCACCAGCTTCAGCTTGATTGAAATCAGCTGAATCGAAATGACAGCCTCGCAGGACGTTTACAGAGGAGGGTGAGAAGAAGGGGACTGAGTTGGGAAGACTTCTCCTCCAGTCTGGCCTCGTGGCTCCTGACAGCACCATGAACGGAAGGCCATATTTTCCTGCAAACAGAAGGTTATCGGGCCATTCAAAAACCCATCTGTAAATGCACTCTCAGGGGATAAGGCATTGAAAGTCAGCTCATCATGTATTTAAGAGTGTCTCTGGTGCTCTTGGCATTGACCCATTAGATTCTTATCTTAATCATTTCATTTATGTATGGGTGACACAGTCCTTTTTGCACACTGGTGGCCCAGTTCACAGTCTTGAAGTCGTCATGTGATATTTTTACTTGTTCAGCACTGAGCGTGGTCCCTGGAAGCTCTGTCTTGCTTCCTTCCCTAGGGCAAGGCTTGTGAGCCCTAGGTTCGAGTATAACTTACCACTCAGAATCCCAGCCTCAGAAGCCAGCGAGTCTGAGAATGGGGGTTGAGGGGAATCATCTAGCAAAGCTTTCTCAGGGTGCAGGCAGAGATAAGTTTGTAGTTTGGCAGAGGAGTGTGTGGGAGGCAGGCCTGGCTTTCCGGTTTGGTCATTGGTTCCCAAACTTGTCTCTACAGAGAGCCACGAGAGTGGTTTTAAAACCCACCCATGTTTCTTTCACCATTTTTTTTAAATAACTTATTTGGTCTTGGGTATAGCCTGAGCTTTAAAGAGGTAAAAAAAAGACCCAATATAATTCTGATAAGAGGTCACATTTGGGAATCATAGTTTTGGGTCCGTTCAGAAATATGGGCTTCATTTTATTCCTGAATGAATGTCTCCCATACCTAACAGATTTCTCCAGAGGGGATTCTAGGTGGGCATCATCTTAAAGGAAAGGTTTCAGGTCCCAGGAAAAGATCCCCAGGTTTACAGAACAGCCCCCCTTCTCCATCTCCTTCCTAAACACCTGCCGCTTCTTCGCCAGGACAAAGCTCTTTATCCCACAGTGAGAGATGAGGCTTAAGACAGCAATGCCCCTGGGAGAAGAGTGACTCAAACCAATGCTCAGCTATAAATGACTGATGAGGAGGAGGGGAGACTCAGACATGCTGACAGCCTGACAGGAGAAGTGTGAAAATAGTAAAGGCAGGGACACCCTCATTTTAGAAACCAAGAAGCCTGGTCCCGGAGGTTTGACCCACCTTGGCCTAGGCAGTCTGCTCCACGGGGCTCAGTGGAGTCAGCAGCACAGGGAGGGCTTCGGCGTCTACCCAGCATGGGGTGCTGCTGACCTTGAGTGGCAGCTGAGAAGGGGTGGTCTCTGTGTAGGCGGTTGTCAAGCATTTTTTCACGAACAGCACCTGTGGGTTCTACCTCATGCTGGCATTCACTGTGCGGTGTCCAGGGACCCTGAGTAACCTGTTGTGTGTGAGGCTGCCAGCATGTGTTAATCACTCTGTTCGCTGCTGTGACCGAGTAACTGGCAAGAAATGACTTAATGGAAGGAGGCTATTTCTTTTGGCTCGTGGCTTGGGGATGTGGTTCATCACGATGGGGAAGGCATGGCTGCAGTATGGGCTCTCAGTGGTGGCAGTGGGGGCTTGCTCATATTTGGACAGGCCAGGGAGCAGAGACAGGAGGGAGTCAGATGGTTTTCTTCAGTCCTGGAACCCTAGACTATGGGATACTGGGTGTGTCTTCCCTTCCCAGTTAATCCTTTCTGAATGTGCCCAAAAGTGTCTCTTAGGTGACTCCAAACTCAAGGTTAACTGTCACACTGCCCAAGGAAAACCAGCCCAGCGGTTCATGTCTCCTTTGAGAAACGCGATTGCTCTCCATGCCCCTCCAAAGGGATTGTGGGACCCAGCCCCTCCCCTTCTCTGCCTCCTGGTTTGTGTTTTCAGTGGCTTCCTTTACTACTGATGCTGGCCACGATTTTCCACCCTCAGCAGAGCCGCTTGTGGACCACTTGATCTTCAACCGGAACCCTCCATGACCACAAACCTAAATAAACCTTTCCTTCTCTAAAAGCTGCTTCCCTCAGTGCTTTCGTTATGACAGTGCAAGGCGGACTAATAACAGTGCCTTTGTGTTAACATCTCCCAGAGCCCCACTTTCAGAGTTTCCCCTGCCCCCAAGAACCAGTCACTGCCTCTGGATTTGCTGGTGTGGCTTTGGTACTGGCAGCATAAGCAGCTGCCCCTAGGTAATCTGTACAGGCCCCATGAGGCCAGCAAGGGGGACGCTGTGATCCCACCAGCCTCTGGGACATTGTCTTGCCTTCTAGAGCCAAGCCCTGGGCATAGAGAGCTTAAGAGTCCCATACCAATTTTGGGATAGAGACACAACAACAACAACAAAAGCCTCTTGGTTTAGCATAGCTCAGTCCTGCTGAGACTTGGTCCGAGAACGAGTCCACACTTCCAGCTGCCTTTGCTCAGCCTTCATCCCTGTGGCTGCTACTCAAAGTGTGGATTTTGAGGGGGGGGGCGTTCCTTCTTGTCCCTGCTCCGCAGTGCAGGGCAAGTGGTAAATGTGGGATACACACTGCTCCCTGGTGAGAGAGCTGAGGGTGCTCGCTGGACTTTATCCAAGTTCATTTGTCTTTTATTCCCCCTTGGATAGTGGGGCAAGGCAAGATAGATTGGCTATTACCAGGTGACTAAAGAGTCCTTGCAATCGATGGACCTCTCTGAGCTTACTCCTCATCTGCAAAGGATGCTCGGGACGATGCTAAAGGATGTGGAAGTCTTTGGTAGCTCTCATGGCTGTACATAATCCAGCTCCCTCTGAGCTGGGGCACTCGTGTTATCTGCGCAGGCATTCTCTGCTGCTGTGACTCCAGAGGCCATCCCTGCAGGCCTCAGGCCAGGCAGAGCCCAGGTCCCTAGGGCAGCTGCCCCTCTGGCACACTCTTCTGTATTGCCCCCTCAAGACTCTGAGGGCTTAGCCACAAGCATTGGACACACAGTGGGACAGATCTCAGAACATACTGTCACCAGCACCCCACCCATCCGGAAAGAAAGAAATGGGGAGAAGAGCCCACAGAAGCAACCAGCTAGCTCTGCCAGCTCCTGGGAGACTTACACATTCAGAAGGCTGGGATGACATTTCCGGTGAGAAGTTTTATCCCTGTGGTAAATAACCTCTAATAGTGCAGGTCATTACACTAATTACAGCAGATAATTAATTTTCTCATTCTTCCTATTTATTTATTTATTTAGGTAGCCACCTCTCACTAGAGAAAGGAAATTTATTCCTTTGCTTTCGGGGTAGATAGGTCTGAGCAAATCCGTTTTTGCTGCTGTCTGAGATGGCAGGAGTATTTCCCCTCGCTCTGCTGGTATGGCACTAGAGGTGACTGAGAACCCCTGCCTTCTTGGACAGGGGTCTTAGACTTCGCTCTCATTCAGAGGCTTCCTGCTCAGCATGCCCTGAGGCAGGCTCCCCACTGGTCTGGACACAGGCCAGTGCTTACTTGCAAGGCTGTGATGGAAGGTGGTCTCACTCGGGTCCTGGAGGGTCACTTGGTACAACCATCACTCTAGCTGTTTCTAGCTCCACGCTGTCACTGCTCTGGTTTCACAGAGTGGTCCCCAAAGGTCTATGGGTGGAAGGTGTAACTCCCAAGTTCACCATCGGGAGCTGCTGTGGGCCTTTAGGAGGAGGGGTCTCCTGGGAGGTCCTTAGGTTATTGGAGGACTGTTGGACCCAGCTCATCCTCTCTTCTGCTTCCTGGCTTATAATTTTTTTTAAAGATTTATTTAGTTAGTTATTATTTATGCAGTATTCTGCCTGTATGTTAGCCAGCAAGCCAGAAGAAGGCACTAGATCTCATTATAGATGGTTATGAACCACCATGTGGTTGCTGGGATTTGAACTCAGGACCTCTGGAAGAACAGCCAGTGCTCTTAACTTCTGAGCCACCTCTCTAGCCCCCTGGCTTGTGACTTGAGTGGCTTTCTTTACTACTGACTCCTAGCATGATTTTCTACCCTCACCAGAGCCACAGAGTCTGGACCACTTGCTCTTCGACTGGAACCTCCAAGACCACGAACCAAAAAAAAAAACCTTTTTTTTTCTTTTTTCTTTAAAAGTTACTTCCCTTGGTGTTTTTGTCACAGCAGCACAAGGCTGACCAATAGCAGTACCTTTGTGCCACATCTCCCCTGAGGCCCACCTCCAGAGTTTCCCCAGCCCTTGATAAACCAGTAATTGCCTCAGGAGGGACCCCAATTCTTACCGTAGCCTTGCTCAGCTTTCAACTCAGTAAACAGAGATCCTCACCCAAGTTCATTTCCACAGTCTCCAGGAGGGAATGTGTGAGCAGCCATGGCTAGCACAGCCAAGACACTGTCTATGTCTTACCCCATTCAACTGATGAAGAGCTCAACACCTTAATTTTGGAGCAAAGAGGAAACTGAGGCTCAAATAAGGTAAGTGCCTTGTCCCCGATTTTCTCCTGGGAACATGGTCATACTGGGCTGGGTATTAGTGAAGAGCTCTGACATTTTATTCTGACTTCAAGTCCCATCCCACTGTCCATCGGCTTTTATCTGCTGCCAAGATCCATATGCCCCTTCCCCCCCAGGACTCATGCCACTTCATATTCCAGACCCCTATAGTTCTAAGCAAGCTGACTCTTCTTTCCTTGGGACCGTGGGCATCTCGACATCTTCTCTTTCCCTGTGGGACTACAGGGCCTTTTGACACCCTCCC
Organism: Psammomys obesus; assembly: GCF_907164565.1. Lineage (NCBI taxonomy): Eukaryota > Metazoa > Chordata > Mammalia > Rodentia > Muridae > Psammomys > Psammomys obesus. The sequence continues at coordinate 7,364,777 of NW_026596039.1, read as the reverse complement.
TCTTTCCACATTTCTCCAGAGGCCAATATGGGCCTGGACATTGGGATCTCTTGATAACTAGACCTATCATTTCAAAGGTTTTTGATGTAGAAAGCCCTTCCGTCGCCCACTGCAGTGAAATTGTGCCTACCACAGTACCATGAGGGATGCACAAGGATGACATTACTCCAGCGTCGAGAGGAGAGACTGAGGTGTTCAAGGTGACAGAGTTGAGCAGACGGGTATACAGAGCTGAAACCAGACCTCACCCTAGGTCTCCTGAGCCTACCAGTTTAGGGAGACTGAGGAGAGTGTCGGCTGGGGATGCGTGCTTCAGCATCCTCCCTCCAGCCTCACAAGGGCTATCTGTGCTTAGTGGGACCTGTCCGGGACTGGGAGCAGCAGACATACTACTTCTGGATTGAGGAGGGAATTGGCTGGGGCCCAAGTCCCACGGTCCATTATCCCCACCTGGCCTCTGGTACAGTCAGAAGCATGAGGTTGGGTTTTCTCATCTGCAAAGTAGAAACCCTTTTGTGGAACCCCAATTGTGTAGTGTCAAAAGTGGCCTCCAGCCCAGTCTCTTCTGATCTTCTGGTTCCTCATACAGAATCCATGTCTGTCCTCAGAGGCTGATCTCAAGGAGACCTCTCTGGGATTCCAGCCCACAGCCCAGGGCCCCAGCACTTGCCTTTCCTTTAATGCATTTGATGGGAAGCAATCCTCTGGGAGGGGAGGTCTGGAGGGAACTCCTACCTAGAACCAGGCCTCCATAGCCAGGAGTGGGCTCCCTTAGATACCGACTAGCCTAACCTGCCCATTTTACAAGGGAAGGGAGTTAATAAGGCCCAGAGGAAAAGAGTGTCTTGTCCAAAGTCACCAGAGCCAGACCGAGACAGCACAGAGCCTGCATCTCAACCCAGCAGCCCTCAGCCCAGGCTCTCATGGGAAGCCAGGGATGCCATGAGCAGGAAGGGCATCAGAGTCAGCACTTGAAATCCAAGTGCAAGGTGGCTTTCCTAAACTGGGGTGGAAATTAGAAACAGCAGATTGATCAATGCTAATAAGGCCTTTGGAAAACATAAAAATAGAAACAAATTTAGGGATTAAAATAAAAGATGACGAGAAAGAATCCGTTCAATTTCATAAATAAATCTGCTCAACAGAGAGCGAACTGACTCACCGTGCTTCCTACATCACTATCTGGAGTGGAGTTGGGGGTGTGACTGTGCAGGGGACATGAGGAGTGTCATGTCTGATTCTGGATGTTCAGCCATGCGCTTTCGTCAAAGTCACGTGTCTGAGGCCGAGACCCTAGTATCCCCAATTCCCCACAGGGCCTTCTCCAAGAAGCCTATGTCTCTGCCTACTAAGTGGAAGGCTAGACTGGCTTCCAAGCTACTGCTCCCAGGCCAGGCCCCATGCTCAGCGCGTGGGAGCACCAGGTGTTGAGATTGGGGGAGAGAGCACAGCACTTTCCTACCAGGAGACAACTGAGGAAATGGCTGGTCATACCAGGCAGCAGAGATGGGGAACTGAGAACATTGGATAGATAGGCTATGGAGAGATGGACAGGAGGGAAGAGTTACTGAGACTCGGAGAAGCTTCTAAACAGGGAGGGGGGCTGCAAAGAGGGTCTTAAAGGGGAGAGACAGCAAAGGATGAGCACTCTCTTCTGGGGATGTGCTCATAGGTGTCCCTGACTCCTTCCACCAGTCACGGGCCGTCAAACCATCTAGCCCCTGCCTTCTAGACGAGGTCTCACTCTCTTGTAGCCCTGGCTGGCCTGGAACTCACTATGTAGACGAGGCTGGCCCGAGACTCATAGAGCTCACCTGCCTCTGCTTTCTGAGTGCTGGGATTAAAGGTGTGTTCTAGTGCCATTAAACAAGCTCCAGTCAGTGTGGGTTACTTTCCTTGGAAAGGCTTTGATTCTCCATATTTCACAGTGCTGCTTCATCTATAATCATGGAAACAAGTGATTTTTTTTTTAAAGCACATAATATGTGCCATGCACCATGAAAAGGGATTTGCGTACATTATCTCGTTTAATTCCTTCAGTGACTCTTGGAGGTGGACATTATTACAGAAAAGGAAGCAGGCTTTCAGGAGTTAACTTGGGCCTAAGTACGTTGAGAGGGGAAGTGATGCTTTCCATGGCAGAGGTCTTAAACCCCGTAGCACCTGCCTTCTCAGGACTGCACGGTACCAGACAGGCTCTGTAGATTTCCAACTCCAGGTTGACACCATCTGGCCTTCAGCCTTGTGTTCAGGAGAGACACCACAAAGGGAGCTCCTTTGGCTTCTGGAACTGAGAGTGGGCAGCCAGGAATAATGTGGACACTCCCTGGTTCACATGTGGACGCTCTGACTGGGAGGCCATGCCTTCCTGTCCAGCCAGGGCTACGGCCACCTGAGGGAGAACAAGCCGGAAGAGCAGAGAAGCAGCAGGCCCCGCTAAATCCCGCCCTTGCTCCCTGTCAACACAGAAGGGGGCCTCTGAGTGCTTCAAAAACTGGGTTAAAAATGGCTCGGCGGTACCTATCTTATCTGCTTTGCAGCGAAAGCCTTCAGCGCGTGGCGGGCTTCCACGCAGAATTCTCCCCGCTAATCCCCCTTTGTCAGCTCTGATGCCGACATTGCAATACCAGCCTCGTCCCAGCGATTTGAGAGGGATTACAGACCCTCAATCCTTCAGCATGTGGGAGAAGAATGTTTTCTCAAATCAAATTTTTTTTTTTTTCTCACAAATCTGTTTTCAAAAATAATCAAGGTGCAAATCCCCCTCAGAATGGCAGGGTTTCAGGGGGCGGAGGGGGAGACACTGACTCTTCCACACGAAACACAGTGACAGAATATTGTCCCTGAGGAGAAAGGGGAGACACAGCTGCCTCGCCAATTAGGCACACCCCCCAGGCTTTTGTGCTTGCTAAGGGGAGGTGGGGTGGGCACAGGCTCGTCACAGCAGGTCACATCAGCTGTGACTCTGACTCTGAGGGGTCCTACGTGTGGGAACGAGATGGGGAAGCGATAAGGGCAGATTCCAGTTAGAGTATGTATCTTAATCACCTATCATGTGACCTGCAACGGGCTGAGCATTTGGGGGCAGAGATGATGAAGACAGTTTTATTCAGTCTTGTCTTGAGAAAACTACAGTCCAGCTGAGAAGCAGCTGTCTGTACGGGGTTCCTGGATGCGGGTCAGGCTGAGACAGGGCTATCACCGAGCAGCAAGGACAGGGCAGAGGCATTCATGATTTAGTCAACATGGGAGGCCTCCTGGACACGTTGGAGAACACGGACAGGGTCCTGGATCTTGGGTGTGTCAAAGTCTGTCCCACACTCGGCAGAAAGAAGGCCAGAGAGTACCAAGGAGACCTGAGTGCTGGGCTGGGCTGTCACTGACTGTGGACCTCTGGGCATGGCTCCCTCCCAGACTCTGAATCATATTGTGTATGGAACTGTGGCTTCTGCCTTCTTTGGTGAGATGAGTCTCTAAGGTCCATCTGGGTGCTAAGTGTGAGGCTGGATGGTCAGAATGGTCAGTATGAGTTAACCAGGGCCCAAGCTGCTATGGGCTGGCAGATTTTACTCAAGTCAATCAGGTCTCTGAACTACACTTGGGGGTCTATGCTGTCATTTTCACAGGAGACTTTTGGATGCATTGGGGGCCAGAGTTGATAGTAGGGCCACAAGGACATATCCACATATAAATAATTCCTCCATCTAACCCATATGCTTCCTGGCCAGCTAATGCTAGGTTGCCCCCAGCCCTCAAGCAGATTGGAGTTTAAGTGTTCTGATCCTTATCTGGTCTCACAATCTGAGCCTTTCTTTCTGGCTCCAGAAGCCGCAGTCTGATGTGTCCCAAGGGTCAAGGCTTCTGGTAAAAACTGGTCGTAAAGCCTGAGTTTGACTCCACCCTTGGGCTATGGGTAGGCATGGGAAGTGAGTGTGGCCTTTTCATCCCTGGCAACCAGCACCATGCCTCTGCCCACCCAGTCCACATTTAGGAAGTCCAGCAAAAACCAGATTGTCCTGTTTAAAGATGGACATGCAGCTCTGGAGGTCACTTGCAGATCAGCCTGCTCTCAAATGCATAACTCCAATATTTTCTTCTCAAGCGATTCTTCTGCTCTTTGATGTTCAGAGGCAGGCACAATCACATGGGGTTTGATGCACAGGAGGAGGAGAAGAGGGGAGGGGGAGAGGAGGATGAGGGAAATGAGAAAAGGGAGGGAAAGCCTTGGGCTTGCTGGTGCTCTCCGCGCCCATTCTCACTCACTGTTTCATCCCTAGATGGTCAGAAATTTGTGATCTGTGGATGATGCCTCACAGCACAAGTCCTGAAGAGCCAGATGTGGGTTCAGTCACTGGGTGACTTTATGCCATATGGCTTTGAAGGCAGATTTTTAAAAAAGAGGATTTTAAATTTAAGTTTTCACTTTTATTATTGTTATTATTATTATTATTATTATTATTATTATTATTATTATTATTATGTGCATGTGTGTGTACGTGTGTGCGAGGGCACTTGTGACACGGTGTGCATGTGAAGGGCAGAGGACAACTTCCTGGAGTTGGTTCTCTCCAGCCACCGTTACATGGCTCCTGGGGATCAAACACAGTCTTTTGGATTTGTGCAGCAAACGCTTTTCCCCACTTCGCTATCCTGCCAGCCCCAGTGGCACAACTTTCTGTGACTCACTAGTGAATTTTCAATTTTCCAGGGTTCATGAGGGGCTCAGGGGAAGCAAGACAGAGGGGCTTTAGAGTAAAGTTCCCTGGGATCAGGGGAAAGGGGAAAGAAATGAAGGGAGAGAGGAAGGAGGAGACCAGAGGGACCAAGAAAAAGAGATGTGCAAAGAGGAAGAAGGGGGAAAGAACGGTCCAATGAAACCTGAGAGGTGCTTGGGAAAGAGGCCACACTGGCCTGGAGATGCTGTTTCAGCCAAGGCTGGATTACAATCTGAGAGCTCAGCATCTGGGGTTGAAGAAGGTCACTGAGGCCCAGGTCATTGAGAGGACCTGTCCAAGAGTGAGTTCCACATCAGCTGCCCTTCATCCTTCAATCTTGCTGTCTTTCCCTGTTCCAGGGGTCACCCCACTAAACTACATTCAGGTGGTAGGATCTGGGTAATCTATCTTCTATGTACACCCAAATCACAGCCCAAGCCCCTCATCACAGCTGAGCTCCCTGGAGCCAGAGCCGACCTGGCAGGAGACAGAGGTCAGGAGTGGGCAGGGCCGATGTGTTAAGTGGTAACAGTTGTGTCTGAATGAGGAGCAGAAGAGTAGAGCCCTTCCTCCGAAAGGCAATGGCATTGGATACTATTCCAAGGCTTTTGCCTGGCCAGGCCATTTGGGGAATAGGTGAGCACTTTCAAGCCTTCCTTTTTAAGAGGAAGCAGTATGTTTCATTATCATATTTTAATTAAAAGGAAGAAATCCTATTAAACAATTCCCAATGCATTGGGATTAGCAAAAAACCAGCACCTGGGACCCAGGAACTCAGCTTGTAAGAACACATGAACAAGGCTTATCGTCCCCGTGCCAGTTAATGAAATGACTTCCTGGGGGGCCCATCCTTAGTGGGCCAGACAGGGTGGCCCAGGCTGAGCAGGCCCCACCTCCTCATTTACTCAGGGAGGAGGGTGAGAGGGGCAGGTGGGAAGTCTTTGGTCCTCTATCTCCAAAGGTTGGAACCGGTAAACCCTTTGCTCATAGTGCTGCTGGCCAGAAACCTGGCTTTGGCATCAGATGGTGCCAGGGTTTGAAACCCACTTTCACAACATACTAACAGAAAGACGTTAGGTGACTCTGATGCCACTGAGCCCCAGTGTACTGGCTGGTCTTATGTCAACTTGACACAAGCTACAGTATTCTGAAAGAAGGGAACCTCGGGTGAGAAAACGCCTCCATAAGATCCAGCTGCAAGACATTTTCTAATTAGTGATTGACAAGGGAGAGCCCAGCCCATTGTGGGTGATCCCATCCCTGGGCTGGCGGTCCTGGGTTCTACAACAAAGCAGGCTGAGCAAGCCACGGGGAGCAGGCCAGTAAGAAGCACTTCTCCATGCAGGCATCAGCTTCTGCCTCCAGGTTCCTGTCCTGACTGAGTTCCTGTCCTGATTTCCTCTGATGAACAGTGACGTGGGAGTGTAAGCTGAATAAATCCTCAGTTTCCTAGTTTGTAAAATCTGAATTTTGCTTTGATTTTGTAGAGTTCCCATCAGATCTTATAACTGGGAAGAAACTGGTACGGAGCCCAGGTAAAAGTAAGCCAGAGAATAATTTTATTATCTAATTAGGCTATTGTTACTGCATTCACCACTTATTAGAAACTTCGTGGGAAGCCCGCCCTGTTTCTAGGTATTCTGGTTCTCCGTATCAGCTGGGAATGTCACAAATGGGAGCATTCTTCTTTCTCTGGCTTCTGGCTTTCCCACATGCTAAGCCCCGAATAGGAACTCATGTTACACCGACACCCTTACCCACCTTGCTGGCTCTCCCTGCTCAGGCATCAGTTCTTGGCTCGATATTATGCCCTGTCGGGAGCTCCCTCTGACGCTAGGGTGGAGGCTGCTCCTGTGCCCACATCAACCCAGCTTTACATAGAGACACCAGTAGCCTGAACCAAGGTCTGCAATCTCCTTGAGACTCCAGACATCTTCAGGGTAGGGAGCATCCTCTGCTTCTGACTGTATATCTTGGTGTTCTTGTGGGACTCCTAACAGTGGGGGTGGGGCTGTCTCTGACTCTTTTGCCTGCTCCTGGGACCTTTTTCCTCCTACTGGTTTGCTTCATCCAGCCTTGATGTGAGGGTTCGTGTCTAGGCTTATGGTAACTTGTTATGTTGTGTTCAGTTGATGTCCCTGGGAAGCCTGCTCTTTTTTTTTTTTTTTTTTTTTTTTGAAGGGAAAGAGAAGTGGATCTGGGGGAGGTGTGGGGAGTGTGAAAACTGTGGTTAGGATGTAATGTATGAGTGGGTTCCAGGCTCTCTATATACCGTGGGATGCCCAGTGTCAGCCTAGAACAGGTGCTCCTTAAATATCGTGAAAATAAATGAGTGACTCAGAAAGAGAATGAAATACAGCTGGATGCAAAATGGAAAAGTGACAGTGAAAATGACAACTCGCACACGCACAACTTGAGGGTATGAGGGCAGCACCAGGAGCCACAGTCTCCCTGTCAACCCAGCCCCAGTTAGCAGAGGAAGGATCTTCAGCGAGTAGTGGCTGACGGCTCTTCCCACATCCCGTGTGGGTGAATGCAGCCAGGGTGCCAGGTTTAGCTCCAGGTCCCTCTTTCTAGCATCTCTCTACAGGGCGGAGTCCATCTGTAGAGACCACCCAGAAGAGTAAGGGCACAGACCCCACTCTTGGCTTCACAGACGTGGCAAGCACGGAGGACCACGAGTCCAGTGACAGTGTAAGCTGGGGCTGTTTGGCAACGCGACACGGCCTGGGATTCGTTCTGGTCGTTCGAGATGGAGGCTCCATGCCCATCAGTAAACAATATGGAACAGCAGTCCCGGGCTGCACAAGGAGCGACCAGCCATCTCATCTTGCCTGTTTTATCACCAACAATCCCAAGTCCTGGGAAATCACAGTCTGGACAAAAAGTAGGTCACGCTAGCTCCATAAAAGACTGTGAGTGCAGATGTGTGCCAACATGTGGTAGCGGCGGTTGGGGCGCAGCTCTGCCGGGCTACCGTTCATACCACGTGCAATTCATCCCGGGAGGTCTGCGGTGATTTTCAGTAGGTACACAGGCCTGTGCACACACCACCATAGGCAATTTTTCACCCCTCCCCAACGAGTTCCCATGCCTTTCAGCTGTCACTCCTAGCCTACTCTTCCCTCAGGATTGATCTGCTTTCTGTCTCTATGGATTTGCCTGGGAGGGACACTTTACATAAACGGAATCAGACAGTATGTGGTCGTTTTTGACTGGTCTCTTTCACTCAGCTTGAAGTTTTCATGATTGATTCAAAGAGCAGCCAGCCACATTCCTTTTCACAGCCCAACAATATTCCACTGTACAGATACACTGTTCTATCTTGTTCACCCATTCTGTTGGTTTGTGAGGAGACTTTCTGCTGTTTCCATGTTTTAGTTGCTGTTTAACCATCTTCTTGGTATCTCTGGGGCTTTTGATGTCTGGGTTGAATACCCTGTGTGCTGGTTGGATTTTGCCAATCTCACGTATTCAGGAAGAGGAACCCCAAGTGAGAAAAGACCTTTATCTAGATTGCAGGCAATTAGGTGATTGATATGGGAGTGTCCAGATCACTGGGGGAATGCTACTCCTGGGCAGATGGTCCTGGATGGTATAAGAAAGCAATGTAAACAAGCCGTGGGGAGCAAGCCAGTAAGTGTCATTCTCATTCTTCCACAGTCTCTGCTTCAGTTCCTGCCTCCTGGTTCCCGCCCTGAGTTCCTGCTCTGGCTCCCCACAGTGATAGACTGTGACCTGAGAGTTGTAAGGTGAAATAAACCCTCTTCCCCCCAAGTTGCTTTTGGCCAATGGTGTTTTATCACAGTAGAAGTAACTAAGACATTCTGCAAATACCTAAATTTGTAGATGCTCAGGTTACTTACATAAAATGTTTGCATATAATTTTCCCCTGTATACTTCAAATCATCTTTAGCATACTTCCAGTACCTTCTATAATATAAATGCCTGTATTACTTAGGGGATAAAGACAAGAAAGAGCCTGTACATGGTCTGTTCAGAAGTAATATTTTTGTTTGATGTTTTTAAAATCTGTGGCTGGTTGGATCCACAGGCACAGAAGAGAATCCATGTAAGTTTTGTGGGAATAGCGGTTTTGGTTCTTTTGGGGTAGACAGATACCCAAAAGCTTAACCTTTTGTGGAACCACCAGACCATTTCCAAAGTGGCTGCACTGCTTTTATATTCCCACCAGCAATAGACGAGGGTTGATTTCTCTCTATCCTCACCACACTTGTCAGGAACTGTCTTTTTAATTATAATCACCCTGGTGAGGGAGACAGAACATTTTCACTATCAGAGCCTGGAGGAGTTTTAAGTGGGGCCCTTGCAAAGTGGGGAGATTCTTGTCATCCCTCATATCCCAAGGCCAACCCAGCCTGGCTGCGGATGAACAAGAACAGATCAAAGTCTTCTGCTTTTCCCCCCGCCTCATCTTAGGGCTAAGCAGCCGGAAGGAAGAGGTGAGGATGGGGGTAGTAAGGGAGGGGTGTCCCAAAGGAAGAGGGAAGAAAGTAGGGCGTAGGTAGGCTTATCTAAGTCCTGATTTTATTTTTAAGAATTATTTATTGTGTGTTCATGAGTTTGTGCACATGCAAAACAGGTTCCCTGAGAGACCTGAAGAGGACATCAGATTCTTTGGAGATAAGGTAACCAGAGCTTACAAGCCAAAGCCATGTGGGTGCTGAGAACCACACGCTGGTCCTCTAAAAGAGTAGCAAGTGCTTTTAGCTCCTAAGCCCATGTCTCCAGCCCCATGTTGCTGGCTAGAGTGGACAGCGGGAGTGGCCCAGATGTTGTGAGCTGGGCCAACACAGCTGCTCAGTGTGAGAGAACTGGCTGCGGAAGCAGAGACCCTGAGAATGGCAGCCAGTGCACTCCCCTCTGTCCAGATCCCTCCCCTTTGTCTTTCTGGAGGCTCAGCTGCCTGCCCACCTGCTCTGCCTCCTTTGCATGCTTGGCCTTTCCTGTTAGCCAGGAGCCAGCTGTTGAGCAATGCACTACAGCAGAGAAATCATGAGCAGACTGCCCTAGGTGCTCTGATTACGGCAGGTGTGGCGTGGAATGGCCTCACAGAACTTTGGGGCTACCACAGCCCATTCTGTGTTCTCGCTTCTCAACATGAAGCAAAAACCACAGCTCAGGCTCTGGTGCTTGGACGGCACAGTGGCTCCTTTCCTAATGTCTCTCGACTCCCGCCAACCGCAACCCACATCATGATTCACATATGGACACAGTTCTCCCTGCTTGTCACAGAACCCATGGATGTCATGTTGGGAGAGACTGAGTCACAAGTGATCTGTGTAATCCTCAGAGAATCTGTGCAAGTGGGTGCTGTTCTTCCTTCAGACGAGGGATGATGTCATTTGAACGACTTCCTCTAAGTCACACAAGGAAAATGTCACAGTGAGGACTCAGAGTCAGCCATCCATTTCCTGTCCAGTAACATATGATCTCATTGCTCAGGCTAAAGACTATGGTACCACGCATGAAACTTTCCTGTAACCGCTCTGTCAAAACCATGAATTGCTGGTTCCATCTTTAAAATATATCTTTAATGACATCTCACTCCACACTATGCTCCAAAGCACATTATCCTTTTATGTATGACTACAGGCTTCTTCCTAGAATGTACCCTCAGGCCCTCACTGGTCCCCACAAATAGCCTCTGGCATTTTCCTGTGCAGGGCTGATGTTTTAGGTCTCTTCTCCATCCTTGGTTTCCCAAGAACCACGCAGGACAGAGATATGAGACTCAGTGAGATAACATTTGTTCCCTGTTCTGTGAACACACACACACACACACACACACACACACACACACACACACACACACACA
>NW_026596039.1:7343364-7354213 GCF_907164565.1 Psammomys obesus | reverse complement strand
ACACACACACACACACACACACACACACACACACACACACACACACAAACATACAGGTCTTCAAATACATGCATATATGCTCGGGATTAAACAAAAACAATACCAAAATCTAGGCACACAGCCATCTCTCTTGTCAAGCGCTTATTTATTCCACCTCTACCACCTTCTTCTTTTTAATGGAAAGGAAAACACACAGTAGATTTTGTAGCAAATGGGGATAAGAACCTCTCCAACTGGCGAGATGAGATTGTGTGTTTCCTGAAGGAGCAAGGCCATAGCTAAATTCCCCGTCTTTCTGCCAAGCACGTTGAGTCTGATCGGATGCCAGGACTGAGGACTAGTTGACCCAAGGGTCCTGGACAAGGATCACTTGAGATGCTGATGGCCAAGTGCCACCTCCTCTCTCGTCCCTAACAATAGAGCTGGATCACTCTGAAGGCTGCAAGGGCTGCTGGGAGCGGGCAGTCCCCAAATCAGCACTTTATCCTTCAAGTCTGGTTTCAGATTCCTCTGTGATCACATCAATGTGAGGATGTCTCTCATGATTTTGCCTGCATCCAAGATGAGGGTATAATGACTTCCCTTGTGTCTTGATCATGTACATGGGTGCATACACAGGCCCAGCCCCTCTGAGCAGCCCCAAATACTGTCACCATGGAGCCGCACGTGACAGTCCCTGGGCACTGCTGAAGGGACACAGAGTGAAGCCTCACTCGGCTCCTTCTTCCTTCCTGGGCCTGTGGGCTGTAGTGATTCCGGCTCGAGGCTGTGCTTCTGAAGATTGCAGGGCCAGGGAGCCTCCCTCTTGGATTCCTTCACCCTCTCTCTCCACAGCCACCTTTTTTTTTTTTTTTTTTTTTTTCCATACTGCTTGGTAAACTGGCCCCTCCAACCTCCCCAGGCTGTCTTTGTTGGAGCAAGAGATGAGAAATCAGGGCAGTTTCCCTATTTTTCTCTCTAGAATCCTTCAATTCCTTTGATTTGCCTAGGCTGGAATCCCACTGATTTTGTCTCTTTCCTGCGTGTGTGTGTGTGTGTGTGTGTGTGTGTGTGTGTGTGTGTATGGTCTCTGCTGTGACATTCTCTAACTAGTGAGTCTGAGCCGGCCCTCCTGGGTTATGTCAGTGTCCATGCTTTTTTGAAGTGCTTCTGGGGTCAGTTTACCATTCAGAGGAGGAGGCGTGACTTCACAGGGAAGCTTGTGAACTCACAGATCGTCTTCCCCCAAGGATTTGAAGCTGCAGCGCAAATCCTCTCGGACAGAGTTTAGCTCAACCAGGATGCCCATGGACAGTGGAGGAAAAACAGATGGATGATGGCTGTGTCTGATGGCATGCTAAGTGTGTGTGTGTGTTCTCACACACGCACACACATGTGACCACAGTGGGGGAAGACACACTAGCCACCCCTTCCCCAACAAATGTTTCAATGGCTTTGTTCTTCAGGTTGGTGTTGGGAGGACAACCCTTCCCCGTTCAGCTAACCCCATGAAGAATTCCCCACTTACTTTGTATATTAACCTCCCAGAAGGTAGAGGTTTACTCTAGGGATCTTTTATGTCCTAACTCATTCAAGGACCCGTGGAATCACTTTTAGAGACAGCCACATTAGCTGAGATCTGCCAGATTTTAGGTATGGTGGGGAGCCAGGCCAAACCGCAGGACCTGGCTGAGCAGATCACCGACTGGCAGTGACCCTGCATACAGTACCCTCCCTGTCGACACAGCTACACCCTGCATACTGCCACTCGTGGCGGTCACCCTGTGGGGTGGGCTGGGTAGGCATTATTCTCATCACGTAGGTGAGGAAAGAAGCTTGAGCAATTAATAAGACCAATCTAACAAAGGTCAGTGGGTTGCGGGGCTGGAAAGTTCCATACCAGCCCCTCCAGGTAGGTCACGGAGCCTATGAGACTAATGTTTTAGAGGCTGACCAGACACATGCCTGCTCCTCCCAGTTTCTACCCTAAAAGGTCCTCCTCCCATGTGGAGCATGGCTCCCACAGAGGAAGCCGCAACAGACTGCTGCTGAGGCCCTTCGGGAAGTCCTGGGTTCTGGGGTGGCCAGCTCTTCGCTTAAAGAACTCCACTCTCCCAAGAGAAACCCATTTAATGGCTGCCTCCCCTTAAACTTTGCAATCTTCCAGAGACAGGACCTTGGGGCTCCCCCAAGGAATTGATGGGGATGTTTTACAATCCCAAAACAGAGGTTATCAACCTTCAGGTCTATGTTCAGAGCATGTGTCACTTCCTGACAGCTGAACACTGGGCATGGATGTCACCCGCCGCCTCAGGCCAGGTTCCCAGAGGTGCTCCTGTGCTCACCTGTAAGAGCCTGCACGCTAAAGCTTCCCGCACACACCCCGAGTGCCTCCTTCCTCAGTCGAGCTCATTTAGAAAGTTTTCCTTTCTCTCTCCCACTGAAGACATCCATCACTTTCCCCAGCAGAGGCAAGGCGGCCACAACTCCTTCCCTGGGTTTATTAAATACGTTCAAGAGCCTATTTGTAGCTGTCAGCGAGACACTGAGGGGAGCCTGGGAGTCCTCACAGCTAGGCAGCGTCCGCTGGAACCTCCCAGGCAGGGCTTCTGCTACAGACATATCTCTGTGACAGGCGGTTGCTGAGGGATATCCCAGCTCAAGGGCACTCTCCAACAGCCACTGGGGACCACAGGGTGAGGGACTCAAGGCCATGCGGATGGCTTACACCCTGCCCCCCATCCCAGTCACTGCCTCATAGTCACAGATAGGGCCTGGGAGGTTGGATGTGTGGGAACTGTGTTTCATAGTGGGTGACCAGGCCCCAGGCCCCAGGCACACAGAGGTCCTCCTCAATGGTGGTTCACATTTGGACATGGAAAGAAAGCATTTTTCATGAGGTCTTTAGGGGGAGAAACTGCCTCCCTGTGGGGCAGATGTAAACAATGACTCGCTGAGAGAATAAGGGAGTGCATGAGGTCTGTGCCCCTCTACCCGAGGCCTGGGGCAACTGAGCCTGGTTTGTCTTCTCCTGGGACTAAGCAGGTAAGGACAGCAATGCAATGGAGAACTAAGCTGACACCCGGAGGACCCAGGTATCTAGTTCCTGCTTTATTCTCTTTTTCTTCTTTTATCACGAAGCATTACAACTGCGTGGAAGCGCAGAAATAGTTACACAGCCAGCAGCTGTGTCCCACCGCCCAGGATGAGCAAATCCCGATAATCAGACTGACTTCTATTTCCAAACTTGGCATTAGTTGCTATATGGTTAGCTGAATTTTCATAGCTCTTTTCAAATGTAAAATAATTTTATTCTTTTCCATAAAAGCATCTCATTGAATGTATAACTGGCATTGAGTGTTCAGGCCCGAAGAGATTTCATTTGAACGCAAAGTCAAAACTCAAAATCTTCAGGCCGCCCACGGGTCTTGTTTGTTGTTGTAGTTGTAAAGCTACAGTCTCTGTGGCTGTGGCCTGACCAAGCAGATGGGAAAGAAACAGAACAGACTTCCTGACCCTTTGTTGGGGGTCTCACATCCTGGGGAAATGCTTCCCCTCAAGCTTCCACAAAGGACACCAAACTAGAATGTCTGGTGTAGAGAGAGGAATCCAACAAGATGTCAGTCATGGGTGGAAATGCAATTCTATGTGGGCTCTGCCAGGGTTCCCCATCTAAGCCAGTTCTGCCTGGAACCCCTTGGTCCCCATTCCTTTGCCATCTCCACCGTAGTACGTTTCCATATATATCCCTCTAGGTCTGTGTGCTGCTTTCTCAAGAAAGAGCTGGATGTTGCTTGGGTGCTTAGCAAAGACTGAGCAAGAAGTCAAGGTGACAGTGCAGGGTTGGGAGGACCCGAGAAGGCCACTCCTGGGGCAATGGGTCAGTGTTCATTCACAACTCACTCTGCTTCCCAGTCCCTCTGCAGCCAGAGCTTAAGGAGCAAGGCCACAGAGACAGGCTACTTGACGTTGCCAGGATCAGAAGGCAGCTCGAGTCTCCGTAGTCTTAGATGTGAGCTGCAGGTCCAGGAATATGAAGGACCAAGGGAACAGAAGCCCTTTGCCTTTGGGCTCTAGAACAGTCTATAAAGGAATATGCTCAGAGACACCTACTTAGGGAGTGGGGGAGAAAATAAAGATTCCCTCTGAGTCACACAAAAGGGATACAAGAGAGTAGCAAGAAGGAGAATGGCAGAGAGAGAAAGAGAGTTAGAAAGAGCAGGAGGCAAGCAAAGGAGACTTTCCCAAAGATGCTTCCCTGCTTTGGCTTCTGCTCAGCTCTCCTCCTCTCCATAGCATGCTCTCCACCCACACAATGACACCAGTGACCTCGTGTCCTTGTGGCCTCCACCTGCACATCAGGTCATCCAGTTCAGTGGTGCATGACAAACTCAGAGAGATGTCCTACAAGCAGGCATGCTGGCCCAGAGGCAGTGCAGGAAACTGGTTACACCAGCTAGGCCCGAGCAAAGGCTCTACCCAGGTATACACACAAGCAATAAGTTTGAGCCCGTGCCTACATCCCAGCCCTCTTCTCCCTCCTCACCCTCTGTGCTACTCTGCACACACGTAAACATTCTCTCTCGACAGAAGGGCTGCGGTGACCTGGAAAGCAGACTTGGCTGTCCAGCTGTGTGTCCCTGGGGTGAATTACTTCCACTCTGGAAACACAAGGGCAGGGCAGGGGGCAGCATCTTAGGGGAGTGGGTTCTAAGGCTTCCCTGGCAGGGGAAGATTCAAGGTGCACCTGGCAACCATATCCTGGCACTAATGTCCTCTTCAAAGGGACCAGAGGTAGAGCTCACGGTGTACTATTCATTTCAGCCTGGTCTAAGCTTCTAGCATTCAGGGCCAAGTTTAGTTCCATGTTAGTTGGAGGGTAGGAGCAGTAGGCTTTTGAATGGGGAGGCAGGCTTTGGAGTCTGACAATCTGTTTGTCCCACACTACAGAATGATCCAGGGGCAGCACGGGTTGTATGTATTTAGGAGCTAAAAATTACTCTTAGCTTGATGGCATGAGTGATAGACTGAGCCTGACAGTATCTTAATAAACAGTCCATCCTTTCTCCTCCTGTCCCTGGGCATCTGGCTTCCCCAGAGGTAGGAGGTGGGTTATTGCAAAGCCAGATACTTAGAGGCTCTGGGAACAAGAGGATCTGCCTCGGGAATTCAGACCAAGGTTGGGAAGAGCAAAGATTCTCAAGCTCAGGCCCAGCCTGCTTGAAGAACGACAAAGATAGACAGCCACCTCCGAAGTATCACTCAAGCTGCACACTGTGCTCGCTGCAGACAGACCAACACCATTCCAGATGAAAAGTCCAGTCCTGAAACCTGGTCTCCCCAGATCCATGGCCACAACCCTGCTCTTCTGCCCACAAGGCTCAAGATACTAATATCTCAGGCTCACCATCTCTCTGGCTCTGTGTGGTCATCTGAGCCAGGTTTGTTCTCCCTGCTAATCAACATGGGCTCCCTCCTGACTGACCCTCCCTTAGCTATCTCTCTGCACTGTGCCTGGCCTATTGAACTAACTGCTCTCTTCATTTTTAGAGTAAATGTCTCAGAAATACCACCAGCTAGGGAAACCTTTACCAACATCCTTGAATAATATATAAGTTCTCTAGTCTCCAATTTGTTCCCAGTCTGCTTTTCTAGACCAGTCTCTAGTTCTTACTCTTTGGACAGACGCAAGGAATTATCACTTTTACCACTGGCCTGCAAAGCTATTTCTTTTCCTGCTGGTTTGGGGTCAGAAATGGACCACTCCCCAGGACATCCCTCTTTAAAGCGTTTTTGGACCACTTCTCATCAGAGTCTCTTGACTGGCTCAAGCTGCTTCCCTTTTAATTGATAGGATGTCCAAGGAACAGTGCTGGACAAGCACTGGCTGCCTGGAGAGGCTGGTAACCCCCGTTGGGGCATCAGTCTCCTCATTTATGGAGGGGAACAAATGAGGGTGATAACTTTACTGGCATCATTGGAGAGTGCCTTCCTTCTATTCTCTTCCTTCCTTTCTTTTCCTCTTTCTATCTGTCTTTCTAAAGACAGAGTCTCAGGTTCCCAGGCTGACCTCCAATTTGCCATTTAGCCAAAGTTTATCTTAAACTTCTGTTTCTGTTTTTTTGGACAGGGTCTTACTACATTGCCTGGCTGGCTTGAAACAACATAGACCAGCCTGGCCTTAAACTCACAGAGCTCTACCCGCCTCTGCCTCCTAAGTGCCAGGATTAAAGGTGTGTGCTACTGGGCCTGAAAACCTTTAATTTATGATCCTTCTGCCTCTGTTTCCCACGTTCTTCGATTACCCATATGCACCACCATGCTTCATGTATTTTCTACCCTGCTCTGGGCTTCATGCATGCCAGACACTCCCTCTACCAGAGGAGCAACCTCCCCAGCCCACATCTGAGGCCTTCAAGAAGCAGAGCTTCAGAGCTCCTGCCTGGGGTCCATAGGGTCTGGATCCTCAGAGTGGGGCTGGGGACGTGTTTGCGAACAGCCTCCAGGTGACTCGGAGACTCTGCCAGCACTGGCAGTTCCTGGACTCAAGCATCTCAGCTTTGAAGAAGGCCGTTGTTGATGGCTTTTGCAGACCACAGGAAGAGGAGGCCCATCTTCTGGATGGTCCCAGGATGCAATCATGGCATTTGGAAGACACGCATGGATGTCAGTTGAATGGAGAGTGAATGAATGTCCTCAAGCGAGGCAGCTGTGGTGCTGTAGGAACGCTCCTCACTTGCTCTTTACAGGACAGTGAACTAGGGAGCCAGAAGATATCACCCCAGCCTCGTGCAGAGGACTCTGTGAGCCTCTCAGGGCCTTCAACACATTCTTGAGGGGAAGTCATATGGCTCAACTGGGAGTCTGAATCCTGTGCTGTTCTCTTTAAGGTGTGTGTGTGTGTGTGTGTGTGTGCGCGCGCGCGGGCGCGGGCGTGCAGAGTATCAAGGGTGGAGTGGGTGACTTCTCAGGGTTACCAAGATAATCAGGAATACTTGATTGAGCTTAGTAGCCAATGGCCAGCTTTCCCACTGGGCTTTGGTCTGGAGCTCAAGCTCAGAGTATACCCCACAGTGGTAGGCCTGAGTAAGTTCTCCAGAACAGCCCAGACAGACCCAACCCCTACTGTACTGACAAGCTGGGAAAGCCCAGGCATCAAGAACTCCTCCCACAATGCCAAGAGAAAGGGCAGAGATGAGTAGCCTGGGCTCTTACATGCCTTCCCAGCTAGAAGGTAACTCTGGGAGGTGAGCCTTGTGACTAGCAGGCATATGAACACGGGATGGCGCATAAGCCCAGACTATGGTCATATTTTGATGGATGCCTTAGTTCACAGTACTTCTAATTTCTTTGTTCTCTTGCTTCCATGTTTATTTGAGGCAGACAGAATATCACCAAATTGTAGCCTAGGCTGGCCTAGAGTTTATTATAATTCTCCTGCCTCAGCCTCCCAAGTGCTGGGATTACAAGCATCTGCCATCACATCCAGATAACACAGTGATTTTTTTTTCCCCTTACTATTCCTGGACCAGGGCCTCTCTGCCCCAGCCTTTGTCCAGAGATAGGACAAGGAACAAAAAATGGTGACAAGACACTAGAAAAGCCTCAGACAGTTTGCAGGAGAATTGGCTGATCCATTTGGTCAGACCTCAGGCTTCAGTTCACTGATGATACTTTCCATATACCCGAGCCTGGGTTTTGTCACTGGCAAAAGTATAGTCAGTCAGACCCCACATATCTGTTATTGTTTTCAGAAGTTCAGAGTTCTGCTCTTTGTGCGGTGGGAGAGTCACAGCATCCCTTCAAGGTAGATGTTCCTACACAGACTCTAAAGACACAGGCTCAGGAAGACACAGGGATGACAGTACCTACTCTGAAATGGTCATTGACCAAATACTTTGTATGATTAGTGGTTTGGGGGCATTTGGTCCAAGCTCCTGGGATATCCTAGGCTTACCTTAGCCATTACAGAGATATTTCTTTCCTCAGAACTTGGTCTTTCCTCTGGATAGATCCACTGATCTGGATTCTATATTTCTGACAGCCTCTTGTGCTGGTCTTTCAAACCTGGTACCAGTATGATTTTTAAAATAATGATATTGGGATTTCTGTTCCCTACATCAATTCACTCATCCATCGCTTGGTTGGTTTGGACCTTTCTCACCCTCCATACGTACTTAGCCTGGCTGTAAGCTAGGTGAGCGTTTCAGAGAGCATCCACATTGGCAAGGATGGGGAGGAACCTTCACGCCCTGCTGCCGAGAATGTCAGATGAAGTCACTTTGGAAAACAGTCTGGTGACTCCTGGAGTGGTTAATTATAGAGCTAACACATGACCGGGCATTTCTATGTATATACCAAAGAGCAATGAAAACATACTCCCCCCCCCACGTGGAAGAAAACCACAAAGCTTTGTTCATGGACGTCTACAGCAGCATCCCTCATGATAGGCAAAAGGCAGGAAAAAGCAACCCATCGACCAGCTGACGCATAGATGCCCAGAAGGTGGCTCATCCGTCAGAGGATCAGTGTTTGGCCATGAGAAGGAATGAGGACTATTATGGACAGATCTCGAAAGCATTTTGCTAGGCGGAAAAAATCTCAGGCAAAAAGACCACATAAAATAGGCTACATGTTCCACCGACAGGAATCTCTCATCAGCAAGTCCACACGGGTGGCGGAGGGGGTGTTAGCTAACAGGTAGAGGGTTATTTCAGAGGTGATGGGAAGGTTCTAAAATTGACCGTGGTGACAGTTGCACATTATATGCGAATTTACTAAAAGGTATTGGTTTGTACCTTTAACATGGGTGAGTTGTATAATATGTGC
This sequence comes from Psammomys obesus, assembly GCF_907164565.1. NCBI lineage: Eukaryota > Metazoa > Chordata > Mammalia > Rodentia > Muridae > Psammomys > Psammomys obesus. The sequence goes on along the minus strand of NW_026596039.1, from coordinate 7,345,405 downwards.
CAATAAGGTTGTCACAGAAAACGATGAGGAACGAGGACAGGAATGTGGAAGTGGAAGATGTGGGTTTCCGCTCTGGACACACCACCAGCTTGTCCCGTGGCCCTGGAAGCATCCCTTCCTTCTTGTCTCTATTGATCCTTCTGTGAGGTGGGGAATGATTCATTTCTGCCCCCAAAGAGCTTTGGGAGAGATGAGGATGGAGGGCAGGAGTAGGAATAGAGGCATTATTTAAATGGGCAAGATTTACAGTCAAGGTGTCACTGTTCTAGGGAGGCTATAGCTTCTTTGAGTTATGGGACCATCTTCCTGTGGAGTGTTAATATGGAGGAGATGTTAGAGATTAGTTTGAAGTACAGTTAGGATAGTTCTGTCCCTACTCGGGTATAGGCATGCCCACCAACAAAGGCTTAACCTGCAGCCCTGAGCTTGGGGGTCTAACGGTAGTAGGATTGGTGCTGTCGTTCATAGTTTGGGCATCCTGCTGGGGTGCCTGGAATGGCATCTCTCTTCCTCATTTCTATATTTCAGGAGGTGAAACATGGAATCAGATGCCGCTGTCTCTCCCCAAAACTCTCCACCCATGCCTGCCTCTCAGCTCTAATGCCAGGTGTCCAGATTTTGCATCAGCTGCCAGCTCATTGCCTTTTCCAAACCTGAGTGCCCAGGCCAGGGCTGATCCAGGGCTGCCAGATAAGGCAGCCACTGTGGAGCACAGCTCCAGCTCACAATAGCCCTGCAATCCGGGCTGCCATTTTAATACCCTGACATTGGGGTCCACCTGCAAGGGGAGCCTCTCCACCAAGGTTAAGGGTCTTTGCTGTACTCAAGATCTATGGACAAAGAGAAGAGGGCTGGCTGCAAGAGAGAAGGGCTTTGAATTCTGAGACAGCAGACAGTATGCTATAATCACGACAATGGCCACTCTACCAGGAAGCAGCTCTCATTTTTCCATGCTCCAAGCTTTTTGGACATCACTCTTGAAAACTTACCCCAACCCTATAAGACACATGCTATCATTTTCCTTATGGATGAGGAAACTGAGGCTCAAAAAGGTTAAGCATCTTGTCCAAGTAAGTAGTGGAGACAGGACTTAAAAATGGAGTCTGTTTGGTGAAAAGGTAAGGCTGAATCTCAGGCTCTTTAGGACTCAGCCCTAAACGGCAGAGCCCTAGTGCCCCCACAGCCATCCAGGCATGCAGAAAACCCCTGACAATAACGGACAGCCCTTTCAAGCAAGGACCTTAGCCCCCCTTCAAGCTGAATTCAGCTCTAAATCATGCTTATGTTGGGTGCTGAGGGCCGGGGGTGTTGCTTAATCTTAATGTGGAAACGTTGGGGAGGGAGGCATATTTTGTAGGGTGGAAACTTGGGTATAGGAAGAGCCTGGTCATAGCACAGCCCCCAGTCCTTTTAGTCATGGATGCTGAAGTTGGCTTAGCCCCTACTCATCCCACCAAGAGGAACTCTGAATCTATGTTGCAGTCACTGAGCTGAGCGTATGCAGTGTGGCTGCCTCAGACAGAAGAACCTCTACTTTCATAACCAGAATGGTGTGTGAGGAGGCAAGGTGTGGACAACAGAGCACAGGGGCTGTAGTAAGGTGGAGTTGGATTGTCTGTTCCCTCCACGTAACCACGATGTCACTTTTGACAGGAACTTAGCTGTGAACCCCAATACCATCAGCTGTAAAATGGGGTTAAATATTTTCATCATCGAGAGTCTAAGACTGGGATGATGCTAGGAATAGCTTGTATAGCATTTACATAGTAGTGCCAAGGATGACTGTGGCCAGAATTCATCTAGCTATCTCTAGATCTACCTAGCTATGCAAATGTTTACTATAACTTCCTTCCTTCCTTCCTTCCTTCCTTCCTTCCTTCCTTCCTTCCTTCCTTCCTTCCTTCCTCCCTCCCTCCCTCCCTCCCTCCCTCCCTTCCTTCCTTCTCTCCCTTAATCCCTCCCTCCCTCCCTTCCTTCCTTCTCTCCCTTCATCCCTCCCTCCCTCCCTCCCTTTCTTCCTTCTCTCCCTTCATCCCTCCCT
>NW_026596039.1:7324878-7343264 GCF_907164565.1 Psammomys obesus | reverse complement strand
TCTTTCCTTCCTTCTCTCTCTTCATCCCTCCCTCCCTCCCTTCCTTCTTTCCTTCCTTCTCTCCCTTCCTCCCTTCCTTCCTTCCTTCTCTCCCTTCATCCCTCCCTCCCTTCCTTCTTTCCTCCCTCCCTCCCTTCCTTCCTTCTTCTTTCCTCCCTCCCTCCCTCCTCCCTCCCTCCCTCCTTTCCTTCTTTCCTTCCTTCCTTTCTTCTTTCCTAAGTTTTTGAGATAGGCTCTCCCTTTGTGTTCTACCTAGCCTCCAGCTCACAGAAATCACCCTGACTGAGTCTCACTCTCAAGTGCTAGACTTTACAGGCACATGCTCCTACCACTACACCTGGCTCATATTTTTCTTTATAGATTTAAAAAACAAAACAAAACAAAAAACAACAACAACAACAAAACGAGGCTTAGGAGAATTAAGAACATTTCCCTGGGACACAAAACTGAGTTAAAAGTGAGCAGAGTTTTGAACCCAGACCTTGGAGTCTGTGTGCCTGTTTACCACACTGAGGCCCCCGAAAACCCACAAAGGAACAATGTCCAGACCACATCCATGCTAATGCATGAGGGAAACGTGGCACCTGAGGTCCTCTGAAGTCCCAGGCTTTCCCAAGAAACGAGAACTCATTAGACAGTGGCTCTAGCCATTAGCTAGTTACAGACACATTGCTGTAGGAGGAAGCTAAGAAAGACTAGGGTTATGTGTTGAATCCTCCCTAGGACTTCGGGCATGTCAGAATCGAGTGGGCTCCTAATGGCAGAAACAGAAGAGCTACCGGACAGGGAAGGCCTCGCAACGTCTCTGGGCTCCTGAACAGAAGGGCAGCAGTGTAAGAAAGGGTATCAGAAACAAAGCCGCTGTCACCAGGGTCACCTTCCCTGGCCAGTAAAATGAATGTGGCTTGCTTTGAAATCCAGTACCAGGAGAAAGCGTGTCTCTCCTGCCACAAGTCCTTCTGTCGGACACCCACATAACAATCATATTTCCATTTTGCCTCTGCTGCCAAAACGCTCGAAGTTGAATTTAATATTCCATGTCAGAGACCCACTAATCCTAGGTCACTAGCAAACAGTCTCATCCTGTTACATATATGGAGACTTACTTTTCAGATTCTATTTGCAACTGTCAATAGACCATTTCTGCGTTTTGAAAGCTGGTAGGACACGCAGAGTGCTGGGTGGCAAAGGGAGACAGAGGCACCAAGGAGCTAGGATTTCCAACGCTTCACTTGAACTCTTAGATTCTGGGGTCATGAACCGCAAGCAGTCGGCTGGGTGTTGCGTCACGGAAACATTAGCCTCTTTGTTGTTTATTGAGAGAGATGAGAGAGAGGTTCTCCCCTGTCCCCCGCCCGTGTCAAAGAGTCATTGAGTCTGTGCACGTGGTGGTCCAGCACGGGTGCAGACCAAGGCCACTTGCCAGTGTCACCTTGCAGCATTGAACTGGGTTTGGTTTCAGGATGCCAGCTGGACTGAGGCCCCATGAGCGAACTGCTTAGAACAATGCCTTTCCGCAGTGAGCTGCCGGCTCACTGACAACAAAGCCGAGCAGCCTCAACCATCTGGCTTTCCAGAGGAGGATGGAAGCTAACCTCTTTTCAGAGCCACATTTAAGCATTCCTAGGAACTACCATGGCGGCGTCCCTTCTGAGCCTCAAGTCTTTGGGGCATATGCTGTGGGTTCATCAGAGGCGCAGCATCAAACAGTCTGAGCCTGCAGTTTGTCCATCCATGCCCAAGCTATGGCGTATCCCTCTTTCTTCGTTTTAATGATAAAGAGACTGTGTATGGGGAGGGTGCGGGGTGTGTGGGTGTGGGTGTTCATGTGTGTGCAGGGGCCAGGAAAGGCTATAGGCTGACCTTGGGTGTTGGTCCTCGGGTAGTCTCTACTTACTCTCTACTCGCTATTGTTGAGACAGACTTTCTCACCGACCTGGAACTTGCCAATTTGACGAATTTTGCAGGCCAGCATGTGTCAGGGATCCACCTGTCTCCATCTCCTCAGCACTCGGATCACAAGCACACACTCCGATCCTCATTTTCTTCTTTACATGGGCTGTGAGAATCGAACTCAGGTCCTCATGCTTATAAGGCACACGCTTTACCATCTGAGCTGTTTATCCAGTCTCCTGACCCACTACTAGAGGGCGACTGAAGCTCAAATAGACTAGAACACTGGCCCGAAGTAATGTTGCCAGTCATCAGCAGAATAAGAGCTAAAACCCCGTTATCTTCACAGCGGGACCCAGGATGGTCAGTGCACACATCAGGCCCTGGAAGGGTCTCAAAGTTATGAGGAAGTGTGTGCCGTAGTCTATGATGCGTGGCTCAGGAAAAAAAATGGCTCTATCAAAGGGTCCAAGTAAACAGCTGACTTGGAGCAACAAAGGATTGACACCCCAAAAGAGCAATGTCAGCTCGAACAAGTGTGACAATGAACAGTTTCACGCGGCAGCACTAGCCTCAGATTAACTGGGTGGCTTTGCCTACGAGCTAGCCCATCAACACGAACTGACTGAAACATATTTCACCTCCATCTCCCAGCATTCTAAGACCCCTTACCTTTATTGCTGAGGCAGAAACTGGTGAACTGGGTGCCCTTGGGTCATTGGGTAAAGATAGGGCATTAGCTCACTCGCCTGTCCTTACCCTGTCTGTGTCTGGTCCTGACCTCCATATTCCCTAGTCTATAATGGGAGCTGTAGATAGAGGCTATCTCATCTGACCATCATCCTTGCTGACTCTCTAGGGAAGCTTTTCCTCGGTCTCAAGAAATGCCTCTATTCCAGAGTCTCTGGAATCTGTGGCGGCCATCTAAGGTGAGCCAAGTTTGATGTCGCTCTGCCTAAAGGCTAATTGATGGATGACATTTTTCTTTGTTGCCTAATTATGTTGCCTTTGAGCCTGGAGGTGAGTGGAACAGAGGCCTTCCCAGGGGCCCCTGCCTTAAGGGAAGAGGAAGCTGAGCACACAACAGGTGCACCGAACAGTGACTACAGGGGCACATGCTGGCTGGCTTTTACACTCTTTCTACTCCCTGCCTTTGAGCCTGGAGGTGAGTGGCATAGAGGAGGCTCTCTAGTTGCCCATCACATGGAGTTTCATCACCACAGTACTCTCCCATCGATGTACATGTTAGCAAGGAAGTAACACGAACCTGGCCTTGGACTATGGGACCACCAACACTAGTCTCCTTCAACAATAGGAAGGGGGGGTCAAAGAGGTGACGTTCTCAATTAGGGCCACACAGTTAATGGAGTCAGGACCAGCTGTCTGATCCCCTCTTGAATTAAATGGGACCATCTTCCAAACAGCCATCAGACCCTCCCTGACACATTGTCAGTGTTCGATCACAGGTCTGACCAAAGTTGTGAAAAGAGCTGGCTGCCTGAGGCAGGATGAGGAGGCCACCGGGCTTGATTCTGTGGGAAGATGGGGACCCGTTTGCCTCAGCACTGGATCTCCCCAACTTGTCTGCTGTGTGTGTTCTTCACACTCTGTTGTAACCTCACCCTGGAGCCTTCTCCCTTTCCTTGTCATCCTTTCTTGATTCTCCTTTCCTCTTTCCCCAACACAGGCTGTAGGAAGCCATCCAACCTCATGAGTAGCATCTCCTACTCTGGAGTTTTGTCTTTTCCCTGGATTGAGCTCAGAATTTCAAGTTTTGAGGCAGGCAAGGCTGAAGCTACATCTTCTATTTGGGGAAATGCCTGTGTCAGATCTAAAGTTAAAAGTGTCACTGAAGAGCCACACATGAGCCAGAAGCCTAGTTCCGCCATAGTCTCCAGGTCCCTGAGCCAATGGCGTTCTCCATCGTGCCTCAGTTTCTTCATCTGACAACTGACAGGCTTGATCCTGAAATCTTGACGTTCCCTTGTTCTCTCTGGTTCTCCAGGAGAGCCCGTGTGATGATCTGGACAAGTCTCAGTGAGGTTCTCATCCTCTGTTTTCTGTAGCAGGGAGGCTGGAGTGTGGACTCATGGATTCACGGGAACTCCAGAGAATCCAAAAAGAATTTTAATTAAAATGTAAATGTTGTAAACATCGGAGCTCTCTTCATTCTGGGAACTGGGGACCCAGCTGCTGAGAGGGTCAGGGCATCACCCCTGCATCGGCATTACCAGGTTCTCCATGTACACTGACAATACAGGATCAAATTTGGGGACCTTCTTCATGCAAAATACCCAGGCAAGGAGGGGTAGATGGTTGATCCCTAGCTTGACTATATCCAAGGGCTGGCCATGTAGCCTCCTGAGTCTGAGAGTGACCTCTAGCCCCTGCACATCTTTCTGCCCCATTACATGCATTTGATGCCTAACAGCCCACTAACAGGGGGCCCTTTGAGTTAGTCATCATACTCCTGTTGGTGGGAGGAGAATGCAGAAGAGGCCACACATTTTGTTACTGATCTTTTTTAGATGTACAGTCTTGGGCACAAGTTTGACACTTTCCTAGAGTTAGTTACAAAGAACCGAATGTATAGTGTTAATACTTGGGATGCAGTCAGGCTGGTGAGTTTGGTGCGAGTATGAGCTACACAGAGTTCTAGGCCAGTCTTAGCTAAATAATAAAACACTGTAGCACTCCCCCTACCCCACCCCTGCCGGTTCACACTGCTGCAGGTTTGAGAAGTGCTGCCCTGGCCTGGGCCTGGAGCCTTAGATCCTTGAGACCTAGAATCCAAGGGTTGTGTTCAAGTTTCTCAGGGCCAGTAATCGGCTATCCTTCCAAATGTCAGAAGGGAAACCCCAGGCTTAGGAGCCAGAGAGAGGTATCCCAGAGGACCACAGAGTGACACCACAGCAGCTGAGGCAGCTGCCATGGCAATGAAGGCCTTCCCAGGGGCCCCTGCCTTAAGGGAAGAGGAAGCTGAGCACACAACAGGTGCACCGAACAGTGACTGCACGGGCACATGCCGGCTGGCTTTTACCCTCTTTCTACTCCCTGCAACTTTTGGTGATTGTCTAATTAGGGCTCATTACAAACATCAAGTTACATTTGCAAGGTCGTAACTGCAGGGGAAGGATACAATTATTGTAATGAAGCCTCCCCAGCCTCAGACTGTCTCCCCTGCAATCAGTCCCAAATGCCACTGCTCAAATCCTCTTCCTCCTCTGCCACCTGCTCCTCCAAGACCTCTTCTCCCGTATCCCTTCCTACGGTCAGTGAGATACAACGACATAGTACAACGTAGTCACCTCTGTGGCTTTCTCCATCCAAGGACCTTTTGGGCCATTTTCATTCCTCACCTTGACGGAGAGAGGAGCTGCAGGTGTCGGACGGTGGCTCACAATATGTGGAAGAGTACCAGGATAGAAAGCAGAGAAAGTCGGTGCCTCCTAGCATGGGCTGGACCACCTCTAGGCTGAAGCCCCTCTAAGGCCAGATACCAGTCATGGAGACCTCAGCAGTAAGCAGAAGTTGAAAGTGGTATGCACACAACCTGCTTCTTGCTCTTGCTCTTCTTGAATGAGCTTCAACACCACATCTGTCCTGGGGACCCACACTTCTTCCTTTATAGACCTCTGTGCAAGCAACTGAAGGGAAGGCCTCTCTTCTGATGGACATCTAACTCCAGGAATGAAGCATCTTTTTTAAACGAGGGTTATCCTCAGGATCTGGGGATGGGGAGGTTGGAATAAGGGTAAGCAGCAGCCAGAAGCCTGTCTTTGCATTTCACGGAAGCTTACAGTCAGAGGAAGCGGCTTCTAGGGAACGTGACAGATGGCTTCAGAATCGGAAGGGCTGCCTTACGGAGGGAACAGACAAGGCTCATGGGTTCTGAAGCAGAACCAGGACCTATAGCTGGCCAGCTGTGGACGTGGCTCCCTCTCAATGCGCTGAGGGGGTGGAAAGAAGTTCTTTCATCGGATGGCCCTCTCTGAGGTCCCTTCTGCCTCACAGTGGTACCTGTGGCTCCAGGCAGCACCTGAACTGGAGCATCACATTTGCACATTGGGCACTCAGCCAATGCTTCTGGGATATGAGGTGGACGCTGCTACACTACCCAGAGGCATTAGCTCTCGTAGGGGATGAATGGCCTTCTCCAGCAAGCTCCTTTCAAACCAAAGATACCAAAAGAAGCTCCTAACTAGAGTTGTCAAATCACATATAAATTAGCTGGATGCAATAACGCAGGCCTATAACCCCAGCCCAGGGGAGGCTGAGATGACCACAGAGAAAGATGAGTCTTTAAGCAGACAAAAACCAGTGGGCTCGGGGGTGTAGCTCGGTGGTAGACTATTTGTGACTATTTGTCAAGCATGCAGGAGACCTTGAATTCAATTCCCGGTACTGGGGGTGAAAACAAACAAAAATCACGTAAATTATCGTGATACAAAATGCATTGTTTAAAATGAAGGCGCTTGCCTCCCCCCTCAAAGTTTGCATACTTGGAATGGGGACAATCTGAATTTTAAAAATAAGCTCCTCAGATGATTCTCAGACAAGAGAGTGCCAGACAACACGTTGATAACTGGCCACCACAGGGGTCTTATGGTCCCTTGCTTGTCACCTGCTTTGGAGCATCTGAATGAGGATGAGTACCAGGAAACTCAGGCCCAGAGAAGCAGGAAAACCAGGGCATCTTTCACCCAAAGACCTGCGCGCAGACCTGTGCCATCTGATGCACCTTAGGACACCCCTGCGGTGGCAGACTCAGTCCTGCCAGCCTGTTCATCCCACCTTGATACTTACATCTCCAGCGTCAGCTCTGCCTGGCCCCACCCGTGCTCAGTCTCGGTTCTTAGATTCACAGGGTGCGGGGCCCTGGTTCTGACTCCCTGCCTTTGGTTTCCCAGTCTGGCTTTCAGGATCCCCCATCTTGGGACTATCCCTCATCACTGTCCTCCTGTCCTGGAAGCAGAACTTAATCCACTCATCTCTGGGAACTGTGCCAACTGCCAGTCTGCAAAAGTTTTAGGACTAAAATCTGTCCCAACTCTCCTTTCCAAAGCATTCCCTTCTCAGGGGGCCTTCTGTGCCTCTCCTGTCCCTGCTACCACTGACCAGAGGAACTGGAAGTAGCTTCTAGAAGGTTCTCTCTCATACAGCGTTCGTATCACTGCAAAGTGTACGGTCAGGCCAGTCTTTCCCTCCCCCTGCCCTTTCCCTGCAGGATTGATTTGTTTAGTTTCAACAGTTTAATCTTCTCTTTCCCTTGGAGTGGAGCTGTTTCTTCTGATCCCTGGTGGGAGGCATTCTGTCTTGGACTGAATCAAGAAGGGTTGGGGAGGGAGGCAAGGGGAGGGAGAAAAAAAGAAAGAAGGAAGGAAAACATACCTCCTGGCAAAACCCAGAGCAGCGCTTACACAACATCCTTCCCAGTATATTATTTATAGTGCGACTGAAACATTGATTCCTCCCCTGCTCTTCCACAGAGCGCTGGTGTTACCACTGAGGTGGAACACGTTACAGCGAGGCAGGCTGCCCGACTAGCTCAGCTCAGCACCGAACATTTGACACACAACAGTGCATCCCAGAAAGTGCCCAGACTCCAGGCAACAGGAGGAGGGCTGGCAAGGCCTAGGAAGAGAGGGAGGCGCTCCAGGATGCCAGAAGAGGGGACAATGACAGGATCGGGGTCTGGAGAGGAATGATGGATTCAATAACCAGAGGCTCGCGTTTAGCCAGGCTTGTAGAGAAGCAGGAGCTCGAAGCATCGGGGAATGTGGTAGGCCAGTCACCAAACCCACAGTCATGACACTCTAGGAAGCACTGGCTGGTGGCAGCCATTCTGAGAACATATTTTTACTTATTTATTTATAAATAAGGATGTGTATGAATCATGGATAGAAATGGCAAGACTGGATTTATATAGACTTGCTTTCCAGCGTCCTCCTGACACCTGCCCCCAACGTGACCTAGGCCAAGCCACAAAAGCCCTGGTAGGCTCAGTTTCCCTCTTTCAAAAATAGAGCTAACGCTGTCTCTATCCTGCTTTGCAGCTACGGAGTGAGTGTTAAGGCCACAGGCAAGAAGAATCTAGTAGTCTGTAAAATTCACCCCAACTTAAAAAGAGAAACTGGATATTTTGTAAGTGGGGAGTGGGTGCAGACAGCTGTTGGCAGAGCATTTTGAGAACCCACCGAAGTTTTTCTAATGGCCTGATTTACAACCTGATGGAGATGTACGGTGGTGAGGGATCTGGCACTTTCCAGGGTCTCAGGTCCTCTTAAAGAGCAGGCCCATGGACCACACCGTGGAGCTCACGACCCCATCTATCCAGGTGGAAGAAGCAGTCCTGATTGTCTTCCTCTCATCATGGTGTCTTCTGACCCCTCCCAGTCAACAGCCACTGTGGCTTGTCTGCCAACCCGGGGCTCCCAGATCTAGCCCTACTTCCTATCTTTCCTAATGCTTCCCTCGCTTGCCAGGCCAGCCGCTGCCCATCTCAGCTGTGTTCCTGTTCCCTTCACGAAGTCTTGGTTGAGACCTCCCTCTCTGAGCCTGCAGGCTGCCTTGAGAATGGCGTGAGTTGTGTCTGGCTGTCCTCAGCCTCCTGGGTGTCACTTCTCTCTAACTGGAGTCGAAATCCCTTGAAGCCAAAGCCAGTCTGGCTTTCTTCTCTGGTGTCTCGAAGGAGACCATTGGGGAATGCTCTTTTGCTGAGCAGTTATGGATGGGAGAGTCAAATAACATCCTGAAGATCCAGTTTCTCCTTTGTAAAGTGAGAACGCATCAACAGCATGAACATAGTGGCGACACCACCGCACCTGGCATCCCCTACATGTCTGAAGGAACGACTCACTGGTCTCATAGTCTGCTGCAGGTTCATTAGCTCTTAGGTGGGCAGGAATGATCCAAGTTTTGGGGAATGAAACATTTATGATTTGGGCATTTTTCTAAATAAATAAATAAATAAATAAATAAATAAATAAATAAATAAATAAGGTCCATGCAAACAAAATGCTCTGAAATGTAAGCTTCATTAGCCTCCTGGTTAGTCTGCCCTGCAGATTTACCCAACCGTCATTGCCTTTTTTCATTTTACAGAGGTAAAGACTGGGCACCGAGAGAGGAGGACGTTGCCTTGTCACACTGACAGGGTGCATGAAACTGGGATTCAGGCAGCTCGCTATGTTACCTGAGTCCAGCATCTGTCTTCCCCCTGCTGTCCAGGAGTGTGGGATGCTAAACACCAAGTTATTGTACATGTTAGTGGAATGGTAGAGAAGGAGACCCGAGCCAGCAATCCACAGGTGATGAGCCAGGCTCGGAGAAACTGACAACTTTTGTAAACGCTTATATAATTGCAACCAATGCCAGGACAGAGCCTGTAGCTCCCAATGGGCTGTGGCTCCCTGAACTGCCCCTTGGGAAGACCAAGAATGGACTTGAGGTCAGAGATCAGTGGCTGCAGCTCCTTTATCATTTCAGTTAGAGCCTAGGAAAGCTCCTAGGATCCGGAGAAATTTCCTTAGTGGCTCCTTGCCTTCCCTACCCCAACTTTGCTTTCCAATGATTGGTTACAAAGTTGCCACAAAGTTTCATCGGGAAGAAATGTTGAAACTGTTTCTGTTTCTAGAACCCCAGATGGCCTTGACATTTGTCCTGGGAAATAGCATGGCATGCGAGAAGGACATAACCTCAGAAGGCCCAAGGTCAAGCCTATCTCCTGCCTCCTCTTGACCCTGAGAATTCCCGCTAGTCTCTGCAGTGTCGGTGTCCTCGTCTGTATACCAGGAGTGCTAACATTATTTTGGAGGGCATTGGATCAATCCCACTTGCAAACAGTGGTTGGCGGTGTTTAGGGTGGAAGCGAGAAGCCACATATTCAGTGCCCTTGTGCCCTTGCCCTTACATCACACAGTGCTCTGGGACTTCAGGCCTCTGTCCTTGTCATGTTCCTGGTTTGGCTTCCTGAATCTCTCCTCAAGATCCTCTAAGCTGCTGCTGATACCCCGAGAAGGTAAGCTGCTCCTGCCCCCTACCCTTAAACACCACACTCCTACATTGCCTCTCTGGCATTCCTCGTTCATGGCTCTGAGCCCTAGTCCACTCCCAACTTCTACCTCTCCCTATGGAGACTGGGATACACTCCAGTTCATAGAGAACACCTTAGCTTTGGATAGCAGGGAACGTGAGCCTGAGCTGTGAGTAGAAGACAGCTCTAGGGCTGGCCTTACAGGAAGACACTGTCCAAAGGAAAGTGGCCAGAGCAGACCAGGCCAGATGTAACTGTCTTAGGTGCTCTGACAGCCTAGATCTACTGTGGTGACTGTAGTACTCCTGCCTTTCTCAGGTTGACCGGAATGACTAAATGCGGTGAAATGTGTGGAGTGCCTGGACCAGTGCACAGGTCACTAATCCGTAATGCCCATGATTCTTAACACTGTTTCCACCATCACCCATTTTCAGTGGCAGAGGGGAGGCAGTCTGTCAGGTGGGCAATCAGCAGATGCTAGCGGCCAGGCCTGCGCGGCTGCTTCATCCAGGGCCAGCGCAGTGGCCAGTCCACGGAGCAACACAGATTCCCACAGGAAGTGGCTGTCCAGAGCAGGGTTAGGACAAGGATGTTTCTTCCCAGAAAAGCCAGCATTGGTAAAGGCGCACCCACCGGCTGCTCAGAGATCCTAGCCCTCTAGGATTAAGGTTGCTAGGTTTTCCTGTCCTGGGGTGCTGAAGCACCAGCTCAGACAAATGAGGAATGGTACCTCACTACTCCCTGCATATGCTCTTTCTATTTGCACAGGAGACTTTTGTTTCTTCTTCACGAAGACACCTCCTTCCCTGACTCAGAATCTAATTGGCAGGATTGCCTGGAACACTCAGAAGACAGTGAACTAAGCTCGGCAGGGGCCTCACTCCAAGAGGGCTTCTGATCCCACAAAATGACCTGCCTCCAGATACAAGCATGGCACCTCCATTCCTCTGATTCCTTTTCTAGGGACAGTAAGGGGGCTAGTGCCAGATCTGCTGCCCACTGAGCTTCTGGCGCTGGAGCAGGTCCACCAGGACAACATCACAGCCAACTACACCTGCGTTTACCACCAGCACATAACAGCATCTTGCAGCTACCTTGGGGCATGGATTTTATCACCTCCGTCTTGATGCTTTTGCTTCTCAGTTGGTCACACCTTTAAAAGGCCTTTGAGGGGCTGGAGAGATGGCTCAGTTTGGATAAAGTATTTACCCCACAAATCATGGGAACCAGAATTGTTCAAATCCCAGTAACCCACAGAAAAATCAGGCTTGGTAACGAGGGGCTTGTAATCCTAGTGCTGTAGAGGCAGAGACAGGAGGATCCCTAGGGCTTGCTGGACAGCTAGTTTTGACAAACAAGTGAGCTCTAAGTTCAATGAATGACTGATAGGAAAAGACAATTAACACGCCTTCTGGCTTCCGTGTGCACATACTACATACATATCCACACATAAACACACACACACACACACACACACACCCCTTCAAAATGCCTGCTATATGCCAGGAAAGGGACAGAGCCATGGGTAAGATGGATCGGATCCCCATCGTCATGGGAGTTTACCCTGTGGATGCTGCTGGCCCTTAGTTATGACATCATGCCTCCCAAGGCTCTGTAAAGTGCTTCCCTGAGTAAAGCTCCCTCCTCGGAGTTGCTTCCTTCTGATGCAGCCCCTCCCTGCCAGCAGATGTGTAGCTCTGGAGCCTGGTGAGCTCCCTGCAAAACCTGGCCTGTGCATGAAGATACGTAGGCAACCTTGCCAATGCTGGTTGCTTTTTGCCTCATTATGCTACAGCTCAGTGGGTACCTGGGAGGCTGGCCAGATTTCTTCCTAATTGTAGGACACCAGCAGGTGAGCAGAGAATGCACCTGTGCCAGAGTGGCGCTGGGTTCTGGGCAGAGTCCTGTCCTCACCACCCTCCCCCTGATCCTCCTTTTGCTCCTGCACAGGGGTGACTAGGTCTCGCCACAACCTCTTCTGCCTTCTGGTGCCATCTCTTGCTGGCTCTTTCTGCTGCTTCAAAGCCTCAAAGTCTGGAGAATGGAGGGGAGAGGATTCCTGCAGCTCAAACAACAGCCGATATGCCTAAAACCCCAGGGCTGGAGTTAATAAAAAGAAATGAAGCCATTCAGGCTAGCACTGAAATTATAGTCTTGGTTTCTCTGTAGTGAAGGAAGGCGGGTCCTGTGGCACAGCAGGCGGCCTGAAGTTGGGTCTGGTGGGGGAGGAGGCAGGTCTCCAACTGCAGACTGATGAGCCAGGCAGGGGCTGTGTTCTCCCAGTTCCTCTCCAATACCCCTCCTCTGGAAATCACTTTCCTCCGGATGTATTTGTTTGTTTATTCCTATTGATTTCCAAAGGCCTAAGTGTCCTGGGGCCTATCACAGCAGGTGGCCCAGATGCAAATTCAACAATTACAGTCAGTCCCATAGCAGAAATTCTCCATAAAAGGAGAAAGCCAAAAGGCTTCCTGCTGTGGAACACAGGCCTTAAAAACTGGTCGCCACTGAATGGGGTCTGGAAGCCCCCATTTCAGTGGTCTGGAAGCCTGGCAGAGGCAGGCACCAGGGAGGGCAGATGGGATGGGACTGGTGCCCACACTGGCTCTGGGGAACCAGATTTGGCTGGTTCTGGCATCTCATCCCAAGAGGCCTTTGAGGTTCCCATCTGCCTGAGTTGAGTGAGCCTGAGTGAGTGAGTGAGCAAGTGAAGGAGCAAGCGAAGGAGTAAAAGGGATGTGCCACCTCTGGGTCATCTATTCATTCAATAGATATCTAACGCCATTCTAGAGCCAAGTACTGTCTGGACCCTGGGGACAGACCCAGAGAAGAAGACAGACTGTCCTAGTGCTCATGGGCCGGTAGCTTCCTCAGGGAGAGGATTAAAATCAAGCATGACAAAAATAAGCATGACAGGGTGGAAACCAGGAAGGGCGTGAGAGGAACAAGATTGGCCCAGGGCTATAACAGGCCAGGAAAGAAACATTTGGTAAAGAAGCTAGGTTCTGAAGGATCAGAGAGAGCCGAATGTGAAGTGGGACCAGGCTGTGGTGAACTCGTCTGACCAGTGAGCCCCAGGGATCCTCCTGTATCTCTGCCTCCCCAGCTCTTACAGGGTTCTGACTCAGGTTCCCACGAGTGTACGGCAAATGCTTCACTGACTGAGCCATCTCCCCAGACCCTTCCTCACTCTTTCAAGTATATAGGACGTGCCTCAATTCTCCTTTATCCACATCCAATCCCAATCCCACTACAGACTGGGTAACTGCCGTGTGCAGGACAGAGGGCAGGCCGGTGGGGCTGGCTGTAGATGGGCTGGAGCGTGGACTCCCTGGGTAAATTTTGAAACAAGGAATGGATTCAACCTGCAGAGGGAGGTATGGCTACCTTCTAGGGGACAGAAAGAGTCCTGCAGAGGCTATAGGCAGAAGTGCACCTGTCCTCACTGGCGGGCAAAAGGAAAATCCTGTGTCTGTGCTCTGGTAGCACATGGTTCCTGATTCTCCTGCCTCCGGAGACCCATGTGTGCCTGACACAGACGTTCCAAAACCAAGCTCCTTCATTCTTTAGAGCTCACCAAGGGGCATAGAGACTTTCCTGCCATGAAGACATAACAGAAGGGCAGGAACAGAGAGGACTTGGGCGGGGAGGAATTTTGGCCCAAATTCCTTTCTCCGTGTTTATCCTGGCAGAAGTGGACATTTGGGGACAGGGCAAGGCGATTCCCTGTGGCCTGTGCCCAGCACAGGGGATGTCCTTAATGTCAATGCTTCAAAGTACCAACCTAGTCCACATCTTCCCCAGGGACCCAGCCTGCCCGGACAGCCTAGGGCCTGTGTTTGATATGCAGTGTCTCATCTCTTTAAGTGAGGCTGTTTGTGGAGAAGAGAGTTAAAATCAGAGCTAAGGAATTTGAGCCCCTAAAGACTGTGGAGCCTTGACCTTAGTTTTGGGGGGTGGCCACTAAAGCAGGAAGCGAAGTGACTTCTTTAGTACCCTCAGTTGACTGGGCGTGGTGATAAAGGCTTCTAATCTCAGCACTCTGGAAGTGGAGTCAGGAGGATAAAGACCAAAGCCAGCCTCTGCTACACTGAGAGCTTAGCGACATCCTGGGCTACGTGAGACTGTCTCAAAAAAAATTAATAAAAAATAAAGTTCCTGGACCCATTGCACTGGCTTTCAGTAGCTGAGTCTATCTGTGGGCTTACCTGCTAAACTCAGCACACATGTGAAATGTCGGACGAATAAATACTCAGATAAAAAGCCATTTACCAAGACCCAAATGCCTTTTAACAGAGGCTGTGCACCCAGCGAGATAAGCCAATTACCAAAGGATTGTGTTCCCACGTACAGCCAAACTGTCTCAGAGCCACGTCAGCAGAGGATCAATAAGTAGTTAATCAATGGATTGATTGATCGTTTACTGCTAGTAATTAAATTTTGGAGTAAGTACAAATTCTATTACGTCTACAGTTAGTCTAAAGGGATGCTCAGATTGTAGAGTCAGAGCAGAAGCCTGGTGGCCACAGTACTGGGGGTGGGGTGGGAGGGCTTTCATTTTAGAGTATCACGGATGCTGAGCAGCCAGCCTCATCCAGCCCACCCCATCCCAGTTTTGTAGATGAAGAAGCCAGGCTTCTGTGAGGATCGCCTCATCCAATAGAGCAGCAGGCTGGTGTTGAAGCAAGAGTGGCAGCTAACCTGTGGCTTCCTAGCTCCGTTCCCCTTGCAGAGGGACCCGTGTCATGCGGGCTATGTGCCACTTCTTGGCACCCACGCGTAGCTTTTGCATGAACAAGGGTCCACAGAGGCATGCGTGGCTTTGAGTTCGACTTTTGACAAAATGAGAGGGAAGAATGTGCAAGAAGGAGCTGTGATCACCTGGTGAGTTGTTTGGCATGAGCCTTCCATGCAACAGTTCTCAGAGAGGCAACAGGAAGGAGTTTAGAACAAGCCTGTAGCCTGGGCCAGCCTGGGTGGAGAACTCACACAGACAGTTATGTCTGGCTGTTTGTCAACAGCCTCTGTTTCGTCATGGTTGTTGTTTCACAGTGTACATGTCTGCCACTGCAGGTTCTGTCTGTGAGATTTAACTGGGTTGTCTTTCTGTACCTGGTGTGTCACAAACTTTGCAGCAACTGCCCAGGCAGAATGAGTACCCCGTTTTTTTTTATGCCAGCTAAGGGGGCAGATGGTTTAGGTTCACCTCTGTACAGAAGTAGCAAGTGAAACGGGGAGCCATGGGGGAGAGGCTCTGTTCCCTGCTGTCAAGTAGGAAGTTCTCTTGGAGGCCCAGCCCTCTTGCTGGGATCTACTCTGTCTAGAACATTCCTGCTCTCCAGTGCTTATCCAGCTCCTCGGGACAAGCAGCTTCCTTGTGTGTTTGTGACTCTGCAGACAAGTTGTAAATCCAGTCCCTTCCTCCAGCCAGCATGAGTGTGAGGCCCCTACCCCTTGCCACCAGCTGAGACGAGATCAAAACAGGCAAACACATTTTGTATTGCTTACTTAAGCCAAGAGGAATTAGGGAGGCGAACTGGCTAGGAGCAAAATCGATACATTCCAAAGCCTGACAGCGATGATTTCTGAAGGATCCCCCTCTTCCCTAAGATCTGTGCTGGTGTTTCTGTTTACAAGACACTCCGTCCTGAGCCAGCTCCTGGGTGGACTTCCCCTGGAAGAGGAGTCAGCCCCCAAAAGGAGGGGAATCCTGCCTCATGGCCATTCTTCCGTTCTGCTAGGTAGAGTGAGCATTCTTCAGCTCTCTACCTCCTTTAGTGCCAAGAACTCAGGGGCATTCTCCTCCATCCCCTCTTCCCGGGTCCATCCTCATCCTCTTTCTTCCCCTACCACGTGCCCTGAGCCTGGGGAAGGAAATCCGAAAGCTTAAGGATTACTTGATGATTCTGGGCAGTCATTGGTAGCCTCCAAATCTTCCTCGCCCTCTCTAATTGGATCCATGGCCTGGAAGTCTGGTTTAATCAGCCTGTGATCACTGTAGGGGGAGGGGCAGAGTAGGAAAGGGATAAGCTGTCCCAATCCTGGGGGTGGGGAGTGGCTTGCTCTGTTTGCTGGCCCCAGCTGTGTGTGTGCACAATAAGCCTTTATTAACTATTACACTCCAACCCGGACAGCTGCCTGGGGAGAGAACACTGATTCCTTCCTCAGCCATCTCTGCTGCCCTGGAACTCGGCCTTTCCACTTATTTATCTCTGTCTGTATTTTCCCTCACACGTGCAAGTGCTTAAAGCTGGCCTGGGAAGAAGGTGCTGAGAAACAGACTCCATTAGAAGCTCGATGTTCTATCTTCTTCCCTCTGTCTTCTCCGGGCACTCACTCAGTCACTCATGCCCCTGGTCATCCACCACACACAAATATCGAAAGCTTTACTCAGAAGGCTGTCCACTAGAGGAATCTAAAACAGCATGGTGTGCAAAACAGCTTCCTTAGCCTGTACCCATGAGGACCTCTGTATGCTCTCTGGCCATTTCCTCTTGTGCCCTGGACTCACCAGGAACAGAAGGTCATAGACTGCCAAGCCCATCTCCAGCCTGAGGACTCCAGGGTGAAACCTTCACTCCCCGAGCCAGGGAGTTTGGAGATTTTCTGAGGGTGTCTGAGCCACGCCTCATTCTATGACAAGGAAGGAGGTTCTACAGAGACATTTCTGATGGACTGGATGAGACCACCGAGATTCTTTCTAGGAATGTAAAGTATTTCGTCACACAGACGGTGGCGTGGTTAAGGGAGCAGATGTCGGAGCCAGCTGTCTGGGCTCAATCTTTGCTGTGTGACCTTGGGAAACTTATTGTCTACTCTGTTTCTCTTTATGAAAGCAGCCCCCTCATGGGGTTTGTAGTGAGGACAAAGGACTTTGAGTCTATCAGCTACACATGTCAACAGCCATCGCTTTACCATGCTGCTCTCAAAGCACACAGAGAGCACAAAAACAGACTCACAGTTACTACCCCAACAGCCATGCAAAGGGGTCCTCAGGCTCAGGCCTTCGACTGGATTAAAGGAAGAAGCTACCTGGGTTTCCACTCTGTGGATAGACACTATGAGGCTGATGTCTTTCTGTGTTTCCCTGTCTCTCTGTCTCTCTTTTTCGTGAAACAGTTTTATGTAGCTCAGGCTGGCCTTGAACTTCCATTGTAGACAACCAACGGTGACCTTGAACTCCTGATCATACTGCCTCCACTTCTCTAGTGCCGGGATCATAGGCTTGCACCACCATGCCCCAGCTTAGGCAGTGCTGGGGACTGAGCCCAGCTAGGCAAGCTCTGTATCACCTGAGCTAAATCCCAGCCTGAGGCTCATCACCTAAGGGTTCATCCTCTGACTTTCCAAGGAGGCCAAAGCTGAAGGACCTTGGGCATGGCTCTGGTTTGCTGTGCAGGTCAACTACCAGCATCTGCTCTCATCCTCATCCACGGTCACTCCAAAGTGTCCTATAGACACTGCCCACTTCATCCAAGCCTTATCAATAGTTCTCCCTGGTGAAATTTAAGTGGCATCAAATTATTTCCACTGCAGACTGTGGTTCTCTCTCCAAATCAAGTGATCCTGTCCTGCAGATGGGGTGCTATGAGTTGAGGGCTAGGGGAGTAGACATGGAAAGTAGGAAAGGAGGGAGAGAAGACAAAAGGGAGCCTTTCCAAGGGCTTTCACCAGATTCCCTCCTGAAAAGTCTCATAACGCACAAGTTCTGGCTCTCTCTTTATTCTTCACGCAAGGGCAGCAAAGATATTGCTGTTGGCTCTGGTTAGGGTAGATCATCACAGCGTCAGCTCCCTTGAGAACATCTCCTGTCACCTGAAGGTCACTAGAGTGAGTCTGGGAGGTCCCTGTGTCTCCCCTTTTCTTCCTCTTCCCACCTGTTACCAGGAGTCAGCTCCAAGGGGCCTCTCACAACCTGTGGCCTCCTTCTCCCAAAGGTGTTCATTCCCACAGCTGCACAGAGGCAGGTATGCTACAAGCTAGCTCTTGTCCTTGTCATGACCATTTGGGAGCTGCCAACTGCCTCCCAGTCAGCCTTGGTCACAGGTGGCTAGGGGGACCTGGGGCAGTCCATCTACATTGCCCAGGGATGCTCGGCTGACATTTTCTTAGCAACAGCACTAGCTAGAGCTTCGTTTCACAGAACCAACATCAGAACCAGACTCAGCTTCCCATGGAGGCAGCACACAGAGCAATAGGCTTCCAGCAGGTAAGGCCAAGCCTAGACCGTAGCAGAGGCACATGAGGAGGCCTTGAGAATAGCGCAGGCTGCTGCTGGTACCCACGGGGATATCATGCTAGAATAGAGCCTGAAAGTCCTGACTCATGGAGGACTTTAGTTCTCTCATTTCATCCTTCTGGATCTTGGTTTCTCACTCCGACCACAGGGTATGGTCCGGGGGGTGTTCTACCTTCTTCTTCTTCTTCTTCTTCTTCTTCTTCTTCTTCTTCTTCTTCT
>NW_026596039.1:7290377-7324868 GCF_907164565.1 Psammomys obesus | reverse complement strand
CTTCTTCTTCTTCTTCTTCTTCTTCTTCTTCTTCTTCTTCTTCTTCTTCTTCTTCCTCTGTTTCCCTAACTTGCTGTAGTTGGATGTTCATAGGGCCATTTTATATTTCTCCAAACTTTGAAAACCCCCAAGCTGAGACTCACAGCAGGTAAGGGCCTCTGAGTACTGAAAGGTGTAGTCAAGAGAGAAAAGGGGCCATCATGAGAGCCAAAGGCCATCACATATCTAGAAGGTAAAGAGACATGCTAGGATAGCAGAGAGAGGGCCTCTTTGCTGAGAGTGAGCCATTTTTGTGGGTTCCACAAAATGCATATAGCTGAAGAATGAACCCCATCTGCAGTCCACCATGACCCAGGGAGAGCCTAAAAATGGAGCAGCAGATCAAGGCATGGTTCCAGGACAGAAGGGTGGAGATTAATGAACTTGGCCTGGATTGCCAAAGCAGGAGAGAAAGTTGGGAGAACAAGATGCTGTGGAGGCAACAAGGAGGATGAGGATGACAATGGCTCGATTTGCAGAACACTTCCTACACACTGGCCAGCCTGTTTTAAGAGCCTTACATATACCAACTCATTTACATATCACACTAACCAATCAGTGAATGAGCTACAATTTGTGGAGAAGGTGGCTGAGCAGGGAGAAGAAAGAGGACTTGCTGAAGGTCACTGTGGTAATGAGCCCTGAAGTTGGGAGGAGAGCTGGCAGCCTTTCCCCAGATGCTATGCTTGCCCATGGGGCACTACACCGCTCCTCCAATGAGCTGCTCTGTCTTGAATGATGTTGCCTTCGGTGCCCAAAAGAGGAACTGCAATGTGTCCTAAACAAGCACTCAGGAGACTATCAGAAAGGCCACTTTCCATAATGGTGAAGGTCAGAGGGCCCAGAGAAAGGGGAGGAGGGGGCTGGCAATGGGGTGTGACCTACAATGGCAGCAGCTAATTGGATGACCCTTTAAGCTCTTTCTTTCACAACCTTCCACCCTGGTTTGCAGTAGGCTGGGTTTGATAAAGCCAGGACTATGCAAAATAGCCATCTCCTCTTTTCTCCTTGTAATTACCCATTTATGTATGCCCCAGATTGGGGCGGCTGGGAAGAGAAAGCTTGTTCCAGCCCAAGCTTTGGGTTGACGTTTAGGTTGCAGTATGTGAACAGACACAGGGCACCTACTACGTGCAGGAAGTGCTTGGAACCTACAGTGTCTGGCAGGGGATAGGCTGGAAAACATAAATAAGGCATTTGCCTTCTTGGCATGCAGAGTAGGCAAACGAATGCTGTGTGTGGATGATGCTTAGGCTCATGGAGGGAAGGGTGAGAGTTGAGCAGAGAAGGCCAGGGCATGATCACTGCTTAGAGACTCAGGGGTAAGTTTTCTAAAGAGTCCGGGAGGAATCCACGCAGATATCAGAGGGAAAACATAGCGGGAAGCAGGAGCAGCTGCTCGGAAGGACTGAAGCTGACACAAGTGGCATGTTCAGGGATAATGGAATGTTCTAGTCCACTGAATCTGGATGAGAGAAGTAGCGGGAGACAAAGCCACAGAGAGTTGGGCTGAGCCGTGCCTGACAGAGAAAGACTGGCTTTCATCCGGACGGAGGTGGGGGTTGGGAGCATTTTGAGCTGACAAGTCGATTTTCATACTGAAAAGTGGGAGCAGAAATGCTAAGGAGCCTTGTCAGACCTGGGGCTGGGGCCACAGCAGGTGGCAAGGGGTGAGGGCAAGGTACCAAAGTGTTTCTGGGTCACACTCTCATGAGAATCCAGTAAGACAGAGCTGAAGTCTTCACTGCACTGGGCCCTGGGTACCCTACCTTCTCACAGATTCCATAGCATTAGGAGATGGAAGGGTTCCCTTCTATCTTCTAGTGGCATGATCTTAGAGAAGCTGAGGGACTGCCTACTCTGGTCTTTCTGCAGATGAGCACCAGAGGCAGGGCTCAGGCCACACAGGTGTGTGGGGCTCCCTGGTCCTCTTTTGCCAACGGAACGTTGCATAGGGAGCTCTGCCTACCTACACAGCAGTCTTTCCATGTTCTCTACATGCCTGGTCAGGGGAGGCCCATCTTCTCATTCCACAGTGGCCTAGTAGCGGAGCTGGTGAGGTCAGCCTCTGGGGCCAGGCTTCTTGAATGTCCCCTGCCTTGCCCAGGCCAGAAGGAACAGGCCACCTTGGGAGGGTTTGACAGCCCTAATACCCCTTATGAGGTGTTCCTCTGGAGTCTCCTCCCCTCCACAGAGCTGAGCTTCCATTGTGGCAGCTGCAGTGGAAATCTAGGGCAGATGGAGCACAGAGCCTGAGAGGCACAAAGCCCCACAAGTGCAAGTAACTTAAAGGGAAAGGAGGAGGATGGTCCCCAGATGCCCCCTCAGGGAGAGTCTTCGCTCTTCTTTGCCCTCCTCTTCCTCTTTCTCTTCTTCCTCCATTTTCTGTTTGGAGATTGACTCACGGGTCCTCGGCTACTCATCTATACCCCTAGAAAAATTAACTTTGTATTTTGAGAGGGCACACCTCATTAACTTGCCCAGGCTGACCTTGAACTCATTCTATAGCCCAGGCAGAACTTGAATGGTGATTCTCCTGCCTCAGACTCCCGAGTAACTGAGATTACAGGCCTGTGCCACCAAGGCCATCTACTTCCCTCCATCTGATTCTGGATCTCACCCCATGTTTTGCAGGCCAAGGATCTCTCAGCTTTTTTAATCACAGGAATAAATATTTATGGGTGCACACCCACCTTTTCCTCTCCCTCCCATTTCTGACAAGCTTTTCGGCTCTCTTCGACCCTTCCCCAACTCCACAAATGGATGGACCTGGGAGAATCCAACAGGGCTTGTTCACCTTGCCCCTCGTATAGCCATCCTATGGCTTCCAAGAGCCCAAGAAATCAGAATCCACATTCCATAGGCTCTCCCACCCCCTTTAAGGTACTCCGGTTTTACCACGGGGCATTGAAGTGCCACCCGACCTGGGGAAGCCTGCATGCCTTTTTCATTTTTCTATCTTTCTTTCAGGCAACGACAAGATGGGTCCCTCAGGACATGCTTCAGGATTTCAAGTTTGAACAAAACATCTCTTGACATGCCAGGCCTTTGCTGAATTTCCATTTTTAATTTGCAGAGTCGTGCTAGCTACTCAGAGACTGCCTTCTCCTCCATTGCCACCCCCCCTTCCTAGTTACGGCATCTTGCCTGCTCCCCGCTTAAAAAAATAACCCACAGAAAAACCCATGTGAGGACATCATTAGCAGGGACTGTTTAATTAATTTAATAAATTAATCTTGGACTTTTTCATTCCTGCCTCCTCGGGAGTCCCTTCCGAGACACTGGGCAGAATCACAAACACCCACATAAAATCCTCCAGCCACCAGAAGCCTCTTCTATTAATATTACCGCAGATGAATATCATTATTTAAGCTTCTAACTGGCTACCCTGCTGCCAGCCCTGCCTGGCATCCCCACTTCAGCACAGCGTGAGCTCTCTAAAGCTAACATTTGACCTTGTCATTCCTGCTTTGTCCTTCAGTGGCCTCTATCACTTTCACAAAGGTGAGGGCCCCCTTTCTGTAGGTGCTGTTAGGAAAGGGAAGAGGTTGATTATCACAGAGGTGGGGGGACTGTTTGCCAGAGATCTTTAAGACCCTGTTGTGTACAGGGCAACCCAACAGAGTGAAGGGTCTCCCCACTCAAATGCTAGCCGTGCCCAGTTGAGAGAAGTATGAGGAACTGCCCTTGGGCTGCACCTGAGGCCATCTGCTAGCTAGGACTTCCCAGACACCCTCCCCTCCCCCACACCCTCTCTGTTCCCACCTGCTGCAGCCTGAACTTGAACCTGAACTTGAGGGTTTCCTGATTGCAGCCACTTGCTCTGATCCCTGTTCCCTCCAAATTCCCTTGCAGTCTGCCTTTTCCCAACCCACTTTTTCCAGATGGGACAGCTCAAGCTCCAGCCAGGGTGGGAGGCGATAGAGAACTTTAGCAAATGGATCAGAATTTCAGCTGAAGTCAGTCTCTTCAGCAAGACAGGTGGAAAGAGCTCCTACGTTCCACAAAGAAGAGCCATGGCTTCTGCAGGACCTGCTAGGTAGTAGCCCTATAGCCCTTGAACCTTGACCCCACCTCCAGCCATATGGCACAGCTGAGGGAGGGTTTCTCCTCAGACAGGGACAGCTGGCAGAGTCAATTCCTATCCCTAAAACAACAGGCAGAGCACACATCCTCCCCCAGCCAGCTCTGAGAGTCTTGGAACCCCAAATCACTATGTACGGTAGAGTCTTAAGAGAATGTGACCCATGACCCTGCGTTCAAGAGTGACAGGAACAGGTGCACAACCCTCCCCGGGATACTGGCTGGAGAGGACAGGAGGAAAACTGCCTGGTCCTAGCTGAGGAAATGGACCCCAAGAGCCAGGACAACTTGTCTGGGACCACATGATAATTAAATGGCTCAGACAGAAATCAGACCATATCTCCCCCTCTCCACCTTGCCTCAGTGTCCCCTTACCTCAGTGTCTATTGAGGGCTCGCCCCTTCCTGGCCAGCTCACCCATTCATGCATTCATTCACTTACTTCCTGGTCCTATCACTGGTTGGGATTGATAGGGACAAACGTGGACGGATGAAAGCAGCCAACAGAAAACCCGAGGATCCAGGAGTCCAGTACTGCTACCCTGGCCAGACACCTTTCTTTGGTTAGTTTGGATCTTACTTCATCCCGATGGGAACTGGAGGCAGCCTGGGAAGATGCCTGCAGTAACATGCGATAGGATGGCCTGAGAGATGAGGGAGGAAGTGAGGGAGTGTCAGTATCCGAGCAACAAGGACATCGGTACAGTGGCCTGAGCATGGCTGGTTCCCAGGACACACAGGGCCTCCAAGTGGAAAAGAACAAAAGGGTTCCAGCGTTCTAGGCCCTCTGTGGCTCCTGGGAATGTGGAGCCTGGCCATCTGGCACAGAGTGCATCAGCAACCAAGTGCCTATCAACCCTGCAAGTCCACAGCAGCTAAGAGGGGAGGGTGATCAGCTAAAGACTACACAACCATCAGCCAGAAGAGACTTCCCAGTCCTATTTAACACAGGGCTTAGGGACGTATCTCTAGAAACTTCCTAGGTTTGTATCCTGGATCTGGCACTTAGTCTGTGAGGCTCCTGGCAGGTGCCTGCAGCATTTGACTCCTAGGGGCCTAGGGGGCATTCGGTGTTAGCCAATTTTATTCTGTTATCATTCTTCCCAAACAAAGGTCCCTCGTACTGGCTTTAAAGGAGATAGTGGAGTGGGTACTCATGTCCACTGACAGGCACAGACAGAAGCAGATGGCACATGTGCCAATGGTCCCTCCTTCTTTCCTTGGGGATGAACAGCGAGGAGTCAATTCTTAGGATGTCCTATTAAAGGCATACCGAATGTCAAACCCTTTATCTTCACCTGCATATGTATTAATGCTCTTCCTAAAGGGCCCGAGCCTCCCCAATTCCCCACACTTGTGCTCTGATCAAAGGCCAGCAGTGGGGTCCACACAGCGAGAATGAAAGAAGAGAAGCTCACACAGGGGATGTGTATGGATCTTTCCAGTCTCCCTCTTCCTCCTCATCTCACCTCTCGAGGCAGCCTGCTCCACTGTCAGCCAGTACCTCCCTCAGAACCACCTCTCCCTCCTACACAAAGAGGCATGAAACCCCTCAGTGCTTGTTTTTAGCTGAGAACAAGCCGTTCACACATTTCATTATCTTAAAGGAATAGAAAGAGAGAGAGAGGAAGGGGACATGCAGGGTGAGGCCGCTGGTGTATCAAAAGCCAGAACTCAGTTCCATATGGAGGCTTGGAGTTAATGAGGAAGGAGAGAGAGGAGTTTCATTAAGAAAAGATCAGGTTTGTAAGGAGGTGGCGCTTTCCGCACTGTGCTAGTCTCTCTGTGCTGATAAGATGTGTCTGTGTACAGCACAACACGCTGTCGAGTGTCGGCCTCTTTTCAGTCAATCATGTAAGAGTGAAGGGTGTTGGTGTTGTCTTCAGAATGTATGGGAAACGAGGTGCTATTGCTGGGGCTGCCTGAGCACTCAGATCTTTAACCAAAGGACGGGGTCGTAGGTTGTTGACAAAGTGCTGTGAGCAGACTGTGGAAGATGCCCAGGTTCCTCACCGAGCAGCAGTTTCTGCAGCCAATGCCCAGAGGCTGGGCAATCAGCAGATGAGGAGGGTCCATGCTGAAGCAAATCCCAGTCAGGTCTACAGAGGGGCCAGAACCTTCATGCTACAGAGGCACCTAAGGATCTCCATGGGCTTCTTCAAGCTTTTCAAGACGGGTGTATGGGTCATATAGTGAGTGACATACATGTGCTAGATGGGGAGGACATTGTAGGAGCCAGGATTTTGGAATTGAGGGGAATCTATCTCGGAGACCACGTAGTGAGGCTGGGATGAGTCAAGAGAGATTATATCACTCATTTAAGGTCACATGGGAAATTAATGACCGGGCCTAGAACCCAGGCCTCCTGAGGCAGCCATTGCATTACTTTCTCTGCTCAGCAGCCTATCTCCTGGCCTTACTGTATCTGTTCAGGTTAGCAGAAAGCAAGGTCTGCTGGAGGCCTACTTGGAGACAAAGGAAGAACATGGTCAAGATGGGTGCAGGCAGCATGAGAGAGATGTATACATCGCCAGGGGCAGGCATTCCTGGAGTCTCCATGTCCTAACAAGCCCTTGGTGGGATGAAAGACCTGTCAGCCAAGGGGGATGGCACTTCGCCCACTGGAGCTGCTGTGAGCCCCAAACTCAGAGCATTTCTTTTTCTCTTATCAGCTGTGGGTGGCAACTCAACCTCCCCGAGTCATCCCTTGCCTTGCCAAGTCCCAAGGGTATGGGTAGGAAAGCCTTTGGTTCAACATCTCAAAATCTTATTATTTGTGGAGGTCCCTGTGATTTCTAGCAGTTAGGCTGTCTGCCCTTAGGGCAATGACAGTGGGCATGTAGTAAGTACAGCACTGGGCGCTTACTCTTAGAAAGCAGGGCCTGAACCCTTGAGGATGGCCTGTGGCCTTGCTCCATGGGGGACTTGCAGCTAGGGATTCCATCTGCAGTTGCGCTCATCCCCCAGGACCCAGAGGTGGAGTTCGTTGGGACTGGGATATGGGGGAAAGAAGCTAAGACGATACAATGAGGTCCTGGCCCCCTTCCTGCCAAGGATCCCAGCTTGCCTAAAGCCCTCCATGGGTCAAGAGCTCTGGGCCCCACCTGACCAGGGGACTGGAGAAGGGCTGTGACTGGGGGCAGGGGAGGGCACCACTTGTTTAGCCTCAGGGACAAGAGAATGGCTCTCAATTTGCCATCTTGCCCCTGTACATCGCCCTTGCAAGTTTCAGGTGAAAGGAGTTTACAGCATAGGTGTGGGGGTGCCGGTTCCAACCTCTGCGCAGAAGGCAGCTGGAACCACCACGGCAGAAGCAGAGCTGAAAGCGGAGCCCTGCCTTCTCAGTGCAGCTAACATTGGCCCATTAGTCTTCCCACCCTGGGCCCTCAGTCTACACTCCCCACCTCCCTCATTAAACAAAGTTCTCTTTCAACTGATTGTGACCATCCCAATCACACTCAGTTGCAAACAACCCTTAACAGGTTTATAGTTTCCTTTCCGAGGATACCAGAATGGGATATGGATCAGGTACAAAGAGGTAGACATATGCCTGGGAGTAGGGGAGAGGAACAGAGATGTTGCTGGGATTCCAGAGACTCTGAAATCTAACGCAGTGGTCAGGAGCACTGTGGTCAGAACTGGGGCAGGAACAGGGGAATCTCATCTACAAAGCCCTCTACAAGTGGCACCAGGGCGAAACTTGTTTGTTTGGCTCGGTGTTTCTAAAGAATCTTTACTCCTTGGCTCAAAAGCTGGTGATTGGAGCACTGGGTGGGAGACAGGCTAGTGACATGCTGGACCCTGATGCCCTTCTGCTCTTTAAGAGTCTAGCTGTGAGAGGATCAATGGCTGTGGACAGTGTCTTACATCCCTCTCCAGGAGCCACAGACCTAGTGGGCAGGGACTGCTCAGAAAGTGGGCTGATGAAGCTGGAGAGAAGGGGGAAAGGAGGGAGGGAGGGAGGAAGAGAGAGAGGCCAGCAACTAGAGGGGTAGGAGGAAAGTCAAAGTGATAACTACAGGAATTAAAGTAGGAGGCAGAAGTCAGGGGCCATCTGGATTCAGACTTTGATCTATAATTGATTCCCCAATTTCCTGCATCCCTCTCTCTCAATCTCTCTCTCTCTCTCTCTCTCTCTCTCTCTCTCTCTCTCTGCTGGGGCTCAAACCCAGGATCTTCTACTTAACAGGCAAGTACTTGATCACTAAGTCACGTCCCCAGCTTAACAGTCATTGCATGTCCAGCGCATATCTAGTCACCTGCAGCACTCGGAACACCCTCTAAGCCCTAGGAAGTTAACAGCATTCCTTTGAAAATAATGAGGAAACAAGCAAGCTTAGATACGGTATAATCTTTAGGGCTACAGGTAGGGAGACATTGAAAGTATGAATTATTAACAAGACCACTGAGGGCAGATTCTGGATGGCAGGCGGACCATGTCCTTACACAAAGGGCCCCAGGGACATCAGGAGAAAACGGCCAGATGGCTCGGACCTCTGATGTGACCACGGTTGTCAGACTATGGCTGGACAGGCCTCAAGGTCCAGGTCACAAGGGGGTCTAAAGGCGGCTGCATAGGCAGCTCCAAGCAAGGGCTGTGACCTGCTCCCTTTCTCTGTGACAGCTGTGGAGGAGGGAATGGCATACTAGGGAAGAAAACCCTCACCCAGAGAAGGGGTGGGAGATGAGGATAAATCCACAGCAGGAGCAGCCATAACATGGGAGAAAAGAATGGTGTCTGGGAAGATAATGACTCAGAGACCCTGGAGCGTAAAACTGCTACAGAGATGCCAAGCCTGAGGGACAGAGCAGGCAGGGGCATGGCTGGTGGCCCCTGGGAACCATTAAGGAAGACGCTTGGTTAGGTTCAGGAGCATACATCCCTTTCACATCCAAGTGGGGCCACAAGAGTCTCTGTTTTGTTGTTTGGTACAGGACAAGCCTGCCATTTCCAACATAGGTTCTAAGCCCAAGCAGGACTGTGTTTCCTTCTGTCTCTTTAGCTCCACAGAACCTCACCCCCTGTCTTCTCCCCTCCCCCATCTACAGCCCCCATCTTTAAAGGCCTCTGGAAGAAAACAGGCTCCTAGAGGTAAGGGGTAGGGCCTCAGCTGTGGTTTGCCTGGAACAGCCTTCCTGACTTCAGGTGAGCTCCTGAACCTCTCTGTGCCTTGTATCTGAAGGGGAAGGGTACTCAGTGTACATTTGCCTTGTCTGCCCTAAAGGACTGAACAGAATAAAAGCCCTGAGGGGTACAGAATCCAGTCAACGGATCCTCCTTTTAGCCTCTTTTAGAATGTACTAAACGACACCCAGGGTGACACAGATCATCCTGATTTTCTCAGAAGCCAAGGGCAACTCAACCAGGCAGGGACCCACTCCTCTCTGCTGGCAAGCCCCAAACTCTCCCCAGAATCTTTTCAGGTGGGCTTCCAGGTAGGACACTTGCCCTAAAGAAGGGGTGGGTTCTGGAGCACTGAGAGAGAGAGGCTAGTGACCTTAGCTCTGGGTCTCCACACACTCCTCATGGCCCAGGAAATAGCAGGCCAGAGAGTTCCTGCTCTCCTGCTATCCCAGGACTTCCATTTCCAGAAGGTGACCTCAGGACTGGACAGCTGGACACAGAGGTCTCAGGCCACAAACTTCACAGATGAAGCCTCAGAGATCTCCTAGGGAAGGACCCTGCAGACAGCTGTTCTCAGTCATGGCAAAACACTTCTTAAGCTCAGGCTTGTCTAACCTTGACACTGTGACAAGAAGTCATCAGCCACAAATTCAAGAACCTTGCCATTAAGATAAGAAAAAAGAAGCAATAATAATTATTATTATAAAGAAGAGAAACCATTCATATATATTTTTTTAGGTTTGTGAATTTGTTTGGGGCCACATTCTTAGCTATCCTTGGCTGCCCAAGGTCTGTAGGTTGGGCACACCTTTAGACTGAAATGCTGAACAGACCCATACCAAAATCTCCAGTCTGCATGGCTGCTTGCCTTCTGTTTTCAGGGTTCTACCTTCTCTGCAGCTCACTTGAAAGTGGCTGTTCCCTGGGACAGCATTACCTGCGAGCTGGTTAAAATGAAGTTTTTTGCATTTAAAAATGCAGGTTAAAATGTATCCTGTGGGTTCCAAGGTGTCCCAAGCCACACTCTCACAGGATTTGACAATGCTCTGAAATCTGAAAAGTATGGATCCAAAGCCTGCTAAACAGTGTGTAGTAAGAAATGCTGGGTCTGTTCTAGAGAAAACCTTTCTGAACAGGAAAGACAGAATGGCAGGCTCAATATTTGGCATTCAAGCATAAGGACCAGAGTTCCATCCCCAACACTTATGTAAAAGGGTGGGTGTGGCAGCATGTGTTTGAAATGAGGAGCATGGGGGGGCAGAGACAGAGCGACAGAGAGAGACAAGAAAACAAGGTAGAGACTTTTAAGGAGGAATGGCATGTGTGTGTGTGTGTGTGTGTAAGAGAGAGACAGATAGGCAGAGACATAGAGAGAGAGACAGTGAAATACACAGACACACACACAAGACACAGAAAGAGATTGCCTTCCTACTAGCAGCTTATAAGATCTACTGCAGAGTATTCTAGGATGGGAGGTGCAGGGCAGAAATCCTCAGCTTGGGTAGGGGAAGCAGTAATAGAATACAGGAGCTGACTGCTCAGGTCTCCCTCTACTTTGGGGCCTATATGAGCTGCTTAGGAAGGCCTGCAGTGGTGTGCCCTGTGCCCTGCACCCCCAGCTTCCCTGGCTGCTGGCAGCCTGGCTTCAAACGCCCCTCCTCTGTGGAGCATAGACCAGCAGGCTTAATTCACATTCTCCTGGAGGACAGGTATTTGCATCGGAAATTACCCTGGAACTTAATTCTGCATAATGTTGCTCAGACAAACGACACCCCTGAAACTCTTTACCAAGGCCAATAATAACATAACTGCGGAGCGAAATAATGAACAGGAGCAGGGGAGAGGGAAAATTGGGGAGGCGAGGGCAAGGAAGTGGCAGGGAAGAGGGATGGGCTTCCAGTGTGATGTAGTTTTGTCTTTCCTAAAGTCACCAGCTCAGTACTCACACCTAGTAGATGCTCTGTAGATAGGGGTTTGAAACTGCAGACTACACTGTAAAATAAAAACTCCAAAGCAATATGAAGAGGAAGAGAGCTGCTTCTGGTCATTAACTACGTTGTGAACCGATTCTCAATCCTGTGTTCACAGCATCTCCTGGGTACTCAGTCTGAGTCAGGCACTGTTGGGCACTATGGCTCCTGACCTGTGACACACCAAGTCCTGAGCTGATCCCACCATGTACAGACACGGACACAGATGGGGCCAGGCTCTGGCAAGTTTAAAGGCAACGATGTAACCCCTGGGGACTGACCCCAGGTCTTAGGAGGGGCGGAGGCGTTCTAGGCTCTCAGCTGCCCCTTCTGGCTTTTCATCATCCCTATGCAGGAGCTTGCAGCGGACAGCAGAATTTCCTTGAGGACAGCCCACTTCTGGGTTTCAGAGCTGGATGGGATGGTAGAAAATCCCTACTCAACTCCATTCACCTTTTCAGAAAGTGAAATAGAATTTTAAGAGGCACGGAGATTTGTCTTCTCCCAGCCACCTTTTCAAGCTTTCTGCAAGGCAGGAGACTGAGGTCCACAGGGCAGAAAGAACACACCTCTTCTTTCATTCCCAGCTTGATTCTCCTGTATTCCCCAGGGATTCCTTCCCTGGAAGAAAAAAGGGGTCTAAAGAAGG
The DNA here is from genome assembly GCF_907164565.1 of Psammomys obesus. Classification (NCBI taxonomy): domain Eukaryota; kingdom Metazoa; phylum Chordata; class Mammalia; order Rodentia; family Muridae; genus Psammomys; species Psammomys obesus. The sequence continues at coordinate 7,313,003 of NW_026596039.1, read as the reverse complement.
GTTCTGGCTCCTACTCTGGTTCAACTAGGGAAGCTCTCACGCTAGTTGGATCTCCATGGAATGGTTATTTTGAGGCAAAGGTTCTGGGAGAAAAATGGCAAAACCAAAACCACCCACCAAAAATTTCCCATAGGGATCCCAGGATAATGTGTACTGAGCAGCTGGTCATGGCTGGGGGAGTCGAAGACAGGGTCCTGCAGACACACAGAATACATTTTAAGCAAAAGAAAACCCACATGAACAGACCTGAGAGCCCCCAGGAAATGACATTTAGGATTATAATTATCTGTCTAGAGTGTTCCAACATCAAGGGTGACATATGACGTATGGACTTAAATGGGCAGCTTCCCTGCCTAAGGGGTCTGGGAAGATGGAGCCACCTCATAGAAACAAGAGATGGAAGGAGATGAGTCGGGGTGATGAGGGTGCTCCTGAGCTCTGCCATTTTTCATCTGGCATTCTGGTGATACAAATGCCACCTCCAGCCTGTCGTCACCAACCTTCCCCCCTCCCCTCAACTCAGCCCAATTATGCATGTTTACATTATGGCTACGTATAATTCTGCCATTTACATTCAGCTGCAGATTTCTCTGTGTGCTCATAAAATATTAACATGGAGGGCCGCTTGTTGCAGAAGTGTTTGTAATTTCTCTTCCCCATTATGGGCTTATTAATGATAATAATGCTGTTTCCCTGCTTAGGAGCTGGGGCTACCGAAATACAATCACTCATCAGAGCTGAAATATGACAGTGGGAAGTCAGATTCGTTCCCTGTTCGGCATTTAATCTTAATAACATTTTATCTCGGATGACAACTGTGTGTAAGTTGTTTAAAAGCCACAACTACTTACACACTGTGTGTTCAGGGAGAGGCGCATGGAAGGGGCTTGGGGGGGCCATTTGTCCTATCTTCTCTTGTCCCCAGGGTGCTCTGCTCATCAGTTTGATCTCCCACGATTCCATCCCCCTGCTCTGAGATAGAAGTGGATCTACCCTTTTTAAATGGTGAGTCTCAGCAGACCGTGAGGGAAGCGCCCTCCACCCATTTCCTGTTCTGCATCACTACTCAGAAAGGATTAAAAAAAAAAAAAAAGACTGTGAGAATGAAAAGTACTTAGGAACACATCAGCTTCTGAAAACACAACTACCTCAAATGGTCTCTATTAAAAATAAGTCCATTTCAGCTGGAGAGCCAGGCCTATGGGAGTGTGAAGACATTAAGGTGTGCCGTGGAGGGACCCATTCAGCAGTCTTTCCCTAAGGCAAGGAGGCCCCTGATACAGCCCCCTGAGCAGGCTTCTTCCTGGCTGGCTCCCCTGCTCCCCAGGTGGTGATGCTCTGCTTCCCTCCTGCCTTCCTGCCATGGCTACACCAGTCCCTTTTGTCTGAGGTGTCTTCCCTGTGGCTGAGCAGAGAGTCAACATTTCCCATCTGCCCTCAAGGCCTTACTAGGCATGAAAATCTAAGGTAGCTTTTCTCTGGGACCTAGTAAGGGAAAGGTCACCCTTGTTGCACTTCTGTCCCCATCCCTTCCTCAAACACACTGAGCTTTGGATACATCCCACCAACTAGATGACGTAACTAGACGTTGGTTAGAATTTAGAACAAGAGCTGACTACCAGGGGGTTATATACATAGAGAGGGGCTGGAGAGATAGCTCAGTAAAGTGCCTGCCATGCAAACACAAGAAGCTGAATTGGAAACCCCAACACATACGTATTTAAAAACAAACAAACAAAAGAGCAAAACCAAAACAACAAAACAAAACAAAAACCAAACAAACAGCTGCTATTGGTGCTGTAAAATCCCTAAGTCCCATGAAAGACTTTATCTTAAAAATAATAATAATAATAATAAGAGTGGGATCCATCAAGGTCTCCTTGGTGCTCCTGAGAAATGAGCCCCAGCCTTCACACGTCTGTGTGTATGCTTGTGAAGATATACACATACTCTCACATGCATAAGTATGGAGCCCTGGCTGCTGTGGATCTGTAATCAAACCAGGAAGCCAATAACCATACCAGTGACCCTACACAGATGTACTGCTGCATCAGGGGACTTTGTGGCTATGTCTTCCCTTCCTGGTATCCAAATCTGCCATCTTACCAGCTTCTAAATTCTGTCCTCTGAATTCGACGGAGCTGGCAGCCTCCTTCCTCATCACATGCTGATTATCTTTAGAATTCTTTCCTCTCTCCAGAGTAAGGGCTTCTGTTTCTGTTTGTTTCTCATGAGATGGCATTGCAAGATCCCTTCCATCCTGAGTACTGGCCTTTAAATGGCCAGTTTGTTAAAGCCCCTCACCCCTAAAACTAGGGTTTCATGTTCTCTGCTTGATGCACTGGACAGGAAGCATTGAACCCTCTGTTTTAGATCCCCCCGCCCCCGTGTGTGTGTGTGTGTGTGTGTGTGTGTGTGTGTGTGTGTATGTGTGTATGTATGTATGTGTGTGTGTTGTCTTAGATTCGTAATTTTATCCATTCAGCCCAAGAATGAACTGTGTACCTGACTGTGGCTGCCGTAGCATCTGAGAGTACCTAAGATCCTCTCACAAACATTTCAAGCCTTTCCAGTCCAAACTTCCATCAGGTCTGGCTCTCCCGGGTCGGTACTTACAGAATCGATTTTTTGGAAACTCAGTGCAAGGCTTTCCATTTATCCCCATTAGGTTTCATCTCTTCCCTTTTAGTCTGGTGTTCCTGCCTGAAAGGCATTTCAGATCCTGATTCAGGAGCCCCACAGAGTGGCCGTCCCTTTTTGTGTTCTGTGATATCCACTTATTTGAAAAGCATGACTTCTGGCTTGGCTCCAGAGCTTGCTGGGTTACGAAGAGGCCAAGGATCAGGGCCACCAGAAGAACCCCTGATGTCTCCCCATGATGGGTCCACAGCAGCCCATCCTACAACATTCTTTTGGGCATGCTTGATTAGCATGCTGCAGTCCCAGAAACTCCAGGAAAAGCCAGGAGTGGAAGAAACAGACAGCACCCAATTACGCCTCTAATAAGTGACACTTCCTTCACAAATGATACTTTGAGGCTTCTGTTCTCTTTGTTGATGGGAGAGACTTGGAAGGGATAACCTGACATTTTTTTTTTCTAGTTTAACCCATTGTAGCAGTGAATAATATTTTTCAACCTAGTCCACCAAGACACCTTGAGGGACTTAAGTTGTTTTTTTTTTTTTTCTTTTTTCAAAATGACTCTGGGCCAACATGTTCTGTCTTCCTTATCCAAACAAGAGATGTGGTTTTTGCATGGCTTTTCCCAGTCCTTTTCTGAATGTGGTGTGGCTAGGTGCAGAGGAAAGAGCCTCCTCTCCTTGCTCTCTGTATCCATATACAAACGCCTAACATTTGTTGTGCTTATGTATCAAAATAAAGGGAAAGGAGCCCGCACAGAGTACCTTACCACACTGCTATGCCATCTACTTCCACCTGAGTGCTGGCTAGGAGGTTTGCAATGGGGAAAGGCAAAGCCTCACTTTAGCAAGCCAAGGAGACACCTGCTTCTTTAAATGACTAACATGGATCAAACAGAATGGGAACCATTCCTCTGGTTGGAGTCAGGGTGATTGGAGAAAGCAGTATGGAGCAGACAAACCTCAAACTACCTCCTCTGTGAGGCAAGCATGAGGGTAGGAGTTATTTCTCAGCCTGTGAAGGAAGCCTAGGGCACTGGGTATGCCTTAAAGATGAAGCCACAGGTCCCATGGAGCCAGCTTGATGATCTTGAACCCCCCCCCCCCCCCCCGCAGGGATCTGGACTTTGGTTTCTAGATGACTGGAAGATAGAGAGTATTTAAGGCACAATGGTAGAGCAGACTACAAAAAGCATCTGATAGTCACTTGTTGAGTGGATGGAATAAAGACACGATACTAAAGGCAAGACAGCAAGAGTTTAAAGGAAATATTATGGAGTTCCAAATGAGAGCAATGACAGAAAGAGTAAAGACAGAGCAAGGAATCCACAATTTTTGAAAAGGCAGAGTCCGGGAAGAGATGTTCTTCCTCCGGAAACCTAGGTGGACCTAGCCATTTATTTTGTATGCACGCGAGTAAATGTGTTTGCATGTCTGCAGTTGTGTGTATGCGTGCATATGTGTATGTGTATGTGGCATGCCTGTGCATATGCAAGTCTGTATGTGTATGTGTGTGTGTCTGTGTGTATGCATGTGTGTGTGTGTGTGTGTGTGTGTGTTTATGTGTGTGTAGGACAGAGACAGATGTCACCTGCTTTCTTTGATCACTCTCCACCATGTATATTGAGGTAGGGCCTCAACATATAAGTCAGAGCTCACTGATTTCGTTATTCTAACCAGCCAGCTTGCTTTGGGATTCTGTCTCCACTTCCACTTCATAAGTGATAGAATTACAGGTGGTACATCAAGCCAGCCCAGCATTCCTGAGGGTACTGGAGGGCACTAGAGGGTACTGGAGGGTACTGGTCCTGTTGGTTGTACGGCAAACACTTTACTCTCTGAGTCGTTTCCTAGCCCCTGATTAGTCTAGTCAATGCAAGGAAGAAAAAAGCAAAACCAGAACTGACATAAGGGAGGTTGTGACCTGGTTTGGAGACACACTAGCGATGCTGAGGACTTCATATTGATGTACAAAGGACAATTACAATCAAGAGTGGACTTTCCAGTTGGGTTTGGTGGTGCTAGCCTATAATCCCAACTACTCTGAAGTCTGAGGCGGAAGGGTGGCGGGTTTAAGACCTTCATGGACTTTAAGGCCATCCTAAACAACCTAGTGAGACTTTATGTCAAGATGAAACGTGAAAACAGGGCTGAGACTGTAGCTTGAGATAGAGCACTTGCCTAAAATATTTGAGGCCCTGATTTCAATTCCTAGCATCAGGGGAAAAAATGGACAGCCCACCCAGCTGGACTATGAAGAACAGTACAAGAGGGTTCAGGACTGAGACTGGGAAAAATTAGGGAGGGGCACAGAGAGAGAGAGACATGCCCTAAAGTGTATTGTTAATAGTGAGCCAAGAGAGGATAAGGCATTCAGCAAATGACAACTGATATTGCACTGACAGGGGATAGAGAGACTCCGAGGACAAGGACCATGGTGTGTTTGTGTCTGTGTGTGTCTGTGTGTGTGTGTGTGTGCTACGGTAGTCACCTGGAACAACCCAGGTACTTTTCTGGTGGGCGGGAGGCCTCCCAGCTATGTTGTCCTGAGCGAGCTCTTCATTCTCTGAGCCTTCGTTTCTTCAGCTACAACTATCGTGTCAGCTATTGTTGGGATTAAATATACTAGAAGTAAAATGGTTCAGTATATGTCAGTAAAGCTCAGAAATGTGGAGCCATCAGAGAAGAGCAACTCGGAAAACAATAACAAAACCCTTTCAGTCAGTATCAGAAGACATCAAGGCTGGAGAGATGGCGTGGCAGTTAAGAACACTAACTCTTCCAGAGGACCTGGGTTCGATTCTTAACAGCCACACAGTGCCTCAAAGCCATCTGTGAGGATCTGACACCCTTTTGGGGGCCTCTGGGAGCACTGAACCCGAGTGTTAGGTGCACAGACATACACACAGACTAAACACCTATATACATAAAGCAAAAGAAGTAAGACTTTCAAAAGTCATAATGGGAACACATACAAGGCAGAAGAACGGGGATGTAGGTAAGGGAGAGAAATGGGGTCATCCATCATAGGGAACGGATGCCTGAGACAACCTTCGGGAAACAGAAACACAAAGCCCAGGCCCTTCTGCTGTTTTCGGGCTGCCTGAAGACTACTTGGAAGATGGCAACTGGGAAAGTGGGGCTGGGGCACAGCACTGGACCTGGCCTTTCTTCGGCCTCAGGTTTTCAGATGCCAATACTTGCTGAGGAGGCTAGGCTGACATAGGGAGTGGAGAGGGGGAAGGGTTGGCTGGACAGTAGGCTGAAAGTAGTACAGAGGTGGAAAACAGGAGGTCCCAGGGCTGGTGGGTGGGGCCAGATGCTTCAAGGGTTCCTTCAAGGTGATCCTAAAGGAAGCAGGAGTTAGTTCCCACTGCTCTGGGTCGGGCAGGAGCCTAGGAATATTCTTGACCTGGGCTCACTTGCTCTAAATGCTGGTCTCCTTTAGCTGGGGAGTGCTGCACCTGTTTAACTGCCCTCCCTTCCCGATGATCTGGACCTGCATGATGTCACAGGGGCTGCAAATGCTAATTGGCCATCAGTAATGCAAGATCCACTCACTTCCAACATGTAAATTCCTGGCCAACACCTTGGAAAAGGACATCTTCTATGCTCGCCCATTAATAGTACAACCTCCCTTGTCATCAGAGGCGGTAGTTGGCATTTAAACAGCCTGCTGGCTCCACCTCCTCCTTGGACTCCTCAGGGATTAACAGAGGACCTAGCATCTAACAGAGGCCCTCCTTTGCTGGAGCCCCCCCCCCCCCATGCACAGCCCAGGTGGCCTTCAGTTTCTCAGTAGCTCAGGTGTTGTTACCACTGGCCCCTCATTTTATCAAGAAGAGAACAGTAGCTCAGAGAAGTCAAATCTCTAGTCCAAAGGCATATAGCATAGAGCCCTGCCGCATTGAGATCAATCCCAAATTCAGCCAATCCCTGCTCCTATACACAACTTCCTCCTGTGCTGGCTGCTGCCCTTGCTCCCGTTCTGCAAGGTGCCAACTGGTAGCAGCTCCCCCTAGTTACTAGTCTATGTTCCGGACTTTATTTCTACTTGTGCTGAGCAAGGCAAAGTTGACCTGGGGACACCTGACCTGTCCTTTTGTATTTGCCAACACTTGTTAGTGTCTGGGTTTTGGAGAGTATTTACCCTTATGAGAATGGGGTGACAACTCACTGTGGAATTCATTTTCATTTCCCTGGCAATTGCTGGCACAGGGCATCTTTCACCTGATTTCACCTGACTAACTCTCCACTTAGTCTGTTTTTAAGTCAAGTTGTTTTCAACTGTGATGTTTTGCACACTCTGGCCCTCCGCCCTCTTTAGCTCTCCCTTTTACACATTCCCAGGTCCAAAGGAAGCCTGAGAGAGAGTGTGTTGGAAGAGGAAGGAGCCTTCCAACCCTGACATTAGGCTACTTTCCAAAAGTGACACTGTTCTGCATAGAAAGCCTTTGCTCACCTGGAAATGCTACCCGGAAGAGGTAATGAACTGATCAGAACACCACGACTCAAAACAATCTTGAGTTTCTTGACCTGGGTGATACCCATCAAGAAAAGGCCTCAGGATGGAAAGGCAGGCTCTGGTCTCGCCTCTCATCACCAGCCACCAGAACCTGCCTCACTCTGCTCTCCAGCATCCATGGCTCATGCCCTCTTTCCTCACTGCCCCTTTCTTCCTGGGCTCTGAGGACCCCTCTTTAAACACAACCATCCTTCCCGAGTTCTCTCTGGACCACTCTCCTCTTCTATGGGAGACAGAACAAATGCTCCCAAAGGCTTGTTGGGTAATTGTTTCCATGGGCACCTGCCAAGGTCAAGGCCTTCCTCACCGCCACCTTGGGGAACCCCAGACCTTACAGTATTTTCAAGCTGACAACCCTTTGATTTGGGGTGAGCCGAGACTGTCTCAAAGATGCTAGCAGAATTTCAGAGAGAGTGAAGGACTCATCTAGTATTTCCTCACTATGTCCCCACTCCCCCTGTTGGAACGGCAATGTATGTTCTGTGCCATTGTATGTTGGAAGAATGTGATTTGCTTTCTTAGTTTACAGGGTTACAGTTAAAAGATGCCTCAAGTCTCAGAAGACTTTGGACTTAAAACAACATGAAGTCTGTGACAGACTGTGGAGATCTTCGAAGTTGGACTCAATGCACTTTGCATTATGGTATGGTAACAAGCCTATAGGGGTCAGGGAGCAATTTGAATAAAATGCCCCCTCCATAAGTCTCAGGCTTCTGAATACTCGGTCCCAGTTGGCAACTCTATTTGGCAGAACTTAGGAGGTGTGGCCTTGCTGGAGGAAGAGCATCGCTGGACTCTTGCGGCTCTTTCTCCTTCCTGCTGAAGCTGCTTCAGACCTCTTTCTATCAGATTGGACCACACGGCTTTCTTTTTTGTCAACAAAACCTTTCCTCACAGAGCCTCCTGAGTATGACTGTGTTCCCAGCACCCTGGTGACCATGCCCACAATTTCATCACCCATTCAGAGAAGCTGCAGGTCCAATACCAGGTCCACTACAGGACGAGTGAGGCCAGCTAGTGAGGGACTGGCCTGCTTTGCCCTGTCGATCACTAATACTCACAACAGACATGTTCCTAAGACATATGAAAGGGGAACTATGACTGAAGTGAGTCCTTGTCAAATGTCCCTTCTGCCAGCCCCTCTCTGTGGTGGTGCATATCAGAAGACTCCTGCCAGGAGGGGCCCCTTTAGAAGACACTTGCATCCCTTAAACATGGTAAACTTTCTTTTCTCTTTTTAAACAAGGTCAAACTGAAAAAGCAGAGGGAGCGCTGGGGGACGGAATGGTGGTGCAGGAAACGCCTGCCTGCTGACGAACGTTGCCAACCTTGGTAGGATATTTCCCCCGGAGAATAAACAATCATGAGAGACAAATGGGCTTTGATAACTCGCTCATGGTCAATTAAAAATCCCAATTAACACTTCTGAGGAATAGTTCAATATTTGTCACTGAAAGTAGGATGCATTGAGATGCATGTGGAGGCAGGTGGCAGAGGAGGGAGTCTTCTCCAGGAGGATTCTGGGAGACTGTGGACAGACGCCCCGCTCATCTCACTTCAGCAAAACCAGCAGCAGTGGGGTGAGAGTGGGGGAAGTGGACTCTCTAGTCGTTTCCCACTTTCAAGCTTCTCTCTGCACCTTCAAACCAAAGTTTTTCATAGAGGCCACTCAGCCCTTTTGGCACGGTACTCACTCCCTACCTTCTACCTCTCCTTGTTGTACCCTCTGCAGAGCCATGGTCCTGCATGCTGCTTCAGTGTCTGGCTCAAAGAAGTCATCACCTTCCTACTCGGTCCCAGTGACCTGAGTGTCCACCTTATAACTCCCAGAGAGACTATTCATGCCCGCAGCGAACTCATGTTGAGCACCATAAATGTCCTACTCCCCAGTGACAGTCCTGTGGACTAAATCACCTTGTCTGGGGCAGAAGCCTGGCTCCCCATTTTTCTCCCAACAAGTTGGCTAGGCACTAGCCACATCCTTTTGGCTTGCCTCTTTCTTTTCTGCCTCCCCAGAGGCAGAATGGTATTTGACCCTGCAATACCAATGTCTCCAAAATGCAAATAGGATCCTCTTGATGCCCAGTCTAAGAGAAGCCAGTGGTGCTGGTAGATGTTCAGACACCCCCTTTTTTTTTTCAACATACCTTTTGATACAGGATCTCTCTTTTTGGTATGTAACTCACCTAGGAAGCTAGGCTGCCAGTGATGATTCTGCCCTGAGATGGGCTAGCTGGCCAGTGAGCCCCAGGGATTTTCTTGTCAGTACCTCTGCAGTGCCAGGATTATAAGTACATGCCACCATGTCAGGGATTTCTACATAGTTCTGGGGATCAAATTCAAGCCCTCATGCATTTGCTGACTGAGCCACAGCCCCACTTTCAGAGTCTTTGGTAATGTTCAGACAACCTTTTTGAAATCTGGCTATCCCTACAGCCCATACTTCCTCATTCCAGCCACTGGACTCCCTTAGAGCATGCCACCTCTCACAATGTCCCCACTGCTGAGCAAGCTCTCACCTTTCCTGCTAGTGAACAGCTACTCTTCTTCTAGAAATTACATCAAACCCTGCATAACTCAGGAAGCCCTCTTAGGCTGCTGGTCCTCTAGTTTGATTTGGGCCATCTCCTGTGTGTTCCATGTGCTCATTGGCAGCTTGTAGTCTCCACACTACACCACAGTGTTGAAGCTTGAAGGCAAAGCCCTTATCTTCTGTCCATCTCCTGACACAGTAGGTTTTTGTTGCAAGTTTGCGGAGTTGGTAAATGTTCAATACAATTTTAAAGACATTGTGTAATTATCAAGTTTTTGTGACTCAGTACTTCACATTGAGTTTCATTATAAAACCGGAGGTGTTTTATTTTCAGTTCCCACCATTGGGATCTTACCAGTTGTCTTAATCCTGAATGTATCTTCCCTAAATCAACCCCAGCATGATGCAGAAGCCCATTGTTAAAGAATGCTTTTGGCTCACCCCTATTGTAAAACAGGAGGCCTCTCTGGAATGCAAATAACCATCTCCTAATTTGGCTTCTTGTAAATTGGAGTTTGAGGGATTCCTAAATTAGCAGTGCAAACTTGCAGTTTCTCTGGAAATGGTGGTTGTGGCTCAGGACTTGAAGGTTCAGAGAAGGAGGCTCAGAATCTGGAGCAAGAGGCAAACCTGTGGCCACTAGGAACAAAGATCTGGCTATGCAGCATGCTGAAACTCCAGTGTGCAGAACAGAGAGCTTTTGAAGGCTTGTCACACACAGCTCAACCTCTAACTCTCAATAACCCCTGGGCTATTTCATTGCAACCTTAACCAGGCTACCTGTGTCACCCACCTGATGTTCTGACTAAGGAGGGCGGCAGAGATCTTTTTGTTCTTCCTTAGGTAGGAATTCTTTTTCTCTGCCACTCAGATCTCTCTTCAGTCTTTGCTTTGGGCTCTACCTGGTGCCCTCTCCTCGTCCCACACTCTTAGATTCTGACCTGGGAGATGATGTTTACTAAATAGCTGGAAAATACTGAAACTGAGACAATTCTACTTCTGAGGTTTCTAGGTTTTCAATCACAGGAACTTTCAGTTCCTAAGTGACTAATGGGGATTTTAGCCCCCATTAGCTTGACTTCTTAAAACTCAAACCAGGAGACTCCATCTACTATGAATAAGACCTGGAAGCAAGGTTTCCCTTCTGGTCAGGACAAGCAGAGAGTCTGACGGCTTTAAAGGCAGCTGAGTGGAAGAAGTGACATGGTTGCTCCCAGGGACTGTGGTGCCCTGAGGTGTAGGGACTTATACCAGGATGGATTCTTGCTGCCCAGCCCAGAGTGTTGTACCAGTCTGAGACCCACTGCAAGGGCAGGGAGGCAGTGACAATGCTGTGCGAATCTTCGCTACTCCGCCCCCCACTCCAGGTGATGTAGGCTCTGTGCCCACCCTGGCCAGCTCGGCACTGGCACTTTCCAGTTTCTTCCTCACTAAGTCATGCTATCCCCATTCTGCATCCAGGACACTGAGACTTAGGAAATTGGGGAACTTGTCTAAAATCACAAAACAGAGTCCAGATTTGTTTGCAGTCTTAACATCTGTGTGGAAAGGAGAAAGCAAAATGGACAGAGAAATGAAATGGAAAGAAAGTAAGGAAAAGGGGACGGACGAAGGGAAGAGGGAAAGAATGAGGAAGGAAAGGAGGAAGAGAGTGGGGAAGATAGGCAACCAACAAGGAACAAGATGGTATTAAAATTTACAAAAGAGAGAAAGAGATAAAAACTTCATTGTCATTCCTCAGACTTCTTTGCTATAAACTTAAAGAGCCCTCACAGCTGTTCCCTTCTCTTTCTAGAACTCAATATGGTAGGTCAGAGTACTGGAAGCTTTTTCCTGACCGCCATCTTACCTTCTCAGCTTCCTCTGACATACTCTCACGTAAGACCTTTTTTTTTTTTTTTTTTTTTTTTTTTAAGACAGATGGCAATATTCGTCAGGAAAACTCTTGTGGCTGCTGCTCCACACCATGACCAAGCTGGGCAGATTGGCAGGGAGGACCAGGAGCTGCAGGGAGGAGGCTGAGCTCGGCTTGACACTTAACATTCCTCCTGGTGACTCCGGCTGGGAGCCCCGGCGCTGAGAACATATGTTCTCTTGTTTCAGCTCCAGCCAAAGGGAAAAGGTAGGTGTCATGCCCACCCACACCCCAGGAACAATACAAGTATTAATAACTGTTTTAATTGTACGCCAGTCTCAGCATATTTCCCCCGTGTACCTCAAAAGCCATTTATTTTGGTACCTCCTAGCAGGGATGGTACTATCCACTGGGGGCCCAGTCAGGCTGGTGGTGACTAATAGAGAAACCTTCATTCAGAACAAGGCTGCAAACGTGGTTCCGTTTCCCCGGTGTGCGTTAGGTGGGTGGTTGGAGGCAGCGAGCTAAGCTGAGCTCTGTCTGTGTACGCGTGCGCCCCGGATGTGTGTCTGGTGCTTCCTTTTGACTTTCAGTACCCACGCGGGAGTGAGGCAAGTCTGGGGGCTGAGGAGGGGCGGGAATGCAGATAACCCCCTACAATGCAGGATCTAAAAATAGCATGCACTTGCCTTTGACTTGCAATGTATGATTTTCTCCCCCCAGCAGACTCACCTTTCTAATTTCATTTTGCTTAGGCTGTTATTAAAATGAGTTTGCAATCTCAGATAGAACTTTGATGGCTCTAGAAGATGGGGGTAGGGGGTGCCCAATGGCAAAGAACTCCAGTCCAAGAGTAGCCATGTATCTTGGACAGTCCTTACAGAAAATCAGTCGGCTTTAGGCATGAGTCCCATTTTCCATTTAAGATATCACTTTTTTTTTTCTTTTGTTAGAAAGAAGGCATGTTCTGCTTCCAATGCAGATTTTGGTCGCCTGCTAAAAATTCCTCTTCTTGAAGACCAGCATTTGGATCCCAGAACTCATGAAAAGGTGGCACTTTCTGTGACCTCAGGGCTCCTATGGCTAGATGAAAGGGAAAGACAGGAGAGTTCCCAGAGGCTGGAGGGCCAGTTAGCTGCACTGAGAATGGAGCAGCAAAGAGAGGCTGTCTCCAACAAGGGGCAATACAAGGACCATCACTGAGATTGTCCTCTGACTTCCACACACAGGCCATGGCATGGGCATACCTACTCTCGACATACGCGAGATATAAACATACACAGCAAAAAAAAAAAAAATACTATCCTCACCCCACTGCCTCATTGATGGGACTTGTCCTCAACGCCTGCTGACGAGGTGAGCAGGCAGAGTAACTTCTGAGCTCTCAGAGATGGCTGAAAGGCTGAGGGTGCCACAGCTCACTGAGCTTCGCTTGGAGACACCACAGAGAATGAAAGGAGCCCCTCTTTCTCATCCTGACCTGGATCCATATGTCTGCCGGCCATCCCACTGAGTTTGTAGATGCCCTCCTTTCTGTTCAGGCTTCTACTTCCCTTCCAATGGACACGTGTTGTCTTTGTTGGTGGAAGCTTTCTCTAGTTCGTTTTTGTTTACTGTTTTTCTGGGGTTTTTGTTGGTTGATTAGCTCCAGCCTTTCCTGTTTTATGCAAAGGGAAATAAAAGCCTAGGGGTGGATGGGGGGCCATCGTGAAGCTCACCGCTACCTCTCCCATGTCTCCCAGTTGGCCTACTCCCACAAGAGGAAGTCAACCAAAGTGCAGTGTTTAGTTTGGCTAATCCAGCAGGATTAAGGGCTGAGAAAAAAAGAGGTGTCAGTGAGAAGGCCCTCCGAACTGTGAATCCCTTTATCACATGCTTCCTGGGCCACAATGACTTTTTTTGTGCACTGCAATCCAGGAGATGGAAGCTAGCCAACAAGAAACAGGTATTCACCAGGAAGAAGGAAGGAGGCCCACTGTCTAGTTCCTCTTCTGCCATTGATACTTTGGGCATGTCCATTAATGCATTTTTCTATGAACCTTACCCAATTATCAAAAACCATCCTGGGGTCTTTGTTTTAAAGTAAAGATTCTTGGAGTCTTTATGGAACTACTGATCTGGACAGTCATATGCTACATAACTCAGGGAGATATATCACTAACCACACATTGACATTTCCAGGCTTAGACCTATGTTTATTCCTCTGTAAAAATATGGGGGTGAACCAGGTGTGGTGGGACATGCCTGTGACTCCAGCACTTGACAGGCAGAGGCAAATAGAGCCATTTGACTTCATAGCCAGCCTGGTCTACACAGCAAGTTTCAGGACAGCCAAAGCTAACTCTAAAACCACTGGGGAAGAAGAAACCAAATACCTTCTAAGGCAACATCGCCTGACTAGTATTGCAGAACTGAACTTCTATATCTTTAAAATCAATGCACACAGGAAATAAGAGCATCAAAATGATCTCAGGTTCACATGAATAACAAGGCTCTTGTCCCCTCCTATCCTGGTGTATAACCTTGCTTGCCTTTGTCTGAGCGTCTAGTAGCAACTGGATGGATTTTAAGCTATGCAGGAAGTCAGTTTTTTGTTGCAGGCCACACTCTGAGTCCCTCATAGGGATATTCTTGGCCCAGAGTGTGGTGGCTGAAAAGTACACACTTAAGTGGAAGACACCATTTAGGACGAGTCAGTCCCAGTTAAAGCAAGAAAATAAATACGACTTTGTGAAAGCCACAGAAATGGTGGCAGCAAAGGGAAGAAGCTTTGGGTTTGAAGAAAGAGCAAACAGGGAAAGAATAAATGGTCTATGAGAACCTTTGCTTCTCTCTTCCCTTTGTCCTTCCATCACTCTCTGGAGGAGTTTGTGGGGCAATATGCAGGACTCCTCAAGTTGATTTATCTAGCCCACATTAAGGCAGAAGTGCTACTTAACTTGAGGTAGGCCATATGCCTGGAGGTGGATATACCAGATGTCCTCCCAACCAATATCCTTATGTTTCGCCTTGGGGAAGTGTGTACCTTCTTCAGCCTTAAGAGGTTCAAGCAGAGAATGGACACTGAGTATGACCATAGCAAAGGGTGAAACAGAACTTTACAGCATCCATGAAATGGGGATTATTCACACCTCAGGATAGTACTATGTCTTCAGTACCTCCAGCATCTTTTCTTGTGCCCCAAGGACATAGCATATCCTTTGGTCTTCTTCTTCAGTGGTTATTAAGGAGACTAGGGTTGGAAGGAACTTCAAACCTATCTAGCTTAATCCCAACACCCAAAGCTACAGCTCTGCAACATAGCCCAATATCCATATCTGCTGGGAAATGGAAGTGACTCATTCTAAAGGTGCCAAGTACACCTTTGTGTAGCTCTGCTGTAAACATCCCCTGACACAGAGTCTGAGACTATCTCAGGCGCCTAAAATATCCCCACTATTCTCCAAATGAAGTGATGTTGGGCTCTGGGCAAGTTTCTGAGTCTCAGTTTTCTCTCTTACAAAAGAGAATAATGGGAGAATAATGCTCAATTCAAAAGACCATTGGGCGACTCACATGAAATGGTAATTATAAAGTAGTTGGCACATAGCGAGCTCTCAAGAACCATTAGGTACTTTTATTTTCAAAAGGGGCAACACTGTCCTGAGATACAACTGTGACATGGGTGGCAAGTCCATGATAGAGCTGATGCATTGCTCACAAGGGGACAGAGTAAGGCCATTGCCTCAAGTACTCAAGCTACTATCTGAATGTCAGAAGAGAGAAGACAGTAGAAGACTACCTAGCACCCCTAGGTACCTACTGCCAAGCTCTCTTCCCCTTCTCACCCTATGGAGCCAGATATAGTAGGCCATGAGATGCCCCATGAATGGTACTCTCATATCATTCCAAATTCATCCAAGGCTGGGCAGCCTTATTTTAGATTAAAAGTTTGCCCATACCAAAAAAGTCCTGTCTGGCTTGGGTGGGGCATCTAAACTCTCTGAGTTCCAGTTTCCTCATCTGTGAGTTGGGGTATTGGGATACCCCAAATCGACTTTTTATTCTGGGATAAAATGAAGTAAAATAATAATCTTGTGCCAAATTTCATCTATTGCTATAGGACATCGGGTTCAGCCTGATAGCCATTAGTTGTCCTGAGATAAAGCAGTTGCTACTTCAACCTGCTCTAGCAAAATTCAACAAGCTGAGTGTTCAACAGCAGAAATTAATTTTTTCGCAGATGTGGAGGCTGTAGTCTAAGATTTAGGGGCTGGTAGATTACGTTGCTGGTGGAGCAGAGATGATTGGGTGGCTGCTGGGTCCTCCCATGGAGCAGGAGAAGAGCTCACACCAGTGCACTCTGCTATCTCTTCCTCCCAGGACGTTAACTCATCAGAGACAGGTCCCCATCCTCACTTCACCTTACTTTACAGGCCCCATCTCCAAACAAGTACCAAACAGGAATTAGGATTTTTATACATGAATTGGGGAACGGGTGGGTTATGGGGACTCAAACCTGTGGTCCAAAACAATAAGCAAGAAGGGTTTTAGCAGTGGTGATTTATTGCAGTAAGGCTCGTGGGAAAATACGTGGTTCTGTGACCACCTTCCCATCCCATCCTCTCCCCAGACTCTACTTCCCTATGTCTCTGCCTTCTGAGCCTGGCTTCATCAGAAGGGAGCCCAGGCAACAGAAAAGTCTCTGGATCCATCAGTCTCAAGAGAAAGATGAGACCCCAGGGAGATGGACCAGGCCCAGGACCTTGAGGAAACCAATGACCCCTGAATGCGAGACTGGCAGAAGACAAATCTAGACAGAACAACTAGGGCTGGTTCGGAGTCCTTTCTCATGAGAAGCCTCCAGAGTAACACCCATACAGAATGAATTCCCAGACTTGACCTAGCCCCAGCACAGAGCTACTGTTAGTTCAAGGACAGCTGTCCTGTCTGCAAGGGTCAGTCTGGGTGGCCTTGCCCAACAAAAGTCCACAGTTCATCTGGCCCAGGATTTTTATTTTACTTTTCTCCCCCACAACACCACCTCGTTTATTTCATGGATATTTCATCTCCCAGATTCAACGTGGGACCATCCCCAAGATGTCCATGAAAACCATGAAATTGTGTACTGTGATTTCATATTATTAATTAAAGCTGTAACTTGGACCAGCTCGTTACAGTAACTGACATTCCTCACTTCTCAGCATCCCTCAAGACTAGTGTGTTTTATAACACACTCTTCTTCAGGATAATTTTAGCCCTCAAACCTACCTTTAGGCCGCAGGCAGCCTTCTTCTCCTGGATAGAGCTGTCCCCAAGGCATGACGTTTGGACTGTGGGCACTGGAGGGATCTGACATATGTCTTAGGTGAAGTCTCTCCTACTTTAGCAGATACAAAGGTATCTAGCATGATAGTAACTACAACAGGGAAGACAGACTGCTGGTTTTGAGCCTAGCCCTGCCACTTACAACCTGTTTTTGCATGTCTTAAAAAAAAAATTGGCCCATGACTCAGTTTCCTCAGTTGTAACACAGGCGTGATTGTGCTGCTTCACTGCCAGGACTTATGTTAAAGTAAATAAGTGGTATACAGTCCTTACAGAAGGGTCCACCCATGATCAGAGCTTAGCAAAGCTTAGCTCCTGACTGGGAAGGCTGTTGTGGACAACATCTTAGTTGCAGAAAAAGCCTGTTCGGAATGCTGATTGAGAAAATGGATGTGACTCGAAAGGAACAGTGCTGATCCCTAAGCCACACAGTAGCTGCTACCAATGCCAGTCAAGTTAGGTCACGTCAAGGTCGCCAAAAAAAGGCGGTAATGCTTGATGAATAACACCAGATATTGTCCTCTGGCTGATAAACACACAAACATACACACGCACACGCACATGCACACACACATGAACCCAAACAGACACCTATATTTGCCCACATGAACACTCAGACACATGCACATGCTCTCACACACACCAAATGTGCTTACTAATTAGTGGCATTTTGCAGACAGAAAAAAAAGGAAGTTAAGAATAGCTTGCTCAAACCCTATGATGGGGCTGTTACCCTGGCTTTTTAAATTATTCAGGGTTGCAAAGGTTCAGGGCAGATCCCCCATCACCGCTCCGTTCTTCACATGTCAGCTGCTCCCAGGGCCACACTTAGTTAACTGCACCCCTCTGCCCATCAGTCCCTGGCACATATAACTCCAGAGACTGCACTGTGGCCCACTGGTGCATCTTCATCCAGACATCTGTAATTCTGGGCTCAGAAAGACAATTCTGTTCCCCATCTTCTTTTAATATTTCTTCCCTTTCAATGTTGTTCCCATCACCTTAATAATTGTGTCTCTGGATTCTCTAACTCCACGATTAAGCCATTCTGTTCACAACTGGCCTATCACCAGCTAAGATTAAGATTCATTTCCAATCAGAGGGTTTTTTCCCCCCATTTCCCCCTGCTCTTTATTCCCAAACTGAATTTGCATCACAAAAAAATTAAACAAAAGCAGCTTTCTGAATCTCCACTCATTACTCCCATTACATGTGTTAACATCGTTATCTTCCGTTGAAGACAGAACCAGCATCCAATGTCTCAGCGCATTTGTGGGCCTCTTGCTATATTAGTTTAGAAAATTGCTTTAATGCATATGCTTTTAGAGGTTTAAAATCTACCATGGCATTATGAGCTATATAATGCTGTACATTTTTTAATCTAATGGAGCATTTATTTTATTTTATTAAAAAAAACCCACCACATTGCACTAAAATAAAAATGTGTGCCTCTGGTAAGAAAGGTTAAAATGCAAGTGGGGGAAAAGATGCAGAATTTGCTCTGACTGGCAGGTTCTCTGCACTCCCTTCTTTTCCGCCCTGAAGGGGAAATTGTTCCTCTGGAAACCAGAACCTGGAGGCTCCCAATGAGACTAAGGCCCTGGGCATTGTTGGGTGCAGGCAAGCATGGAGTTAGGGGGGGCACTGTATTTCCCACTGACACGAGGATGGAGAAGGATCCTACATCACTTGGGGTTATAAGCAAAGACAAACCTTGCCGTTCATGAACACTATGAAGCACAGGTTCAAGGGCAATTACCAAATTTCTATATTCATAGAAACCCAGTTTCCCTGGAGAGAAAGGCTTGGGTAGAAAATACAAGAAGTGATGGTTTCTTATGGAAATAAGAATTTTGGGTAATTACATGGAAGCTGTTCTTTTTCTGCTTCTGCATGTTAATGACAGGAAACGGCATTTTGTCGGGTTCCTATTTATTATTATTATTATTATTATGAAAGTGCATGCACGCCAACAGTGTCTTCGCTGCTATCCCAGGGACCCATTCATCCTGCTAGCCTGGAGTGACACCGGCGGCCCAGCTCCACCATGGTCCATCATTCTGCTCAGCAAACCAAAAAGAACAGAACAAGGAAGAATGAGGCCTTTGAGGCTCTGTGCTCAACCCTCCTCTGACACCTTGGTCCTCCCCACGCCTGACTCCATTTCCTGGGTTGAGTAAATACCTTTCTCGAGCCATTTGTAGGGAAATGGCTAAGACCAGGGGAGTCTGTTCTTTTCTTCGGCCCCACATCCTTTCTGCAGATCAGGATTAACACAAACATAGATAATTAGGTATCCCTAAAGTGGGAGTCATACAGTAAGACTATCTGCCTTTGTTTCCCCATGAGTCTTCACCCTTCTGTTCTTGTAGTCTCCTTCTAATCCTTTCTTTGATCAGTCCTCACAGTGCCCCAGCTGGAGGTCTCCCTATAGTATCGCTCCCCACACTTTCATCCCATGGATGACCAGCATCTCCCGGGAAGACTATGGAGAAGACACCAGCCCCACTCCCAGAGCCACTGAGGCTGATTTATAGTGGTTAGAAAAAAGGTCAGAGCTTGATTGAGCTTAATAGATCCATTAATTACAGCAAACAAAACAAACACAATGAACATAAAAATTTACAGCCTCTGTGAGCAGTTCAGATGGGCCCCTTGTCAGGCCTTGACAGGCTCCATGGAGCTCATCTGTCTTCACACTTTGTAGGTCTATGGTGTGCGGAGACAGCAGTGAGCGGAGGTTGGGATAGAATGACCTCGCAGATCCTGAAGCCCCACGCCATCAGTTTGTCTGCGTTCTGCCTCCCAGAAGTCTGCAGAGCCACACAGCAGAGTGTGATGCCTCCCTTTAACCCCTGACTCTGACCCTTTCTAACTACATGGTGTGCACCTTGTCCACCTCTCTGCCTATCTTGCTGAGTGACCCAGAAGCCATCACACCGAACACATCCAGTTTCTCCCAGGAGAAAAATCAAGAAAGGCCTCAAGGGATCGCGTAGCTGTGGGGTCACAGAGTGACCAGTTGGGATGGGATGGGAACCCCGTTCCCGGGCCACACATGTCCTGTCACACCCCATCAGACACACAGTGTGCTCAGAAACAAAGGAAGTCAGGACCAGGAAGAAGACAGAGCCAAGCACGGGGAGATGGGAACAGCAAGCAGAAAGCTTTTGCAGTTTCACCTGTCAGTTAAAAACCAGGGGAGGTGGCTCAGTGGGTAAGAACACTTGCTGTGAAATAAAAAGGACCCAAGTTCAAATCCTCAGCACACAGGTAAAAGACAGGTTTGGAGGAAGAGACAAACAGATCCTGGGAGCCCACTAGCCAACCAGCCTGTCTGAAACAGACCTCCTCATGTCAAAAAGTAAAGTGGTGAGTGAGAGAGGAAGACTCCTGATGCCTTACCCTGACCTACATGCATGTGCATGCACTCCTATCCCCACCTCTCACAAAACCAAACCAAAACCAAGCCAAGCAGAAAAAAAAAATGCTTTGTTGTTTTAAGAATTTTTAAGCAGCTGATGTGAGTATTCCCTTCTCCAGACCTTCCCATAAGCTGTTTCCTCTCTGCCTGCAATCCCCTCCTTTCTTGTTCACTCAACCAACCCTGTCTAAAGATTAACCCAAGTTTTGTTTGTTCACTAGCTTTCCTTACTACTCCTAAGATCCCCCAGGAAAAGCAGGCCATCCTGGTTTCTCTGCTCCCCTCAGCACCCGCTGTAGTCTGGTCTTGGCTTGCTGCTACCAATGGTGACTTTCTTGGTCATCCTCTCTCTTTCTCTGTGCCTCTGTCTCTGTCTCTCTCTCCCCCCCCTCTCTCCAGGGTCTCATATAGCTGGAGCTGGCACTGAACTCCTGTCCTCCTGTTTCCACTTATTCCATCTCAAGTGTTGAGACCGCAGGCCGTGAACAGCACACCCGGCTGTCGGCCATTCTCTTTAACAAGACATCCATTGACCACCTGCCTCATGGCGCCCTGGAGATATGGTGAAGGCCTCGATGTCCATCCTTCTTGCCCTCATGGAACTTGTGATCTGATGATATTAATTTCATCACACACAGCTTTGAGCACCCCGTGCTCAGCCCAAGGCTCAGGACGCCCAGAGGGGCAGGGGCTATCTGCTGTGTATTTTGGGAGAGTGCGGAAGGAGTGATGTTCCTGCCCAGAGCTCACTCACAGGGCTGCAGAAGCCTGAGGCATACTAAGATATCCACTCAGAGCAGTTTAACCACATATCAACCCCTGCCCCCCGCCCCCAATCCATTTTTCCATCCTCAGATATCAATTCCTGGTCGGTCACTCGGCCCACAAGACCCTGAAAATAGATTGAAATTATTGCTTTATTTCCCATCCCGCTCAGGGTGTTGATTTATGCTGCCCAAACAATCAAGCCTTTATCTCACTCACCCAGCAGCATTAGCAGCAATTTATCATGTTTTACTTCCTCCTTTTGCTACCCGCTGCTGCCGCCGGTGCCTGGTGGCTGTGTCCTTCTCAGAGAGCTGCAGCCACAAGCGGGCGTGAACAATAATGGGAGCAAAGGCCAGGGTGCATCCTGACAGCCCGGAGCCAGGGAGCAGGATGGCGCTTGACCCTGAGATGCTCGCATCTTGTCACTGGTGGAAAGATCTGCAACTGGGTTACAGGGATTGGAGGGTGGGGGTGGGAGTGGGGTGGGGGTCTGGTCCAGCTGACCAGAGAGAGGATGACCAACAAAGTCATTAACCAGCTGAATAATCCCTAAGAGAGATTTGCTGCCCTTCTCTGGGCGCCCATATTTTTACCTCTGGCTGTCTCTGAGCATGTGTTGCTGGGAGGTCTGGAGGACACAGTGAAGGCAGATTATGTGCTTGTCTCCATAGAAGAGCTTCCAGGTGTGCCCTGTAGGTGTTTGACCTCTCAGCCCCTTGGCACTCAGTGAGATTGGCTGTGACCATGTCATAGCTGTGAGCTCTCTGGAAGCAGCACTCTCCCCTTCCATACCCATCAGAACCGGTGCACACACCTGCTGAGAGGGCAGGCAGCACAGAGTGTCAGCTACAGCACCAGGTTAGGAGTCTGGTGATGGGGCAGAGCCTGCCCCACCGCCTGCTTGAGAGCCATGGATGTCTTTTACATGAATGAACTAGATGGTTGGGATTAAAATAAGCCCAAACAAAAGAATAATAATACTTTGTTCCACATTAAGGCTAAAGGAAATTCTTATTTTGGGGTCCACCAATAAGGCTTTTTAAACACAGGTACCTCCAGTCAATTGGAACAAGCCTGAGATGAAACCAGACCAAGTGTCTGTGTGCTGTCCACAGTTGCTGAGCCTGGCACCATGGCAGACATTGAGTGGCTGAGACTGAGCCTGGACAGCTTTGCTTGTTTCCTTTCTGGTCTTTTCCAGAAAAGATCTGGGCCCATGATTGGTGACGCCAGGGCATCGCCACTTTCCTTTTAATCTGGCAGGACTTTCGAGAGACACGTGGAGAAAGAAACAGGTCTCCTAAGGGCAGTGAGATGGCTCAGTGGGTGAAAGGGCTTAGCTGGTGACCTGACTTTGATACCCAGAACCCACACAAAAGTGGAAGGAAAGAACCAACTCCACAATGCGATCGTCTGATCTCTACATTCTCACCCCACCCCTCTCTCTAACACACACACACACAGACTTTTTAAATTAAAAAACAAATAGAAAGAAGGAAAGAAAGGAAAAGAAGGAAGGAAGGAAGGAAGGAAGGAAGGAAGGAAGGAAGGAAGGAAGGAAGGAAGGAAGGAAGG
>NW_026596039.1:7241654-7290367 GCF_907164565.1 Psammomys obesus | reverse complement strand
AGGAAGGAAGGAAGGAAGGAAGGAAGGAAGGAAGGAAGGAAGGAAGGGAGAGCTAGGGTTAAGATGCAGCTCTGAGCCGCCATGCCCCTGTCCTGTGCGCATGGCCTCTCAGCTTTGCTCATACTCTGCCTGTTCTGACCTTTTTACACCCACACTCATGGTCCATCACTCCCAGCCTGCAAGGACCACCTCCTTCCAGAAGCCTTGTCTTTCCCTCCCAGAAGGGTGCAATTCCCTCAGAGGCCCCTCTACACTTCATATCACTCATCCTCTCCTTCCGTGGGGACAACAAATTGGTTTCATCTCAGGCTTGTTCCAATTGACTGAAGATGGCTTCCTGTGCTGATAAGGATTGTGAGGTTGTTTGGGAGTGCAGGGGTAGGGGGGATAAAAAAGAACGGCTGCTGTGGGTATGGGAGGGGGAGCCCATGCTGGCATCTTGTCTGTCCTCCTCTGGTATGTATTCTAGTCACTGGAAGTGTCTGGAGATAGTGGTCTGTCAGCCCAGACCCTGTGACAGCCCCCACCCTCCAGTGCCCAGCCTCAAGTCTGAGCATAGACTCAGGGAACATTCAGCCTCATGTTAGGGGACAATGTCCTGAAACCAGCCTTTCCAGATACCCCTTGGCAACTGGCCCCATGTGGCCAAGCCAGGCACTGTGTGGGTTTGGGGGAGCCAGGAAACAGCCCTGCTTCCAGACCCAGGCTGAGAAGAAGAGCTGAGTAACTTCCGGGTGGAATTGGTGGCATTTACATAGCAAACAATACCCAGGTGTGGCGATGTGTCAACAAGCCCCGGCTCAGCAGCTCCCAGGTCTCCACATACTTGAAATGTTTGCCACATGCCAGGCATTGATATTTTAACAGCTGCGCATTAGTGGCGGGGAGAGCGGTGTCTGGGACACAGCGTAGAAATTGAGTGATAATAGCCTGCCCGTATGCGAGGTCAGTGGGGCACTGGCGCGCCTGCTCTTCCTGCTCTTCTGAGGCAGCCTGCGCTCTCTCCCTCTCCTAGAGGCCTGGGCTGCGGGCTGCCAGCCTGTACAGGAAGGGCTCCTGGCCTGCATGCCCCAGGTGGGTCTCAGGACCCTCTGTGGGTCATCACACCCTGGTGGGCACACTTATGTGTGTGCACAGGACTACAGGTTCAGTTCTAGCATAACCAAGTGACTTCTTGACTTCCTCCAGCTTTGAGGATTTGAAATCTAGGAGGGGCTGTCTTGGGAGCAGGGTTGAAAAGAAAGGTTTCCACACTGGCAGAATGAATCAGTGGAACAGAGCAGTGTCCAAATCCCCAAGAATCCTTGAGACAAGAAATACACACTTAGGAGAAAGTGTATGTCCCTATGAAATATGGCTCAGACAAAGACAAGATGGATATTCACAGTAAGCGGTCTTTAAAAGGTTCTCTCTAGTTAGAAAGTGCTAGAAGCCACCTGTTACTGAGAGCTTGGCCTATAACTACCTGTAAAACAGCATGGGGGGACTGCAATTATCTGCTAAAAACAACCAGTGTTTAATGAGCACATACTATGTTCCAGGTCTGTGACAGTCCAGACAGAAATTATCTTCAGCTTTGTAGGCTATACCTGACGCTGTGGCTATCACCAGAGAGCAGCACAGACCATATTTGCTGGAAAGGGAATGACTTTGCTCTAATAAAACTTTATGTACAAAAATCAGGGGATATGGTTTGGATGTACATTCCTAAAAACTTGTTGTTAAAGGTTGAGTACCCTAATAAGGCATTGGTGTGTGTGTGTGTGTGTGTGTGTGTGTGTGTGCATGTGAGTGTGTATGTGGGGGGTGAAGTTGGATGTTTTTCTCCATAGTTCTCCATTCAAAACAATTTTTGTAATTTATGTGTATTGCTGTTTTGCATGTATGTACATCCTATGTGTGTGGTACTTAAGGAGGCCAGAAGCAGGGATCAGATTCCCTGGTCCTGGAGCCTCCGATGTGGACGTTAGAACTCAAACCTGGGTGCTTCGGAAGAACAGCAAGTACTCTTAACTGCTGAGCCATCTCTCCGGTCCCTCCAGCTCTCACTAAGCCGGAGCTCACAGCCTTGTCTAGGCTCCTAGGCTAGGTGGGCACTGAGTCCCAGGGATCTCCCCTCCCCCCACCCCCGTTTCTACTTCTCTTAGTGCTGGAACGACCAGCACATACCGCTGTACCAGGCTCTTTAGGTGAGTGCTGCGGATATAAAAGTTCCCACACTTGCTCGCCGACACTTCACCAGCTGAGCTATCGCTCCAGCCTCTCGACCGGCCTGTTTTTTTGTCACAGTGATAAGAAGCCGGCCAGGTGATAAGTGATAAGAAGGTGGCCAGCAAGGGTTTGAGGCCCTGTGTCCTTGGTGGTATTGTGACTGTTCTAGTCGATACGTATTATCTAATTTATCCCCAGTGATTTATCCTCAGCTTAGGTGAGGGGACTGTTTTTGTACTTTCTGCAAAAAAGAATCTCAAGGTTGGGGGTTGATCACAGATATAAAAAAACATATGTATGAAATATGCATTAAATTTGCATAGAAAAGCAACAGGTGACAGCTGCTGAGTGCTTGCTAGGTATCAGATACCATTCTGAGAGCTTTGTTACAGTTGCATTGCTATGCTATGTAAAACAGATGATGAAACAAAGCCCAGAGAGGTGAAAACACGTGTGCAGGAACACGCAGCTTAGCAGTGGTAGAGAAGAGGTCCCGTTCAGGGTAGTATGTCCAGCCTTGCATCTGCATTTGCAGGACATGAGAGCTAGGGCAGGAGCTCAGGCCTCTCCCACTCCCTCACTGCTGGAAAATCCAGCCCATGCTGCCTGAGTTCTTCCAGTGGCTCCCAGGAAGAGGGGCCTCCCTGTGTTCTGTAGCCTTCTACTCTCAAACACACGTGGGGCTCGGGAGGCAGACAGGACTTGAAATGCAGATGTCAGATCCAGCGCCTGCATCTCTGCAGCCCCATCAGGTATCAGTCAATTTGTCCCTCTGAGTGCAGGCAGCAGAGCCCTGGATGGTGGTTGGAGGGACAAGCCCTAGGCCCCTGCCTTGTGGCCTGCTCTTGTGGAGTCATCGTGACCCGCTGGGCACTGGAGCTGTCAGCTGAGCGCCCGCAGTGCTTGCCGCTCACGGTGACACCAGGCATCCAGGTACTGAGCAGATAGCAATTTTCCCCTTTACTTATTGGCGCAAGACAAGTCACCCAGCCTGACAGGGACCCAAACAAGCTGTCAGGAACTTCTAATTAGGGCTGAGCGGTTTAGAGAGTGCACACGCCCTTCCAGCCTTGGAATTAGCAGGACAAAGTACCCAGATGGAGTCAGGCTGAAAGCAAAGCAGGCTGCAAAGATGGGGAGCTGGGGCTGAAGCAGGAGTGAGCCTCCCCATCCCCCACCCCCAGGACAGAGCATGCTCTGTGAAGGCCTGCTGGCCTTTTCTCCTAAGGCTCAGAAATGCTGGAATGAAGAAGAGAGATGGGACCAGATGTGGAGCACCTGCAAAGTCCAGCTCTCCTCTCCTCACTTCTCAAAGCGTGTGCTGAGTCCTAGAGAGCGAGCGAGGTGTATGTCTTGGAATGAGATCTATGAGGCTTAATCCCTGGCTTTGATTCCTGTTTCCTCATCTGGAGCGAGGCAAAATAGTGAACAGCAGATAGAGCGAAAGTGGCACCTCCCTCAAATGTGGGCTGAGAGGATGCGGGCCCGTGGTGAGGGCTCACCCAGAGCACCAAGCACAGTGCCAGGCACAAGTCAGAGCTTAGAACAGTAGATGCCAACTTTGTTCCTGAGGGCCTTTGTCACCAAAGGTCCGTCACACAAATGTTCTCGTTCAAGTTTTATCCTCAACATCCACCCAAGATGTAGGTATCATTGACCCAGGTGGAACAGATTAAAAAATGGAAACTCAGGTAGAGTCAGACCTAGCAAGCAGCAGGTTCTGAATGCCAATGCTTCTAATAACAGCCTCAGTCTGAGTAAACTGAGTGCTAGCTCTTCCCACCGTGTTTAGCCACTGTTGTGTTTGTAACTATTCTCCTTTACACTGGGTTAAAATGTGCTGAAGTCTCTGCAAAGTCTTCACTTTGGGGGCCCATGGGAGGTCTGGTCCTGTTTAGATGCCTGCCCTCCCGAATTCAGGGACCACCATTTCCTCTTTCCCTACCTGTGTCAGTCCTTTCAGCTAGGAAC
The DNA here is from genome assembly GCF_907164565.1 of Psammomys obesus. Classification (NCBI taxonomy): domain Eukaryota; kingdom Metazoa; phylum Chordata; class Mammalia; order Rodentia; family Muridae; genus Psammomys; species Psammomys obesus. The sequence goes on along the minus strand of NW_026596039.1, from coordinate 7,286,185 downwards.
CAAACTCAGGTCATCTTCAGGAGCAGCAAGCACTCCTAACCGCTAAGCCACCCCTCCAGCCCCTAGCAGTCTGTTTTCTCACCATCACAGTTCTACACGGTGTTTGTTATACCTTACTGGCTTCAGGTCATTCACAAACTTCATCTACACCTTCATTAAAGTCTCTGAAAGCATCCTGAGTAGGATGCCCCTTCCCTCCAGTGTAACTCGGCACATCTGGTTCACGACTGTAAAGTCCTTGAGATCCTGAAGCAAGAGGGTCTCTGAGAATTCTAGGCTAGTCTGAAGTCCTCCACATCTATTCCTCTAGAGTGACTTGGTACATCAAACCTTCACCTTGTCTACTAGGGTTGCTGAGATACTCATCCTAGATCCAGACATCCTCTTATGTCCAAATGATCTGTGCCATGGTGCTAGAAGCCAGCCTGGGCCTAAGGTGAGCTCAGCCATGGGTCACTTGCCTCTTTCACTCAGATTTCCCCTTTAAAAAACCAAACCACGTTTGCCTTGCTCCCGACTTTAGAGCCCTCTCTCCAGTTTGGGGCAGTTCCCCCACAGAGTTAGCAACTGCAGCTGCTGAGCCTCCCCTCGCTAGCCCAGAGGGAGGGAGTGGACCCGGCAGAAGACACACCTATTGGGCATAAGGGCATCATCTCTTCGAACCTGGTTTTGCTGTCAGACCGGGGAGAGGGGGTCTAACTAGGGTTCAGTTCTGCAGCCATCTTTTACTTCCCATCAGTGCCAGAAACCCACAACTTCTCCCTCATGCTGTTCTCTGGAAACTGAAGTAGGAGAATAGCTCCAAGTTTGAGGCCAGCCTCAGCTCTCCTTTCAGTCTAATGAGACCACAGGACAAGTCACTCACTTGGCCTGCCTCATCTAGTTTCTTCCATGTAGACTAGCTATGACTTCCTTGCAGGAAGCAGGGGGTGGGGTCCTGAGCCTGAGCGAGAAGGACATATCAGGAGCTCCATTAGAAGAGGAGGCAGGGCTGCTGGAGTTGCCCATGGGAGGCAGGAACTAACCTGCCACCTTTCCTTAGGACAAAGGAGAGCTCCCCCTTCCCGAGCCCTCCTGCTATTCTTTATTCATTAAAATGCTCAGATGCTGACTAACTTTATTTGCTCAATATTTATTTCGCCAGCCTTGAAGCAGGAACAAGAGGCAACGTGATTGAAAGGTTGTCTAGTTTCATTGTGGCTCCTGTAAGTAATTCTCCAACCTCGGCGGAAACTGTGTTTTATAACTTGCCAGAGCAGATATCCCTTAGCGAGCTGGAATAGCTATTCCCATGTCACCTACACCGTCCTCGTCCTCTTCCCAACTCCCAGTCTCTCCCACCCCAACAGAACTCTCCACTCTGGAGCCCTACTCAGGGGACAAGGAGCCTGACCTGGATGTGTCAGCCAGCAGCTACTCCCCTCACTGCCTCAGCAATAGTCACAGAGACCTGCTCCCACTGCAAAAACCAAGGGATTGGTGAGTGGGTGGCAGGAGAAGGTGACCCTTCTGGGTTTCCCCTAAGGGCTGGGCTTGTGGAATTGGGCCTAGCCTGGTTAGGAGAAGGGAAGGCTAGGGTGCTTTCAGGAGTGGATTTGAAACAGGAAGAAACTGGTCCTGCCTCCCTGAGACCTTGACCCACTGATCTGAGAGGCTCCCAAACAGACAGGATACTAGGCTTGGGCGCATGCAGCAGGCAGGTCCAGCAGACATAGGCTGTGTTCAGTCCAACCCTCACCACTGGAGACACAGTGCTTAGATGGCTCTTGCCAGGCTCACAGTGGGCACACGATGGACTGTGCCCTTGCCCTTCCCTGGTAATTCTCCTTCTACAGTTTAGGCCTCTGGTGGGGACAGGAGAAGCTCTGTCCCGCCCCCACCGCTGATCACAGCTCTGATGGTAGCAGGCACGGCTCCCCCCCCCCACTTTACTATTATGACTAAATCAAGTTGGGTGATTTATTTTCCACTTATCTTCCCCGTTTCCGCTCCCTGTCCGATCTGCACTGTTGAACACAGCAGAGTGAAAACATATCACCCATTCCGATCAGTGGCTGTGCCGCCTGAAAACATTCCCCCACCCCCTGCTGCCTGCCTTGGAGGCAGAGGGGTCTGCGGAGGGAGGAGATCCTCTGCACTGAGCCTGGATTCAGAGAACCCCACACCCCAGCTTGAGGGGCCAGTTGAGCACCAGACAGGGATCTGGGAGCAGGTACCACTCCCCCCCACCACTGGCCTCACTTCTGCCTCAGCAATCCCAGGCCTGAATCCTGTTCCTTCAGGGCCTCTGCAGCCTTCCAAGGGGAACCTGGTCCACCATTCTCTGGACCTATCCTAGCCTCTTCTCCTTGGGCCCTACTGAGGTGGCAGGAGAGACAGACTATTGTCTGTCATCCTCCATCCAGATTGGACAGCAAGCTTGGCTATCCTCTTTGGGAACCTTCCCCTCTCAGGAAACCACCTACCAGAAGCAGGACAACACAAAGAATGCGGGGGTGGGGGTGGGGTGGGGGGGAGGTAAAAGAATACGGCAAAAAGCTTGGGCAAGCTGCTTGGTGTCCGAGGTTTTTGTTTGGTGTGTGTGTGTGTGTGTGTGTGTGTGTGTGTGTGTGTGTGTGTGTGTATGGTGTGTGTGTGGGGGGGTGTCTGGGTGCTTCTTTCGAGCAGCTTTTTTTTTTATTCTGAAGGTGGCTATCCTGACAAAGGCCAATATTCCATACATCTCCCCCACCTTGAAAACTTTTATGAAAATCTTTTATTCTCTCACACCTGGTAAAACTTTAGTTTAAGGAAAGGCCCCTCTGCATTCCAAGAACGTGATGACCCAGGTCAGTGGACCCCTTCCTCCTTTCCTTCATTTCCTTTGCACTCATTATTGCCTCAGACTGTGAGGTCAAACCCCAACCAGTGGGATGAGGCACGGTCCTCACCTGCCTAAGAATATTAAAAACAAAACCAAACACCTGGGTGAACTTCCTGCCCTGGTGTGCTCGCTCACACCCTATGTACAACAACAATGAATTGTCTTCTATGTGAGGGATAGACACACAGAGACTTGGGATAACGTGCCCAAGGCCACACAGCTGGTGAGTAGAAAAACTAGGATTTGAGCTCTAGTTTAACCGTTATAATGAAACGATTAACACCATGACATAAAAATGTCAACTTCCACCCTTGCCCCCATCCTAATCACCAAGGCCATGTTCACTGATTGCAGTGCAATGGGGTTAAACATACGCCTCAGGAATATTGTCCAGGGGCGGGCAATCGCCCGCAGCCTTTCCTTGCTTTCCCCACTAAGCACCTATACTCAAGCAGAAAGGAAGCATTCACTAACGCACCTTAACGGGGCACAGCGGCTGGGCTGAGAGTGTGCGTGCTGCTGTATCTGCCTTCTACCTTCAGGTGATTGTTAAGTCAGGGGAACGACACTCTAGCTGCAGACTCAGGAGTGAGGGGTGCTGGCCTAGCAGATGGCGGGAAGGGTTGAGAGTCCCAACGCTCATGTCTGGACACTCAGCCTGAGTCAGGGGCAGAGCCTAGTCATGGCTCCTCACTTTCAACCTCCAGGAACCCGCTGCTTTTTTTTTTTTTTTCTTTGCTTGTATTTTATCTGTGACTTCTGTTGGGATGCTGGTTTAGGATAATTGTCTGAATGATACAAAGTACACCCATAAGGCAGAAGGAGGAAGCCATGGTATGCTTTGGGCTGAGGGGGTCAGAACCACAGGGCTCTCGTCCTTTGGGAATAGCAAGGCAAGCGTCTTCACTCGCCAAACCATCTCACCAGCCCCTGGTTCTTGAGGATGTTTTGTGGCTCCTGATGATGACTCGCCACGACCTGAAAGGTCTTCCCTGCCGCCAGCCTCAGCGCACCCACAGGCTCTACCCTGCTGCTACCTGCTCCCTGTCACTGCTGCTGACTTCTGGCTCGTGCTCTGTCCTCATCATGTCCCTGCAGCCCAAGCAGATGCAGATAGTCTCCCCATCTGGCTGGCCACCTCCTGATGCTTGTCAGGCCTCCCAGTGGTGGGCTGCAACCTGCCCTGAATCCAGGTGGGGAGCACAAGTGTTGTGAGGACTTGGTGACAGGAGGGAAACAGCAGATGGGAGTCAGCTAGAAAGGGACACAGGTTCCTTCCCGAGTAGCTGTGTGACCTTGGCCAAGGCCTTTGTGTTCGGGGCTCCAGCCCGCCTAACACAGCAGGGAACGTCTTGCTATGCCTTACCTGCCACGCCAGAGGCGGACTTTGTCCCTGATAAGACCTTATAAATGACGCCGTGTCTGGATCAGGACTGTCATTTAGTGCAGCCTCTCGGTTTCTGGTCTGTCTATGAGTGTGAGGGTCTCCATGGACCTGTCTTGATCTGGTGGCCTTCTTTGCCAGGGACGCATCTTTCCACCGTCTTTACACCTTTCTGTCTGTCACCGTCTACAAGTGGCCTGCCTGGTTCCAGTGAGCACTGTTACAGCTGCTCATCAGGGACAAGTCTGTCTGACGCTAGACTGCTTGCCTCAGCATCCTGAAAGAATCCAGCAGCAAGATGAATCCTGGATCAAGCTTTGCCTGCAACCCAAGCTGCACCAACTAAGAACCAGAAGCAGGAAACTCCGTGAGGCCAGCCTGGGGCAAAGATATGGCTCAGCAGATAAAAGCATTTGCCACCTAAGCCTTCCAACCCAAGTCTTATTTTCAGGTCCCACTTGGTAGAAGGAAAAAAAACAGCTCTCCAAAGTTGCCCTCTGACCCCAACACGCATACTATGGCACTCTCCATATATAAACAAAATAAGTAATTTAAAAATATTTTATAAATAAAAATATAACTCCAATTTCAACAGCACCTAGCAGAATGAAATACTTAGGAGCAGTTTTGCCTTGAAAAGTAGAAAACATCACTGGGGAAATGAAAAAAAGATTTAAATAGGTAGAAAACTACACTGTGCTCAAGGACTGAGAGACTTCGTGTTGTTAAGTCAGAGATGTGCCAGGGGAGTCATGCAAAGGCTACGTTCATGCCAACATTGTATCCCTTGCAACTAGGTGCTTTCCCTGTGAGGTGAGGGAAACTAGGTCCAGGAAGGGCAGACAGAATGCCTAAGGTCCCTGGGTTGGGGGCAGTCAGACTCTTCTTATAGTGCTGTGGTTTGTAAATTTGTCTTGTGAAATCAGATTTCCAAGGATCTTCCTAAGGTTCTGCCACAGAACAGGAGACAGAATCAAGAATGAGACCCAGAAGGCAATGCTCAGGGGCCTACTACTGTGTCAGCTCCAACAGCCCCCTTTGTGTTGTATATCTGAGGGATCTGTGTAAGAGTCCATCAAAACAAGGAATTTGCTACCATAAAAATGTTGCTGTTGAGCATGAGGACACATGCTTTTAATCCCAGCACTGGGGAAGCAAAGACAAATGGATCTCTGTGGCTTTGAGGCCACCGTGGTCTACATAGCAAGTTCTAGGCCAGCCCAGGGCTAAATAGTGAGACCCTGTCTCAAAAAGAAAAAGGAAAATCACCGTAGCAAGATGCTAATTCATCTCTATAACTCTTCAAGCTTGTTGGACATATGGACACAAGTCATTGAATAGAAACTAAGAATGTTGCCAGACAAATGGGATAAAGACCCCAGGCTTTGAGGAGCCAGCATCCCATAAGGGCAGGCAAACAGTTCTATAGCAACTACAGGGCACGTAGGTGGTGCTATAACATATTATATGAGAGGACGAGGTGGGGGGTGGTTTTGCTGCTGGATAGGCAGAGGGTGATTGGTGATAACGTATGAGCATGATGGGTCCAGCAGTGACCATTTCCACGATTATCGGTTACAATCTGTGCAATAATGTGGATCAGATGGAGTCAAGGGTGGGGAGGTGATGCTCCTTAGCTCCATTTGTGGGATGGCTTCAGAGGACAGGCTGCCGAGGGAGTCCTGACAGCAAAACGGCTGCTTAATATAGCAAGTGGAATCAGAACTACACGCAAAAGATCACACACCAGGACCAAGCAGTCTTCAAACCTGGAATGCAGCGTTGGTTTAACACCAGAAAACCAATCAGTGTAATACCAAGAGAATATATCAAGAGAATACAGGACACACGCCATGTGATCATCTCAATAAACACACACACACACACACACACACACGAGCATTTGACAAAATATCATGTTTTCCTGATAAAAAACACTCAATAGATTAGAAGAAGAAAGAAATTTTGTTAACCTGATAGAAGGAACCTGTGAAAAACCTTTAATTAACACTCTGTTGGCCAGTGGATGAGTGAATGCATTGCCCTTAAGGCCAGGGGTAAATGAGTGTGCCCTTTTCACCCCTTCTCTTGACATTGTGTAGATTCTGGGCAGGGTATTTAGGCAACACAGTGGAATAAAATTCATCTTGATTAGAAAAGAGGAAGTGAAACTCTCCATCTGCAGGTGACAGGGTCCTCTATCTAGCAAATCCTAAGGAACTCCTTTCAAATTACACTAGGTTTTGGGGGTCTGATGTCAGTGTACAAAGCTCAGCTTTACTCTGTTCACTAGCAATGAGCAACCCAAAAACTGGGATAAGAAATAGCTCCATTTGCAGCAACATCAGCAAGGAAGAACTAGTTAGGAATATTTTTTTTTAACATTAAAAGTGCAAAGTATTATTGAAAGTCATTAGGGAAGCTGTGAACAAATGAAGAGGCACCACATAGTCATAGACTGACCTAAAATGCTCCCCAAATGGAGCTACAGATTCAACAGCAGACACCTCTATCAGAATTCCAGACGGTTTCTTTGTGAAGCTGATAAGCTTCCCTGACGTGTTTTAAGACTTACAGTGGAGGCAATGGACAGAGAACTCAGCAGCTGAGAGCACTGGCTGCTCTTCCAGAGGACCCAGCTTGGGTTCCCAGCACCCAGAGGCTCACAACTGTCTGTAGCTTAAGTTTCTGGAGATCCAATGCCCTCTCCTGGCTTCTTGGAGTACCAGAAACATACATGGTGCACAGACATACATGCAGGCAAAACACTCCCACACATAATGTGAGATAATTTTTTAAAAAGAAAGGCATATTTAAAAAAAAATTAAAAGAAGATTCACACTGTACACAGAGCAGCTCAAACAATCCTGGAAAATTACCACCAAAACATCATTTATTAAAGAATAACAACAAGAGGTGAATGCTGGAGGACTCATTGTTCCTGATTTTTTTTTTTTTTTTGAGCTAGGGTTTCTTTGTGTGGACCAGGCTGGCCTTGAAGTCACAGATATCTACCTGACTCTGCCTCCTAAGTGCTGGAACTAGAGGTGTGTGGCACCACCACCCAGCACTTTTTCTGATTTTAAAACTGACTTCAGTGCTGCAACAATCAAGACACCGACATAACAATCAATATTTAGAGGAATAGGACAATAGCCAGGCATGATGGCTTAGACCTTTTATCATAACACTTAGGAGGCAGAGGCAGATGGAGCTCTATGAGTTTGAGACCAGTCTGGTCTACGTAGTGAGTTCCAGACCAGCCAGAGCTATACACTGAGGCCCTGTCTCAAAACAATAATAATGACAACAGTAACAAATTTAGAGTAATAGGACAGAAACAAAAGTCCACAAATAAACCCTCACAGTCTTAGCAAGGATGTCAAGACCATTCAAACAAGAAAGGACAGTGTCTTCAACAAATGATACTACAACTGGATGATGGAGATGGACCCCAACCTCACACCATCTAAAAACTGACTCAGAATGTATCAAAGACCCACACATAAGATCTAAAAATACAGATTCTTGGGGCCCAAAGATGTAAGTCTACAGGACCTCAGATTAGGTAGTGGCTTTCTAGATAAGTACCAACAACAGACAGAAAAACAGACAACCTGGATTTCATCAAAATGAAGATGTCTTGTGCTTCAAGACACCACCAAGAAAGTAAAAAGACATGCCACAGAACAAGATAAATTTCTACCAAGTGAACACCTGGTAAGAGACTTGTCTTTAAAACACATATGAAGAATTCTTACAATTCAGTAACAAAAAGGCAATTCATTTAAAAAAAAAAAAAAAAAGGTAAAGGCGTTGCTGCATAGAAACTTCCTGGCCAATAAGTCCACAAAAAAAGATGCTCAACATTATGAGCCATCAGGAAAGCAAAAGCTGAAACCAAAGGGTACCACTTCCTACCCACCACAGTAGAGACAATAAATATGGCCCATCATCCTAGTCTCCTAGGACCTGTGTTACCTTTCTTAGCAAGAGGAAGCTGGTGGGTGTGACTGGATTAGGGCTTTGAGATGAAGACATCATTCTAGATGGTTAGATTGGGTCCAGTGAAACAACAAAGCTCAGTTCTCAGTGAAGAGGAAGGCAGGAGAGTCAGGGAAATATTTTTCGATCAGAGTATATTTGCAAGGTTGTGGGAACATCAACACATTGCATTTTAAACCACTACCACCCTGAAAAGAACTTACATGCTCATTAGCACTCAGTTGCCATGTTCCCTTCCCTCCACCCCCAGCCTTTGAAACACTAATCAGAGAATGAAATGAGACAATGAAAGTAGAGGTCAGAGTGATGCAATTGCTGGTTCTGCAGTTGGAGGGGGCCAGGGAATGTGGGTGGCTCAAAGAGACTGGAAGGAACAAAGAAACAGAGTTCCCCCTCAAGCCTCTAGAAAGAACGGTCCTGCTGATACTTCAATTTCAGTCTCACACGAGCCTTGAGAATCCTGACTTCAGAATCATGACACAGTGATCCTGGTTATTTAAACCTAGGTCACACCACTCTTTCTCCCTGGAAACTTCCTTGTCCCAACTCTTAGCCTTCCAAGCCTCATTCAGGTGGCTTCCCAATTGGCACTGGCCCTTTCTCATGCTTCCTCAGGCTCCCACGGCCCCTTGGAGGCCAGTGCCTGCCACTTACCATTATGATGAATGTCTCTTTCATAGCCTTTGGTTTTCTCAAGGGTAGAAACCACCCAGTACTTGTACTTTCTGTTACCCAGTGTTCGGGGATGGTCAGTATGCAGTGGTTTCTGGTGCCTGGTAGGTACCTGAGAATGGCGGATTACACAGGCTAACAGGCCGTTTTTCTAGCCTTGCCCTGAGCAGAGTCAGCTACACACAGCATTTAGGAAACACTCCGGCCTGCAGATAGGGCAGGGGAGAGCACACTTTCACACAGCCCATGCAAGGACGGCTGGGCAGCAGAATCAAGCGGGAGCAGCATCCTGCCCCTGCTCCTCTCTAAGCTCAAGCAGAGTCTTTAGTCTCGAATTCCTGTAGCACGGGATAAAGGCGATACCCCTCCCAAGGACTTCTGTAGATAAACAGCAGACTGCAATAAATAAAGAGACCTGCAAGCTAAAGAATTTTGCAGATGAGAATAGCCTGACGTTCACTGAGTGTCTATCTACTGAGTATAGGCTCAGTGCTAGCAACTCCTGCACATCTTATATGTTGTATTCCTCATGATAAGCAAGTGCCCTTATTACTCACCGTCTTTGAAATAAGCAACAGGCAGCAGGATGCCCAAGCTGGCATTGATGGTGACTTGTCAGGGAACATCAGCCGAAGGCTGGTTCTGAGTACCCTGAGCTCTTACTTCTGGCTCTGTGGTTGACTTTCTTTGGGATTGAGGGGAAGGTCACTTTCTTGGGGGCGGGGGTGCCTAGATGGTTCTATTATACAAAGTGGGAGACCACATCCAACTCTCACTTTGGCAATAGATGGAGGGTAGAATTTTGAGCAGGGCTAGAGGTCATCAGGTGGGTGGTAGCCCTGCTCGCCACTTCTTAGACTATACTTGGAAGGTCTACTCTGGGCCCACACCACACACAACACCTAGACAGGATGGACCACAAAATGGCAGCAGGGGCTGACGTCACCTCATTCCTTCTAGACTGCATGGCAACTACCTAGGTTTCTGAGAGACACAAGTGAAACCCAGACAATGCTAGGATTTGTTCATTACCATCTCCATTGTTATTAGTGTGTGTAAACTCTGCATGACTAACTTATGAAGGAAGGGCCTGCTTTCTTTTGAGTCTACAAAATTGGTATGACAATAAACACACACACACACACACACACACACACACACACACACACACACACACATATATATATATATATATATATATATATATATATATATATATATATATATATATGCTTTAAAACATACACTCGGCACTGCCCTGTGTTTTCTTCTAATTGTTCCCAGAGCCTCCAAGAGCTACACTGAAATTAAATGGGGCAATTATTTAGTCTGCAATTAAAGATTACAATGATTTATTTTTAAATAGGAATATCATTATCATAGGAATGAACTGGTATGAGAGGATAGAGTGGGCCCATGGCCGTGTGCATAGGCAGGAAGAGAATTAGGACAGTGTGTGGGGTTTGACAGACCAGCAGAGGAGCAGCTGGAGTCGGAGGTTGGAGGGCAGCGGGCTTGCAGAAGGTCTTGCTTAGCCTGGCCTCCCTGGGCCTCTTCCTCACTGTAGAGGTCTGACATTCCTGGCAGCCACCTGTCTCTGGGTGGTTTTCTCCCATCTCTCCTGGCCAGTTCCTCCATTTTCTCCGAGCTTTTAGTCTTAGGTTTCTATTGCTGTGCTAAACACCATGACTAAAAGCTGTTGAGGAGGCAAGGGTTCATTAGATTACACCTCCACATTACAGTTCATCATGAAGAGGCATCAGGGAAGGAACTCAAGGTAGGAACCTAATTCCTCCAATCCTGAGCTTTTTGTTTGTTTTAAAACAGGCTCTCACTATGTAGTCCTGGCTCTTCTGGAACTCTCTAAACGTGAATCCAGATGGCTCCTGACTTCTGCCTCCTACTTTAATTCCTGTACTTGTCACTTTGGCTTTCCCCCTACCCCTCTAGCTGCTGGCTTCTCTCCTCTCTCTCTGTCTCTCTCTCTCTCTCTTTCTCTTTCTCAACCTGGCTGGCCTCAAACGCACAGCAGTCCACCGGCCTCTGCCTCCCAGTCTCGGCTGGGATTAAAGGCCCACGTCTAGAGCACTCCTGGGACCTTTACAACTAAGGCTGAACTTTCACTAATGGCCTCTCCAGTTGCCAAGCCTCAACCTGACATCCTCATGCCTTCAAAGCCAGTGCCACCATGAGACTCTTACACATTACCAAGTTTGGCTGTCAGCACAAGGTATATAGCATTGGCCTCTTCTAAACCATAGCTTTTATGTGCTGACCTTCAAGAAACATTTCCTGAAAGATTTGGTCTTTTCTTAATCACAGATGATTCTCACCCCAGCTTGCCAGTGTCAATTGTCTCAGCAAAGCAAAGGGTCCACTTTGGTGGTTCTTTATTCAAAACATTGCACAAACGGTCCTGGTAGAGCCTTTGCTTCCCTCGGTTGTCTTCATTGCTCTCAGCATTCTTGCTTTCTAAGCTCCCACAGAACAACCCAGTGAGCTCTTCTTTGTGCTTTTCCATCCCAAGTTCAAATTGTACCACAATCTTTCCACAAAACACACAGACAAGTCTGTCACAGCAATGACCCATGACCCAAAACCAATTTCTGTCTTAGTTGGGGTTTCTATTGCTATGAAAAACATCACGACCAAAAGCAACTTATGGAGGAAAGAGTTTATTTTAGCTTACAACTCTCAGGTCACACTCCATCATTGAGGGCACTCAGGGCAGGAACCTGGAGGCAGGAACTGATGTAGAGGCCATGAGGAAGAAACTTGCTCCTCACAGCTGAATCAGCTTGCTTTCTTTTCACACCCAGGAACTCGTTCCTAGCAATTATGTCTGCCTGATGTCACCGCTGTTGTCTTCTGAAGGCTCCAGAGGGGCAGGGACAAGCCTGAGCTGTTTCTGCCATATCTCCCCAGGACCTGCCACATCACTGGCGCTCCACTGGTATTTCTGAAGGACACGGTTCATGGATAGAGAGGAATGTGGTACGGGTAGGACGTGACGAAGCTGGGGCTGCACTTTGGAAGGCAAATGGAGTCAGATGTGTGGGGAGAATCTGGGAAAACCAGACTGGACCGCTCCTGCTGCTTTCCTGGCTTTTGGGCAGTGGGTGCCTGAAATCAAGTAAGATGGGGGCTTATGCTACCCAGTGAGGACACAGGTTGGATAAAAGAGAAGACTTCAATGGCCTCTTTCATGCCTCTAGGGGATTTCTTTTAAGGAATTAAACGGTATCACTTCCTTTTGCAGCCTAACTGGGAGAGGAAGGTAGACCAGCTCTCCCGTCTTAGAAGCTTCCAGCTACTACTCCAACTTGAAGGTCAGAGGAATCTCCCTTCATCAGAGGGAGGAAGGGAGCAGATACAAAGATTTTGAAGGCCATGAGGCAACGTGGTATATCTGAGGCCACACAGAACACCAGGGGTAGAACCATGATGCAGGTGCACAAAGGCCTTTTGTATTTCGAACCTCACAGAGTGACTGAATTTGTAGACAAAAAACCTGAAATTCAGAAAGCGTGTAGCCTTGGCTCAAGATCACCCAGACTAAAGATGGCAGATCCAAGATCCAGAGCCTCCTGCAAAGAGCAGAGGCTCTGGGGGTGGGGTGTCCCCAAGAGGAGCACAATCACCCCTTTTAAAAGGCACATGAAAAAAGAAAGCAAAAAGAAGGCTGGCCCTCCATAGAAAGGGAGGAGCAAACAAAATAGCTTTCTCTTTTCTCAGCCTGTGTGAGTTCGTGAAGGCCTCACATCTGTCTGTTCACACCACATGAAAGACGTTTTGACGAACAAGAAGGGGCTAAAATAAAGCTCGGACTGTACTGAGCCCGGAGCTGTGCCCAACCGGTCCTGTCACTGTCACGGTCAGGAGACAGCAGCCAGCCTGTTCCTGTAGCCAGGCTTCCCCCAAGCCTGGGATTCTCAGAGAAGCACACACAGATGGACACAGGCTGAGGGCAGCACCAGGAGGCCCAAAAGCGCAGTGCTTATTGTGAACGAACACTGTCATCCACTCCTGCTTGGGTACTCAGTTCTCACCTATGAGACTCATTGGAACTCTCCCAGAAATCAGACCTTCAGTGTCTTAGTGGTTTGTATCTTTATCTGTAATCTCAGGGCTGGGCAGCTGGGAGCAACCATCACATATAACTTCTCACACACATAGCTCCTGGGTGGCTGAGCTGAGTCATTGTGCTTTAAAGTCTCTCCCATCGCCCAGCTGCTTGCCAAGACTCACCATAGCCAAGTTCAGGCTCAGCTGGGACTGGAGCATTTGTGTCCTACTTCTTCACGGGACCTCAGTTTCTTCTGTTCATTGACTAGAGGCTTCCACTTCTCCTCTCAGTAAGAACACTCCCACCCTAATGGGACTCCAGCTTTCCCTGGAGTCAGCAACCTCAGGGCAAGAGTTCATGACAGAAGTCATAGTCAAGTATGAAAAGTGACACCATTTTTGTCGAGTGGTAGCATGACAAAGCACCGAATGAGGTGCAGATATAAGGAAGGGAGGACCTCAGAGGCAGCTACTGTGGAGGTACCCCAGCATTGGTGATGAAACAGGATCATGTGTTTGGTATCCCTTGTCCTGCCCTCTGAGCGCCAGTGGCTCCCTCTGGTGGTTTACACCCCCAACCTTCCTTCCTCACCGTGAATATGTTCCAAAGGCTTAGGAATAATATACTACTACTAATACTCAGAGGTATTATCTCAGTCTCTCCTCTAACTGACTAGAGGAAGGGTTTCTCTACTGCAATGCAGAAGGCATTGGTAACATGTTGAGTAGAAGGGCCATGGTCTATGGGACCCCTCAAATCTAGACTCACAGCCCACTTCCTGCTAGCTGTTTTGAATATGGACTCTAGGCTTTTGGAAGTGACAAGCTTGATCTTGAAGGGGTGTCAAGAAGGGTGAATAGCTTTTGCTGCATTTAATCAAACAGCTGGCATATGGCAGGGGCTCACCACTGAGCTGGGTCTTGTCACTTGAGAGACTACTTATCTCTCCAGTATCCACTGTTTCAGAGACAATGCTGGCTGCAAGATTATGGCCATCTGAGTCTAGGACCTTGAACTTTATTGTTGGCTTTGAAGGAAATGCTTTAAATGTACCTGGGATCCAATTGGTGTGGGGGGGGGAGGGACCCAAGGCAGCTTCAGATGAAACTCATTCTGAGCTAGACTGTAGATTTAAGACACATCATTGTTTTGCTGGGCCACTGCTGTCACTATGTAGAGTGGTATATACAATTACGAAAGGGATGGTGTGCCTTAAGCCCATCATCTATCTCAACCACATCTTAGAATCCAGCAACTGTAATGGACCACTGGAGAGGAAGGCTCCGGGAAGGCTCGCTGGGGAGCATAGCTGAGAGTAGCTTTCAGAAGAACAGCTTCAATTTTCCTCCAAAGAAATACAGGAAATAGAAACCAGAGAAGGAAAGCCGGGGGCATGAGAAACCATGGCAGGCCCTGGAGACTGGAAAGTCCAGAGAGATCCTAACAGTGAGCGTGGCTATTTCTGACATAGGTGGTGAGGAGTGATGAAAGGTTTCCAACCGGGCAGTGATATGATCAGATCTGTACTTTAGATGGAGGTGGAGAGAAAATTGGACCTGAATCAGTTGGGAAGCAATTGCAGGTTGCATAGGTGAGAAAGGTGACGGTTGCCTGAGCCTGTAGGTTACTTAGCAGATGTTTGGTGTTGAGTGAATGTGTGGGAGTGTGCACCTCTGTACAGACCCCTGCTGTGCCTTGTTCTAGAATGGGACCATCTCAGGTGGCATCTATTCATTCTGCTTCGCCCACACACCCTGAGCCTTACCCCCTGCCAGCACCCCGGTGAGTCCTACCACCTTGGAGCTTTTCTTGCCAGAATTCACCCAGCTTTCCATGCAAAAAGAAACCTGTTTTGCATTCTGGGTCATTTTTCTCCCTGGGAAGAATCCTATGAGTCTAGCAGTAATTGGCTCAGGGCTTCTTGAGTCTTCCCTTCCATGCTGACATCAGCCAGATCCCTCTGGCTGACGTCAATGTCACCTGTGTTTCATCCTCACCTGCCATCCTGTCTGTCTCACAGGTTTCAATGCACACTTCTTTCCCTGCGGACTGCTCACATCTCCATATAAAACAGTCCTTCATGCTTATTCATAAAAACATGGACAAGTAGAGGCCGGGGAGATGGCTTCAGGGATAAAGTACTTGCTGTGCAAGAGTGAGGACCCGAGCTCAGTTGCCCAGCACCTACATTAAAGCCAGGTACAGGGTCTGGAGAGACGGCTCAACAGTTTAGAGCACTGGCTGCTCTTTCAGTTCCCAGCACCAACTCAAGCTGTTTAAAACTCCAGTTCAATGAGATCTCACACCCTTTTCTGGCCCCCATTGATATGGAGCATAAATGTGGTACACAAATGCATACAGGAAAACCACCCATACTCATAAAATTTCACATTAATGATGATTTTTAAAGCCAGGAACACGTCTGTACCCTAAAGTGCTGAATGGGGGAGATATAGAGACAAGCAGATCTCAGGGACTCACTGATCAGCTGGTCTAGCTGGGAGACAGGTCTTCAAAAATAAGCTGGAGAACAATAGGAGAAAATGCTTGACTGACCTGTGGTTTTCAAATACATACACTTTATGAACATGTATATAACAGGGACACACACACGCACCACTCATGGTTTCCTACTCACTTTATCAGGTCTCCAGTCAAACTTGGGTCACCCTACCTGGGCCTTTCTTCCCTGCTCTGAAAGGAGTTTTATACTATCTAGGCCTCTTTTGTACTGCTTTCCTAACAAGCTGGCACTTGTGAGGGTTGAAGTCACAGTGCACGTTGGCCATAGTATGACCACACCTTTTTGGGGAGTGCTGGCTTTGATGCACTGCTGGTACACAGTGAGTCTCTGCAACAGTCCCCTTCTCGGCATGTCGGGGCTTTTAATGACAAAAGATGAAGAGGTGCATTGTCACATCCTAGAAGACAACAGCTGGGACTGCTGGGGAGGGGACAGAGAGAAACACTAGTGGGCCAGAGGCGATTTCACTCCAAAGACAACACTAGACATCTAGCAAACAACACAAGTAGCACTTGAACACAGTCCTCCAGCCTGACTCTCCAAATGATGCCTTGGGGTGCTAAAACTAGGTTTTTTCATTCCCAATCAATAGAGAAAGGAAGCCAAGTCTCAGAGGATAAGGTGCCATTCCTAAACAGATGTGTGTGTGTGTATGTGTGTGTGTGTGTGTGTGTGTGTGTGTGTTTTAGCAAGACGCTGAGGTGGGGCCCCAGCCTGATCTCTGGACTCTATTGCACAGGTGGTCATAAAAACCTACCCAGGGCAGAAGTTCTTAGGGATGCTAGGGCCCATAGCATCCCCTGAGATTGTTGCTGAAAATGAAAATTCTCCAGTCTCACCGAGACCCAGTGGGTCAGAAACCTTGAGGCTGGAGTCCAGCAATCTGTATCTTAAAAAAAAAAAAAAAAAAAAAAAAAAAACACACAAAACCTGCACCTTTTTCTGATGTACATGCAAGCTTAAGGACACTGGCCTTGGATGTCAGAAAGAAAGAATGAGACAAGATAGATAAAAGGCCTTAATCTCTCCAAAGCTTGGCTATTGATATTGATAGGTGTGCCTATCCCGTGTCCTCCAACTGAAGCCAACCCCACCGAATTACAACTCCCAGGGTGCTCTGTGAGTTGTGCACTCTGTGCAATGGTTCCCTCAGGGTTGTGATGCACAGTCATTTACAGTGGCCGAGGAAGTCCTAGGCACACCAGAAGGAGCTGGTCGCCCTGTCTCACACGGTGGTTGCAAAGGGCAAATCGGACACTGATTAGAAACAGGGTGAGGATATGGGAGCTGACACCATCACTGATTGTACCAGTACTGATTGTAACTGTAGGCTCCTTGCTCCCCACTCCATAGGACCAACACTGTCCCTACCCCATAGTCCATCTCCACACCACTTAAACAGCCTGTGAAGTGTCTATGGTCACAAGAGCCAGGGTATAAAGTTTCTAGAAGAGATGCTCTTGACAGCCACAGCCAAGCTGTGGCTCCAGGTCACGAGGAAGAGTCAGGAAGCAGGACAGCTATACATCGCAGGGACATACGTGTCAAGTGCCACATGACAACCTTGACAGCCCATATATGCATTCACAGTCTTGTTAGATTGGACCATGAAGTGATGCCACCATCAGCCTAGTTTAAATAGGCTGTGATGCTTGCACACATGGAAATCCCTGTCTTAACATGACAAGTGCATGCATGATTTCACCTGATCGTGGGAACAGCCTCATGCAGTGCTCACTTTTAGCCCCATTTTCCTGACCAGGAAAGAGGCTCAGAGACTATCTAGAACTTCCCCGAGTGCAGCATGCTGCCAGAAGTGTGAAGTCAGGCCCATGTGATCACAGAGTTCACACTCTTCCCTTCCTGTGCTAGATCTAACACTAAGGTGGCTGCCGTGGTTAGAATGTGAGATGTCCCACACAGGCTCATGTGCCCGAGTTCTTTGTCCCCAGCAGGCAGTGCTAATTTGGAAGGTTGCAGAACATTTAGGAAGTGGCTTCTCACAGGAGGAAGTGGGTCAGTGGGAATGGGCTTTGAGGATTACAGCCTGGACCCACTTCTTTTTCTCTGTTTCCAGACTAAAGACACAATGTGAGCGGTTGCCTCATTCTCTGTGATGGATTGCTCCCTCATACTATAAGCCCTTTTCTCCCATAAGTTGCCTCTCACCAGGTATTCAGCCACAGCAATAGGAAAAGTAATAAGGCTATGGAGGAAGTTGCAAGGAGGCTAGATTTTTAGAACTAAAACTAAAGGAAACCTGCACAGCCCAGAATGAACTGGCTACACTGTCTGACACCAAGAGTCTTGCCTTAAGGGTTTATATGTCAGTTCCTTCCTCTTTATCAACCAAAGCTCCAGTCACTGGGCCTCATTACTGCTGCTAAAATCTCCCAGAGGCCTAGGTACCTCATAGAAAGCTCGCCTCTGCCTGGCAGCTTGTCTCCTTGACTCCAGCCCCTAACAAATTCTGGAAAGGTGTTAGCTTGCCCTAGTAAACATAAGCATTGGCCATGGTTACCTGACCCACTCATTCAAGGAATCAGAGCTGCCAATCAGTCCTGCCAGGGAGTTGCTGCCAAGACGCTGCATCTCTCCAAGAGTATGCTGGTGAGGAGCCACAGCTGGGCTCAGCCGGGGGGGGGGGCTGCCCAGCTGCATTTGGCTGGGCCAGACCAAGGCCAGCCATGCACCTGCAACAAGTGCCTGGACAAGAGCAAACACCATCCCTCCATTTCTTTCCATCGTCAATCCCAAATAGAGATGAGAAGCCTGACAAAGGAAGGGGGCTTGTCCTTGCTTGAGAAGAACACAAGGTCTCAAGATGGACATTTCCTGGCACCTACTGGGAACATTTCCTTATTTCTTACTAACAAGCATCCCTAACCATTCAGGAGGTACCTGCTTTGGCCAGGGATGACTAGCTCTAAGTGACCCCGAAATAGGTAGACATGTCATTGGGAAGGCAGACTCTGTTTTCTCAGACTTCTTAAAGCTAGGTGACACAGGATTCCTGGCCAGTGTTGGGGAGGATGAGGACTGCACCCTCTGACATCCCCAGGTTCTCTTATCCTGGAACTGAACCAGACACACACAGATAGTAGGGGAGCAGACAGCTTATTAGGAAGGGAACACATCTCAGTGTGGAAATGAATGAGAAAGCTGGAGTCACTTAGAAACTCTAAAGCACTCAGTCATAGGTGCACTGAGACTTAGTGGGTCATTTACTGCCTTCTCTTCTCACTCACGCTCAGACCCTTACCTGTAACCCTCATGAGGAGGGGTTTCCAGTCTTCCTGACAACTGGCTTCTTTCATGTGTTAATTTTGATGCCTTTCTTTCCATGCCCTTTTCTCCTGCAATACCACCACCTCACCTTCCATGGCTCTTTCTTCTACTTTGGGCCTGTGCTGACATCCAGTACTTTGAGTGTCAGAGGGTAAGGACAGTGCCTCATAATGAATCTAGACCGTGGATGATGGCACTGAACAGACACTGGAGTCTGGACTCTCTGTTGGCAAGAAACAGGTATTACAGAGCTAAGCTTGCAGGTTTGTATTATAAGAT
The DNA here is from genome assembly GCF_907164565.1 of Psammomys obesus. Taxonomy (NCBI): domain Eukaryota; kingdom Metazoa; phylum Chordata; class Mammalia; order Rodentia; family Muridae; genus Psammomys; species Psammomys obesus. The sequence goes on along the minus strand of NW_026596039.1, from coordinate 7,267,104 downwards.
AAATGGGAATACAGTGTTATTTCCGTTGACAGATGAGGAAACTGAAGCTTCAAGATGCTTGAGGTGAGGACTTTTCCTCGAGAGCAGGGCAGAGCCTAGTGTCGCAGCCCAGAGGATGGCAACTGCAAGGCCAGACTGAGTAACCTCCTGAAATGTGGTTGTGATATTCTGAAAGGCAAATGGGCTGGGAGGTAGCTCAGTGATGGAGCACTTCCCTAATGTCTGCAGGGCCAGTAAACACAGATGCATGCACATCCATGCACATCCACAGCACATGGTGAGGGCCCCTTTCCTGCAGGTTTACATGTCTGGACACTGGCCCCGGGTGACAGCAGTCTACGATTCACTAGTAGCCGCAAGTGAGTGCTGAGGGATACTGGGTGCCACTGCACACCAGTTCTACAGCACGGGCTAGTCGAGGACCACCAAGGTGGGACCTTCATGAAAGGGAAGCAGAACTCGAGGGGAAAGGCAAGTCGGACCTTGCGCCCCAGCAGAATTCTGTCTCTCCTGAATGACCTTGGCCCTGAGAGGGGTTTCCCTCGGTAAAATACCTCATAGATAGGGAAAAAAAAGGAAGGGACACCTCTTCCCATCCTTGACACTGGTCTCAGAGGAAGACTTCTCTGCCATTGTCTCATGATCCACATTGACCTCACTTCTAGAAGGTCAAATCTAGGAAAGTTTCAGAACAAATGGATGAGGAATTATAAGATACAATCCCAGAAAACGAGGGTGGCTGCCTTCAGTTCAACTCCACAGACAGTGAGAAGGCCCAGAGCAACAAGATGGCTTAAGGCAAGTCACAAACTACCTTAAAAAGTAAAGCATGCTTGAACCCAGAACTCCTGCTCCCCAAACCAGCAATGACAGGTCATCGAGTTGACCCACAGACAAAGCCAAGTCTTTATGGAGGGCCAGTGGCCCACGTTGCGACACTAGCAAGTTCTCCATCCCAAGCTTGATTGTAGAACACTGCTACTACCTACCATAAAACAGAGGGACCAAGTCCATCCAGGGACATCCTGAGCTTGGAAGGAGCAGAGGGGGGTGGTAAAGAGTGTGTCCATAGCAGAGACCAAGTAGGGCACCTTCATTCAGTGAGCCATGCTGGAGACTGGGAATGTACACATTCTCAGTTGATCTATTTAACAATAAAAGCATGTAGCATTTTCCCAGTTTATGTCCCTCAGATCCAATTCTGTCTTCAGATAGGCATGATATTTGGATCAGAGAAAAATAATTAGAGCTACTGGGGCTAGAAGAAGAATCCAGGTCAACCCACCAAGAGACCCATGCCAGAAAACAGTGATAAGCACAAGCGGTTGCTGCCTGAGTTACTTGCAGTGTTGTTGCCTCAGATGGCATCTCTGTGCCTCCCGTGTATTCTTCCTAGAAATACATGCAGTGGTACTATCCCTTTTTTTCTATCCATTTATCTATTCATCCATCCGCTTACCCACTCATCTGTCTCTCCAACTAGCTAGCTCTCCATCTAGGCCACCGTGAGTAACTTAGACAAGGTCAATTTTTTTTTTTAATCAAAAAGGGGCTGAAAGATAGCTCACAGGTAGAGCAACCTCCCACTCTCCAACTCATCCATTCATCTATTTGTCTATTCACTCACTCACCCATCCATCCATCCATCCATCCATCCATCCATCCATCCACCATCTCTTCACTAATCCATTCACCTAACTACAACCCATCTATCCACCCATCTATGTATCCATCCATCTCTCCAACTCTCCACTCATCTCCCATCCATCCATCCAACTTGCATGGAGAACCATCCTAGGGCAAGGAAATACAGAGAAAAGGGAGATAAAAGCCTGGTTTCTTCTACTCCAAGTAGTCACACTTCACAGGACAGACAGGCCTGAAAATGAGCATCTGGTACCGGCCTTACACAGCACAGATGAGGAGCATAGACAGGAGGAACAGGTGTCTGACCACCAGGAAGCACAGAGGAAGGATCAGGAGCAAAGTGCCTATGCAGGACACCAGACTCCTCAGAATCAGTCCCCATGAAGGTAGTATTAACAAAGGGTCTCTTATAAAAAGTGAGACTAGATATACAACACCAAGTGAAGCCAAACTGTTCTGTGATCCCTTAAGCTGTTTGCTGCTGTCCACATCAGTATGCAACATGGGCCCTCTGCCCTCCTAAACTCCTACAGGCTCCCTGAGATGCTGGCTGCCCTCCAAGCAGCACCTTGGTTCCAGCTTCCTGGCAAAAACTTATGCTTGCTTGTCCCCTGGCCTAGAACCCTGGGACCCAGGTTCTGGGTAGCCCAGCTCCTTCTGGAGCTATCTACTCACTCACAGACCTCTGCCTCTTTGTTGGTCCCAAACCTCCTTTCTTATTTAATTTAGAGATTGCTGGGAGCCAAACAAACACCTTGTGTTTATCCTTAACGATTAATCCTTAGCGATTAACAGTGGGATTTAATATCACAGACACAGCAGCAGCCTGTTGCTGGCCTTTGGGTATCACAGCACAGGCTTCTGTGAGAATTGGGGTCCTCACTCTACCCCACAAAGGAGAAGTCCCCCATTCCACACTGCCACCCAGCAACAGGAGAGACTCACACCCTGCTTCTAAGCTGACAAATGAGATACTTGTTTTGGAAAACAGGCTACAGGAATGCAGGGCTGAAGGCATAGGTACAGCATTTTGCCCAGTGTCTGGTACTGAAAAAGGAATAATATCGATTTCCTACTATATCCTAATACTGTTTAAAGGATTTCACATGGGTTATCTTTAACACCCACACCAACCATGTAAGGTAAGTACCACCCACAGCCTCATGCTATAATTGAAGCTCAGAGAGGTTAATCAACATGCCCCAGAGTGAGTAGTTTAGCAAGAATGCCAAAACAGATAGTTTAGCCTAACGGTTCAGCTCTGTGTCCTCCTCGAAGCAGGGATGGGGCCTGGTTTCTCATCACTGCTGTTGGACAGCCCCTCACCCCTGTAACCTAGCCTCTGGTTTCCAGCCTGGACAGCAGCTCTCCAATGCACAGTTCCATACTGTAGGGCACTGTGGGATCCAAGATTATGTTTCTAACAAGCTCCAGCTGATGGTACCAGGTGAGGCCTTCAGGACCCTCACTCCCTTATGTTCTCCAGCAGCAACGGAGTCCTGGAACCTGCATCCTGGGATCCCCCAGCATCCTGCCAGACTTCCATTGAGGAGTGTTTTCTCCCCTCTTCACTGGCCTGGCCACTGCCCCACAGCGGCATTGTTCACCTGGACCGCATTCTACCTAGCTCTGTATTTGCTGCCGTCCTGCACGCAGGCTGAAAGGAGAGTCTCCTCTCAGCCGGCCTTCCATTCTAGACCAGGAGATCTTTGACGGTGAGGAACATCCTCCAATCAGGGATGGAGAAGGATGTTGCCAGAAAGTGTCACATGGGTTCATATCCAGAGGTATGCTATGCAGAGCTGCCACTGCCTAGAGGACAGGGGTCTGGGACAAGGGGCTGCCTGACAGCACTGATGATAAAAAGCCGGGACCATCACCATATGTCCCCCAGGGGAAGCAGACACAGGCTAGATGGATGGAGAGCAGAGTGTAGTTGGGTGTGAAACACTCTGTTCCATGCCCCCATCCTGTGTGAAGTACAGACGGGCCCCAGGAAACTGATTATCATGAAAGTTGGGAGAAGCAGCTGGGAAGGGCACATGGGAGGATTACAGGACATTTGTGGGGTATATATGCTACATTCATTTAGCAAAAAATGCTCTGCATTTAAGGTCCACATATTTTTCAGTACATATGTTATGCTTCATTTTTAAAGACTCAGTTAAGCAAAACAAAGCAAAACACCTGGCTGGGAAGCAAAACCCAAATCAGGGGCAGCTAGCAAGAAATTCCACTCCAGGATGCTCTCTCTGTCCCAGGCCAGGGCTGGGGGAGGTGACAGAGCTAGTAGAGCAGGTGATCATCTGGATGCCAGCATCCCCACTCGCCTGGGTCTGGCTATTAGATATCATCAGCACCAACAGTCTAGTTCATGTCATCCCAGAATGTCCCTCTGAAAAGGTCCTTTCCTTCTCTAGATGCTGTCCACCTGCCTCTTGTGCTGCACAGGTGAGCATAAACAGCCATAGTGCCTGGACCCGAGTCTCAGCTGCATCTCTGACTCGTGGGAGACAGTGGACAAATGTCTGAGTCTCTCTGAGCCTCAGTGTGGGTATCTATAGAATGGGGATAGCCATAGTACCTTCCTCCAGGCTTACTCCAAGGAGAGAGTGGATGGGTGCATGTGAGGTTCTCTGAACAGGCCTGTATGTTAAGTATAGTTTTATTATTTGTTATGCTGCAGAAATGTAGCTTTATAAGGATCATCTGGTATTCTGTACATGTTATGTCCCTTGATCCAGACATTCAGGAATAGGCCAGGGGTCAGGAGCCTTGCACCTGGGCTTCATGTCAGGCTGCCTCCAGGTGATTCTGTGGCACTTTGGCAAGATGCTTCTCTGTCTCAGCACAAGGACTGGGGAGGGACCTAGGGAGTGCTATGAGTCATCATGAGAGGGACTGTTCTCCTCAGATCCAAGCCACACCCCTTGCTAGTGTCAGGGGAACCTCTGGAGTCCATGCTTGGCTGAGTATGTTTCTCACTCACAGTTAAGCATGCTACTGGCAACCTGAGGTACTCCTTGCCACTTCCGCTGTGGGGGACACTGGGGTTGCCCAACCCAGGGAGTCTGCTCCTCTTCCAGACCTTCACAGCATGCTGCTCTCAAAGGTTAGAATGGCTCCCCAACCCCCCTCCTCATTCAACAAACCTCTGGTCAGGCTTTGGGGCTCAGTTGAAACCTCTGGTTTTCTACAGAAACTCCAGGAGGTACCTGGCTTCTTTCTGCTCTGAGCTCCTAATCATATCTAATAGCATAGAGGTAATATATGCAGCTTGTCCAAGTCTGTCCCAAGTACAACCAATAAGCAGTGATGACTAAATGAATAAATCAATCGGCCAATCCAATCTACTCCATAAGTCTAGGGGTTTGCTGTCTATATCATGCCCTGAGTCCCTACTCTTTGACGTTGTAGAATCTGCATGGCCATCTACTCCATGTGGCCTGCCTTCAGCTCCACCCCTGACCTGCACGCCACTCTATCTCCCCAAGCTGAGCACACAGATTTGATTTGACTTGGCCCCAGCTTTTCAGTCCTAGAGGTAGGTTTTTGTTTTGTTTTTTTACAATGTGTACCTCATGCATTCCTGCCTGAGACTCTTAAAGGATCCATGTCTCACAAGCTGGTGAGTTCCATGGCCTGGATGATCAGGGACCATTCAGACAATGAGAATTTGCTGTCCTGGCGCCATTCCTTCTCAGACGTACCATCAACACAACACTAAATGCAGGGCTGGAGTTGTAGATGATTCCAGGAAAACCCATCCTGCTTAGAAATAAACACACAGATGACTGCTTACACTGCTAAGCCCTGGAAGGCACGAAGGTCTGGTACTTCTCCATGTGGCAGATCGCAGAAGCCCCCCACCGAGTTCCTGTCCATCACATGGGGAAAAAGCTGCCTTGTCCACTGTGGTGTGTGTAGCGTACAACGCTTGGTGCAGTCAAGTTCTACATGCTGCTGTAGCCTTGTCCTGGGGACAAGGCGAGTGCCCCCACCACATGTGTTGAAATGCAAGACAATTAGGAGCATGGGGGTCATCGAGAACCACTTGTCAGAGCAGTGACCCTTCAGAGAGGGCAGGAGAGGAGCACCACCCCTCCCCTGCTAAGATAGGTTTCCTTCCCATAAACCCCGTCGCATCCTGGATAGCCAGAGAATCAGGGATACAGACCTACCATACTATTTACAAACTCCGTGACCATTTGGCCTTTCTGACTCTAGGCATCTCCTATACAATTTGGGAGTGATTAAATTTAAATTGCCAATGTTTATGCAAGAACACCTGGCACTTAATAGGTGCCCAGTAAATGCTCACTAAAATTCCCCTATGCCTTGGAACACAATCATGGCATGCTCACCATCTCATGACTATTTTAGCTGTGAGAAAAGTCACATGGACATTGAGCCACTTGTCTCCTCCATAACTGCATCCCTTTGTCCTCATCGAATAAGATTGGTCCCTCTTTAGTCCTTGGAATAAGGGAAGGAACAGAGGGAGAAGGACATGAACACATTCTCCCATCCTCACCTCTGGCCACTCAGATGGTTCCCATCAACATTCCCATAAGACCCGATTCTCCTTGACTGCCTCTCCTGGACACACTCTGCTGAGGTGCTCCAGCCTCCTCTGTCCTGCACTTCACTGAAACTCTGGATTGGCAGGAAGCTCTGGATTGGCAGGGGCAACCAATCACGGAGGGAACAGAGAAGAACCTGCATCATACTCTCTTTCTCTCTGTGCCCCAAACAGGGCTGGTTAACTCCCAAACCATCAAGATCTTGGGACCCCACTGAGCCATCCCAGAACTGATCTGTCCTGGCTAGAGAAACAGGCTTTCCAGACCAGCTCTAAGAAGCTGGGGCTCCTGTCAGTCAAGGCCCTGTGGCTCAGAATATCCCTGTACATACACACACCTTGTTCAGCCTGCTGAGCTCCAAGGGTGGGGTCCTGATGTCATCCTTAACTATTCCCTTTCAGGTGGAATACTTGTTCCCACAGAGGACCCTGCAACTAGATGGGAAAAGTGAAAGCTCAGAGCTGAATGTTGGCTCCTCCCTTCCATCCTTTGGTCGCTGGTCATTGGTCTTGTCTGGGCCAGATGTGGTATGAACTCCTTGAGGTAGATGCTGCTGAGGAACTGTGTCTTCCCAGGTAAATAAATTATACCCAAACACAAGCAGTCTGCACCCCTTCTCTCCCACCCAGAGAGTGTGTGTTTGTGCTGTGCCGGAAGCAGCTCTGTCTCACTGCAGGAGGCAGGCCTTGTGTGAATACCTGAGGCAGGGCCAGCTCCAGTAAAGGTATAGGATTTGGCTCTGTCACAATCCCTGGAGATTTGAGTAAATGTCAAAATAGGAGCTTTCTCAGTGGCCTTTGGGAAGGGCAGGAGGGAAGGTCTGCTGGCCTTTGCTTTGAAACCAGCCCATCTGCTTGGGATAAGATGCTGGGGGGTCTGGATCCCTAGCAAGACACTGAGGCTCAGAGCAGGGATGAGCCCAGAATGCAGCATGGACTCCTAATGGGCTGGAACACAGCACTGTGGGGCTAAGCTGGCTCTCCTGCAAGTATACAGTGTACACAGCCTGGAGCTCAGTGTGGAAGGAGCCCCTGAGCTACAAGCAGAGCCATGGATAAAACCCAGATGCCCAGGAGCAGGAGGCATCAGAATAAATAACTTGGGGGGGGGTCCTACAAATGTAATCACTAGTAGTCATTATTACAGTCACTACTCCAATCAGTGGGGACCCTGATTAGAGAAGGAACATGGGAGTAGGAGAGCTGCAAGCCTCTATCGTCAGTGATAGGAATGCCTGGATGTGATAGACTTGATGAGAGACATCCACCAGCCCCCGCAGGCCCTGTGACCATTCTGCAGTGGGGGTCTCGTGTGCAAAAATGTTGGTAAACAGTTATCTATAGTCGAGACAGAATAATTCTCTGGCTAGGGGCAGAGGCTGTACTCAGAGGTCCCCATACTCAGGCACTTTACTGTCCCTTTGTCCTTGGCCACATACATTAGCATTACGCTTCAAATTTCCCAGGATGAGCAGGTGAGCAGGTGAGATGGGCCTGGAAAAGGACAGGTTGGGAGAGGGTTGTTCTTTCGCAGTATGGGAAGAAGGCTGAGTCTCAACCAGAAGAGTGACTTAGGAAGATGACAACACTGGAAAGACTTGTCATAGCTTGAGACTAGGGAACTGGAAAGACTGTCAGCTCCTGAAAGGCGGTACCTGCAGCACGTGTGTCAGGCGGAGGAGGGCTGGATGACGACGATAAATATTCATGAAGCGTCTGTGGGGTGTGTCTACTCTTTTTGAAACACAAGGGCTGCGGTGTGCATGCCAGCCTTCCCCAGGGACGGGTGAGGCACATGTTAAAAAAAAAATTGAGTAAAGTCCTACCCAATCTACCCCCTGCCCCAACAGCCACACCCCTCACCTCCATGAAGCTTCCAACAGAAAATTCTTGGTCTTGGAGCAAGAAGACTGGTTTAGGAGAGATGGCATAACCGATGGCTTCCTAACCTTGGATAATCACATTATCTCATCATTTATGAAGACCCTGAACTAGCCTCCTGGGTTAGGCAGACTTGCAGCAGGACTGGCTGTTGGCAGCCCCTGACCTCTGAGACCTTATATTGTAGGGATTGGATTGGGCACAGGAAGAGAGAGAGAGAGAGAGAGAGAGAGAGAGAGAGAGAGAGAGATGTTAGGCACTAGCTTGGCACCTGAACTGTTCCCGTCTTGCTCCTTGGTCACAGCTTTCTCACCCAGGCTTTTAGGGGCTTTCTGAAGCATCTGGGGGACAGCCAGCAGCAGAGGGCAAGGGTAGGGGCTGCCTAGGCATGCGTGTTTGTGTGTGTTTGTGTGTGCACAGGCGTGTTGTTGGCACGGACGTGACTCTGCATTCTCTAGGCCCGTAATGAGTCCTCATTGCAATGGGTTTGATGGAATAATTATATTCTGGAAAAACTGCAGGAAACTGCGTTCCACTTCTTAAAGGGCAGGATCATCAAACATTTGTGTTACATTATTTGCAGTCACACCTTCTGCCGCATCTGCTCCCTTAAAAAAAAAATCTCCAACTCCAATCTGATCTGAATATATAAATCTGAATTATCACAGCAAAGGCGATACGCTCACACCTTTTTTCTTTTTCTCTTTTTTTTTCATCTGTTGCCATGGTGATTAGATAAAATTCACGCCAAGTCTCCAGGGAAGGATGGAATTATTTCAGACAGTTCCTCACCCCTTTCCAGCTACTTCTCTCTGTAACAAGCCTGGGCACCATCTCTGGGACTGGGTAGAAAGTCAGGCAAGGGGAGAAGGCAGAGATTCGTAGGGAAGCCTTGGTCAAGTAAAAGGAAGTGTACATCTTTCTGAGACACTTCTGGTGCCCACCCAGGCCCTAAGCCAGAGAGCCAGCCATGTGTCCACAACCTACAGTCTCTGGAAGCTTGGAAGCCACCCGAGAGGAAAAGTGGAGGCTCAGTGTGTGAGAAATCAGTGTCCTTGTGCAAAGTCAAAGCACTGGGAGGTGCAGGAGTTGGCCTTGGGCCTTGGCTTTGCTCATTTCCAAGTGAAAGTCACCAAGCAAGGAGATTTTCCTCAGAAAGTGAAGGGCTCAGCTCCCAGCATGGTCCTGTGTCTCCCACTGACTATCCACGGGAGTCTCCACTGGCTGAGAGTCTCACGGGGGCTAATTATCGATGAATGTGATTTGTTAGCAGGTTTTATGTAAAGGACTTTATTGACCTAATTGTTTTTTTAGCATCCCTCTGCTTGAGGGGATCTCTGTGCCTAGCTCAATCCTTCCCGTTTTTATCCAAATCCTGGGTTCTTGGGTGTGGGAGATGGGCACCTCAGGGAACTGAGAACAAGGTCTGTAAAAGCCGAGCAGCTTGTTATTGAAGCCATTGCTGAGCAAGAGGGACAGCTTCGTTAGCCAAAACCTGCAGGGCGGGACAATAATCCGTATTTATTTACTTTGGTGGCTTGCACATCAGGGTCTCATTAATTGTTCCGCTGATATAGAGGGAAGGGAGGGGGCATGTCACTTCAGCCTGTCTCAACACATTTTCACCAGATGAGTCTCAAGAGAGAGCCCTGGAAGCAAAGAAGGACGATGGCCCTCTCAGATGCTCAGCCCAGCACACTTCCAGGTCAGTGCACCTAGAAGAAAGGGCCACAAGCATGTTGCTGAGACAAGAAGAGTTGTTTGGGACCGTCAGCTGGAGAGCATCTCTTTGGGTAGCCTGTTGGTTGGCTCCTGACCTATTGAGTCAGGTGGGCTGAGGAAAGGATGGAGTCTGGTGGCTGGGAAAGGGTAGCTTGTTAGGGATACTGTGTACTTGGACACCCTTTATTCTCAGGACTTCACCCGGTTTTGAAAATGCCAGAGGAGGAGATGCCCACATCCACCATCATCAGCAAATGTCAACAGTTCTACCGTCAAGACTGAAGGGCTCCGTGGTGAAGGCAGGGTAGTCTGAATGACTGATCAGGCATTTCCCATGTCTATTTAGGACCCAGCACAAAGAGGTACACAATGACCTTTGTAAGAATGAGTTTCTGATCTTCTGTCAGTGGTCCACATCTGTCCCAGGGGAGCTACAGTTCAAGATGGTGGCAGGGGTGGAAACACAGAAAGAAATGAGGGCATGGTCCTGGGAGTCAGGCAGACCTATCTTCCAATCCTGCCCAAGCCACATAATGAGTTATTGACCTGAGGCAACTAACTTCTCTAAACTTCTGAAACATGCAATGGGAACACATTTAAAAGCTACTGCAGAGGGTTGTCACCAGAACTAAAGCTGTGATGTCTCTAAAGTACTCGGGCAGCATGGAAAGACTGAAGGACACAGTAAGTGGTACCTAGGAGGAGGGGAGGAGGTAAGAGATACTCCTTTCGGCATCTCACTGTGCTGAAAGGAGGCCAGCAGACCCACGTTGGGATTCTCCTCTGCCATTTGTAACTATTGTACTCTTAGGCATGTCACTTCCTCCCAGAGCTCTAACCTTCATGTATAAACGAGTCTACTCTGTTATTGATATGTGCGATAAGGGTTATTATTCTCAGTTTTCAGAAGGAGGCTTTGAGGGGTTGAGCAGTAGAAGTTTCACAAAGCTGCATCTTGGAGGCTGACCCTCAGGAAACATCTCCCTGGCCTTGGCCACACCAGGGTGAGTTGAGACCTTGTACACATACTCCGTTGGCTGTGGATGGTGGTACATGGCTGGGTTGCCACTGTCCAGCTAGGTTTTCAAGAATCCCCTTGCACTGGAGGCTGAGATATCTGACTTAGGTAGACTGTCCCTGGCATGCAACTGTTGTTCATTCTGCATGACGACAGATGAGGGGCAGGAGGTCAGTGAGGTGGCTCTAGAAACTATGGCTTTCTAAGCACTAACTGCGTGAGTCTGGACTGATTTGTCCCCAAGATACCTTCGCCATCCTAAGCCTTCATAATTCTGGGATACAATCCCTAGGGACAAGATGGTATAAACACATTTCCCAAAGGTAAAGGCTAGTCTTTACCTAGCGACATATAAAGAGATGACATCAAAGAGAAAAATGAGGCCTCTCTAGGCAGCCAAGAACAGACCCTGGGGTCCTTCCCCTTTAAAAGGAACACAGCTTCTGACTTCTGGATCAGGGCTGTGTGAGACTGGAAGGGGGAGGGGCAGACAAACCCCCAGAGTCTAGAAATTCAAAGACACCCTGCCCCTGTGAGATGCAGAAACTCCTAATTGGAGCTATGCACGCACCCAGCACCGATCACTCCATGATGTGCCTTTTGGAGGCAGTGCAGAAGGCAGGCCTTCATTAAATCCGACACCAGGGAATTAATTCAATCCCTGCCATCACTCTGTCTCTGTCACCCTTTCCCCCTCGACAGCCCTGGCTCCTTGATCTTCCACACCTTCATGTGGAGAGAGTTCTACTGGAGAAAGGAAGCCAGCCTGACTGTCACCTGAGCTATGACTATATCCAGGGCCAGGATGGGACCTACTCAGGGGAAGGCACAGCAGGAAAGTTTCAGGAGTGGGGGCAGAGAGACACATACACACTGTAGTTGAAAGAAGGCAAAGGAAGTACCACAGCACAAGGATCTTTCACCCCAGTAGCAGAAGACAAGATGTGAGTTGATGAGTTTACTGTCTCCCCCCAACCCCCAACTCCTGCCCAGTTTATCTGTCTTTGACAAGGAGACTTTATATTTCAAGTCTCTTTGGGAGGGAGTCATGTGGAGGAGGGGCAGAAAAGGAAGAGGAAAGGCTGCCTGGAAGGTACCTAAACCATCCATTCTTCATTTTCATGGTACCTCCTAGACAACTGGAAAAATAAACCACATCACAGCTACTAGACTGATCCCCTCACCCACCTACCACCTTCCTATACAAGACATACAATCTCCTGGCTCCAACGACAGGCCAAGGTCCCTCATCCAAGATAAGGGAGGGCAGGACCCCATGAGTCATAGGAAACTGGTCAGCCTCTTTTTGACCCAACATGCCAATTAATGCTGCCTTTGTTTGTGTGGAGAGTAAAGAAGGCTGGGAGACACTGCCCAAGGCACCCAGATCAGAGCCCTATGTCCGAAGGAGCTGAACTTTTGAAACACCCAGTATACATCTGTCAGAAATTCTTGGACAGCAATCCCTGGGTGACAAATATTGGTGACTCTTCTCCTAGTGAGCCTCCTTGGTCCCCCCAAAATGGTCCAGGATTTTGGAGAAAAAAAAAACCCAAAAAACAAAAACAAAAACACAAAAAAGGCAACCACACCCATAAAACAAAGGTGGAGAATGTAGATTATATGCACAGTAGTTCAGAATAAAAGGGTAGGATGGGTTAAGGAAGAACTTTCTAAAAGGAACCAGGTAGAGTCCTCAGGAAAACAAGACAGGCTGGGCAAATAATGATAGCCATGGAATAAGAACTTGCTACCAGTGCCAAGTTTAATGCAAGAGTTTTATGAGGCAAGCAACCTGCTCAGACGAGCCTGGCCCGGGACCTGAGTCTGCCTTGTTGTCTACTTATTCCTCACCTCCCATCCCAAACATTCTCCCTTCCTTCAGAAGACCCCCTTATCAGAAATTCCTCTTGAATCAAATTGCAAATTCAAGTCAGAAACATAAGACAAGCTGGGAATCTTGGCCTCCTGGGGACTTGCAGACATCTTTACAAGGATGCTGGACATTTAGAAGAGTGCAACATCAGGATGTGAGCCAGCTTCCATAGCTTGGAAGGGGCAAAGGCCATCCTGTTGCTGTCTAGGCTACAGGCTTTAGAAATAAGAGCAGGGAGAGGTTTAGGGAAAGAGCCCAGAGCTATTCAGAGCTATTCAGAACCAGTGATAAGAAGGAGCCAATATCATGAAGTAGCCCAGAAAGAAACCCAAGTCAGAGCATATTGTTGAGCCATTCACCAGACCCTCTGCTCAGACCATCTCCAGTGTGGACCTCACTTACACAGGCCTGGGTTTCTGAAAAGATGTAACAAATCTAGGCATGTCCAGAAGTGACAGCCAGGATGAGAAAAAAAATTCCTGCCAAATGGTAGAGGGGATCAGTACAGAAACGGATGCTGTCACAAGGAGAATAGGACACTGGGGAGGGGGTACAGAGAGGATGAGATGAGAGATGTCTTTCAGTAACTGATGGACATGGGGGAAAGGAAGGAAGTCTCCTGGAGGGGCAGGGCCTGGGAGCAGGCAGCAGGAAGACTCAAGGGTAGAACTCCTAGAAAGCAGATCTTAGATTTCAGTTCATGCTAAAAACTTTACAAAAGAGGGGGTTTCAGATGAAGACAGAAATGCCTACTATGTGTAAGGGAGCCACACTGGAAGACACTGTGGAGAGCATGTTCTAGCTTTCACACCCCTTCATATCCGTTTTCTTCAACATACGCTTGAGAATTTTAGAAGACTGTAAAACAGAAACCAAAAACCATCTCTCACTAGACTCCCTAGTAATAACAGGACACTCAGTAACAACATCCAAACAGTTCTCTCTAAATATCACACACACACACACACACACACACACACCACTAATTCTGCCCTTTGTAAAGATATGAGGAAGCAGCCCAGTTTCAGAGGATTTCAGCATGAGCCTACTCTATGGAAGTGAGGCTAATGCCCTCATCCAGTAGTATAAAAAGATCTTCCTTTTACTGTTTTTAAGACAAGAGTCTTCCTATGCATCCCAGCTGACCTCAATTTAAGATCCTCCTGCTTAAATTTACCAAGTACTGGGTTTATAGTCATGTACTACCACGAAGTGCTAGCAGGGCACTTCTTGAGACCTTGGGTTCCAGGTCCAATCAAAGCTGCAAAATGGCATCTTTATACATCAGCCAAGGGATTGGGCTCAGTGACCTTCAAGGCTCCTCCTTCTAGGCAAGACCTAGAAGGAGCCTTTCACTTTCTGTGTGTACCACTTGGGAACTCAGTGAGGGGAAGGGGGAAATGGAGGAAGAGACAGGGGCAACCACTATTCCAAGGCAAATTGTAATAAAGTTAGGAGCCAAAGCAAGACAGCAGCTGGCAATCCCTGTGGGCCTTGCCTGGGAGACCCTCAGATTCACAGAGAAGGCTCTAGGGACATCAGGGGTGGGGCAGGAGATTATTTTCCCTCCCTGGTTTCCCTGTGTGCTATTACTCCAGCTCCTAGTTTTCCCTCGTAACATAAGCTGGAAACTGGAAGCAGCCTATCCAAGGGGTTAATTATGAGCGTCTCTCCTGGCCTCCTATTTCCAAAGCACTTTCCCTTGCCCAGATGGCCACACATTCATCTGTTTGCAACTGTTGGTCACCTGTCCCCAGAACAAAGGGCTGCTAGGGCCCTCCAGGCTCCTGGCTTTGGGAAAGCAGAGAACACCAGGCCACGAAACCCATCGCTCCTCCCAGTGTTCTTAATTTTCAGTGGCCTCACGCTGGGTCTCCAGGCTCTCATTAAACAGAGAAACAGATTATGGTGGGTCCCACGGCAGATACATTTCTCCTCTTCTCATATTTATACCACTCTTATTGTTGTTATTTAACAACTCGTGCACACTCACTCCTCCTGGCTCTGGAAAGGGGATTAGAAAGTAAATGTTGCCAGGGCAGAGCGAGGCAGCTGCTGTGTGCACCAGCCTCTCCCCCAAGACCACCTCCCCTCAGTTCCCCAGGATCAGCCACCTTCCCATCCCTAACCCTGGATGTCATAGAGAGACCCAATGCTCATGTCAGCCTTCTGGAACCCTGTTCCTTGCCATACAAATAAATGGCTTTTCTTATGAAAGATAGCAAGCATGTTAAAACAAAAAACACAAAAAACAACTAAGAGCATAAAAATAAAGTAAAAAGTCCTGTGTTTCTTTTGGCTCTGTTTTCTTCGCATCAGTTTTAGGAGAAACCATTTAGGGAATAAGACATTCTGAAAGGCAGTTGTGTTTTCTCCCCGAGCCATCGCCCCTTCATCGGAGGCAAGCAGCGCCCCGTGTGTGCTGTTTATTGTCCCATGTATGTTGGATGGCTGTCGCTGCATATGTGTATACCCAGAAACACTGCAGAGGACTGGCTTGCATGTTTTCAAACTTTATACACATGGCGCCGTGCCGCTTTCATCCTTCTGCAGTTCGCTCCCGGCTCCCCACCCCCACCTCCATCCACACACCTCCCCATTTACCACTGTCCCTGCAACATGTCCAGGCGACTGTGTAGGGTTATGAAGCACATGTTTCCTGTGCAGTAGAACTTCAGTGTATATACTGAGCACACTGCATTCATCCACACTGGTTTCCAGGGTCTTTGCTATCATCAGCATGGCTATGGCTACTATGCCCATCCAGTCTCTTTGTGTCCATTGTATGAGGATTTCTTAATATACATAATGGAGCTTTTATTATTTTTTTAATTTGTGACCTGATAGAGTTTATTGAACTGCATGGAGTAAGAAGGGACAAGAAGGGCTTCACCTGTTCTGGCCTTTCACTTCCAGATGAGCAAAGTAACATGCAGAGGAAGGCCATGCATGTTTAGAGAGGAAGTAGAAACTAAAAACTTGTTTCTGCTTTCTTAGAGGCGTTCCAATATGCTCCAAGACAGTGCCTGAGAGAAGAAACTATCCAAAGGAGAGGATATAAGGAAGAAAAGATACAACGAGGTCACCTGACCTCCAGTGTGAGTTCTCACTCTAGCCCCAGGCCTCACACCATGGACCCCAATCTGCGCATGCTCAGATTAAGGCCTGAGAGCTGGGCATCTGGCCCCTAGGCCGAGTCCCAAAAGCGTCCAGATCTGAGGCCTGCTTCCCGAGGTCTTCTGTTCCTCCACTGCAGATGGTCCAATCCTTCAGAGGACCATGGAGCTGAGAGCCAGGCAGCCCCAGTGGGACGCTGTGAGAGAGGAAATGCCTTCAGAAAGCAGGGCCCGTGAGGACAAAGTTGGTGCATCAGTGTGTGCAATGACCCCTCTTCTTCTCTAAAGAATTATTAAACATTAAGAATTAGTTTGTATAATGCAGTTCTCACAAGGCCTGTCATACAGCAAGTGCTGTGTGCTTTATGATGTCCTCAGATCCCATACAATTCTAAACCACCCTTCTCTCACATCCTGCCATTACACCCTGACATCAGGGAAGGCATTTCCCTGAGCCTTAGTCACCCATACAAATAAATAAATAAATATCTTATACATATACATATATAGGTTTCTACATACATATATACAGATATATCAAATGAAATCAGACAGCCTGAAAGGGCCTTGAGAAGGTGAACTCAGTAGAAAGAAAGCTGTAGCATTACTGTTTTCTTTAGCCAGTTGTGGCCTGTAGTCTGGCCAAGCACATCTCTGTTACTCATGGGCTCCCATCATAAGGAAACAGTTGAAATGTCCTGAAAAACATAAGTCACTGCTAGGCCAAGACCTGTAGAAGGTCTCCAATACAGAAATTGCCCTGGGGTCTGCCCATTTCAGGGAACTAGTGAGAAATACAGGAGTCACCTGGCCTTCATGCGCTCATCTGGAAATGAAGGGAATGACTTCTATGTTCCACAAGCTCAATAAGAGAATCAAATTTAATGCGTACCAAAGTATGGAACACAGTAAGACCTAGCTTATTACCAAAGGTTAAGTGTCTTGAGACCAGATTTTTTAGATTTTGGAATATTTGTATGCATACACACACACACACATATAGCGAGAGAGACAGAGACAGAGAGAGAGAGAGTATCTTGAGGATGAGACCAAGTCTAAATATTAAAATCCCTCCCGTTTCAAGCACACCTGTGGCCATAACCCGAAGGCAATGTCACACAGTGTTCTTTAGTGTGGCTGTAATTTTTTTTTTTGAGACCCACAGAGGAGAGACAGAGTGTGGTGTTTTTCGTTTGTGACATCAAGATGGTTGTTGTTTAGCTATTTCCTCAGAACTGAGGCATTCCTACCTTTGACTCAGGAAACCAAGAAAAGCTCATAAAACCTACGAAGTTCCGAAAGTTCAGAAAGCAAAAAGACTCCTAAGGCCCGCCCTCCAGGAGATTATGAAGGTAGCAGTGACTAGCTGCTGTGGAGACTAGTGCAGCTGCCTACAAGTTGTGCCTGGGGCTGCAGTGCTACAACTTTCCGAGTCATCACCAGTGTAGGGGTAACTTTTGGGTGATACAGCTCGGCTTCCAGACAGCCTGCAAATGACCTCATAAACTCACTGGTTCTTTAGACTTGGGTACACTCATTCCTTCCCTTGGTCACTGGTGTAATGACCAGCCACTTGTTTGTCGTCTCTCCAGGAAATATCTCATAACAGTGCGTGCTGCTCAAGACACTTCAGATTTGGGGATTATTTCAGAGTTCCAATTTTTGGATTAGAAATGCTATGAATTGTGGAACCAAGAAGGGGACTGGAGCATGATGGGAGTGTGGGATGTAGGAGAAAGCTTATTCCATGTGTCCCCTCCCTAAGGAGGACTAGCAATAATTTTTGGGAAATTCAAAGGCAGACATGAGCACCTGAGGCTGAGGACCGTCTCCCTCTTCCTGGAAACACCACTGAACTGACACATGAGCTTCAGTGGCTCCCCATTGCCCTTTAACTACACACGGCTCATGTAGCATTGACCACACTCACCTTTGATCTCTCCTGAGCTGCAGTTAAGAAAGACTGCTCCCTAAGCAGGAGGCCATGCTTTAGGGCTCCTCTGGAGCTTATTCCTGTGAACTTCGTTACCTGGGGTCCAACTACTAGTGAGAACCACATAGGGCCTTTAATAAGTGCAGAGGTTTGAAACCCTCACTCTTACCCCCTCCACTGTGTGTGTGTGTGTGTGTGTGTGTGTGTGTGTGTGTGTGTGTGTGTGTTGACACTGGTATTCTACAGTCGACATCTGGCAGGTCTACAACTCTCCTCTGCAGCAGATCAGCCTACCCAGTGGGTGAATTCTGTACGACTCTTGGAAAAGCTGCCTTGTCTAAGCAGAGGAGATGCCCTTAATCCTGGACCAGAGAAATTAATGTCACCTGCACCGTCATCACACTGCCTCAGATTAGGGACACCAGTGTTCTGAGCTCATCTTGCTGGTCAGACATTAAGCCCCTCAAAAGCAGAATTAGGGCTCTCTACTTATGTCGGCTCCTCTGTCCACTCCTCCACGCCTAATAAGCCCCATTAAACAGTGAGCCAAGGCTATCCCGAAAATTCAGAACATTTAAAAATAAGGGGGATGGGGTGAGAACTACCCTCTTTGTTTGGGAGAAGAGGAAAGGCCTATCCTTCAGTCCCCAACTCACGTGGTGCACCCTGACAGGGTTGCTCCAAGATGCATTTGCCAGGACAGGGAACCGTAGTGTCTCCCTCAGGTCTCTGCTCTGGGAATTGCTAGAGTTCCAGGCAGGTGACAAAGTATAAACATGTGTGTGTGTGTGTGTGTGTGTGTGTGTGTGTGTGTGTGTGAATGCTCACACATACATATTCAATATGTACAAATTATATTGTGCATACTATTTATACATGTGCATATATATCTATTTTAAGTTGAGTTTCTTGGGTGTGTGGGAAGAGGAATCCCCCACCCCAATCCCTTGGGGTCCTCAAGCAAAGACCCCTGGGAACTGTCTGCATAACACAGCATCTTGTACACAGGAAGTGCTTAAAAAGCACTTGCCAGTTTAAATAATGAACTGAAAATTCAGTCAGTTGGTGGTTGCTTATGCCAGTGTAGGGGAAGGAACTGACTCAATTATAGAGCACCGAACAGCTACAGCCTGCTCTGTCCAGCCACGTCTCCAGGGAGACCTCCACAGCATCTTCCTTAGGAGATGCCTTGTAGTGGTCTGCTCTGGAACCAAGCTCTTCTCCATTCGGCACCTCACTCAGGACCTCAGCTGGGGCTCTAAGAAGGAAAACGCTTGTTTTGCAATGTCTCAGAGAGCCCACAGGACTGCCAGGCAAAGTCAACTCGCTCTATTATCTAGTCGGCACAAGATCCCTCGGCAGAAGCTGAACTCACAACCCCAGACCCTGTCCCTGCTCCACCACCATCCTCACGACCCCTCTCTTGCATCTGTTTTATCCTCCTCAGTTGTCTCCTCAACAAACTCCAGGAGTCTGACAGATTCTATGGCCCTAAAGGCATGATACAGTACTGTGAGCCCCAAGCCTCTGTAACCTGCAGTGAAGGGAAAAAGCCTCGGACGTGAGAGGAACAAACGTCCAGCTTAGAGGCCGTGGTCCAAGGCACTGAACCCCTCCTCTTCTCCATCGTATTACATTCCACTGAAAGGCTGGTGCCCGGGCTTGAGTTCAGGTTCCTGTGTTTGAACTCTTAGTCCCCAGCCAGTGGTGCTGATGAGAGAGGTTGAGAGCCTAGCAGGAAGACATAGATGACACGTGTGGGTGGGGGTATGGATAAAGGTTGGGTTGGGTTGGGGTCTTTGAGATTTATAGTCCTGCCTTGCTTCCTGTCTTCTCTGTGTTTCCTGCTCTGTGAAGATGGGAGCATGCAGCCTCGTGCTCCTGTCGTTGCAACCCCAATCTACTCCTGCCAACGTACTTCCTCCTCTCCCATTCACTCCACCTTCATACCAAAAGCCGAAACAAAGCCCTCGTCCCTTAACTTGCTTTTTGCAGATTACAACAACGAGAAAAGTAACTGAGAGGGAGAGGAGGAGTTTAGACACAGGCTTTGCAGGCCTCAAGGCACAGTCAGATGCCAGGTGGCTCACCACAACAGGAGCGCATGCCTCAGAGTTTCCTGCCTCTGACACATCACCAGGCTGTCTCATCACGCTTTCGCTTGTAGCTCTGAAGGCCATGTGAATCCATGTAAATAAGTTCTCAGCCACCTAAATGTCCATGCCTCTAGAGTCACACTTTCATGCTCACACTTCCTGAGCTAATGGATTCATTGAACGGACAGAGAAATGAAGCCTTTTTGAGGCTGCAAGGCCTGCCCAAGGCTGTGCCACCAACAACTGTTCTACCGGACTCTAGTTTTGAAGCCTTCACCCCAGGAGCTTGGCCGAACTCCTTGGGACTCCGGATGGCCCAAGTGTTTGGTGCACATCTGCCTAGCACTAGGAGACACCAGTCATCAACGTTCTGCCTATAGAACATATACTTATACAAATACATATAAGCATGAGTGTTTCTATGTTGAGCTCTCTGGAAAAAATGGCACAAATACGTAAACAGGATTTTCCCCATACAGAAAAATGCGCATAATTTCTCATCATCAAAACTGGGGAATGTGAAGTTCCACAAGGCTAAAGGGCAAAAGGGCTTGCACAGAACCTTATGAAAAGTGAGGAGCAGGGTCAGATTTTAACCCTAATCTCTGAATCCTGACCACACACTTTTTTTTTTTTTTTTTTTTTTTTTTTTACCATACAGCTTCATCCCCTTATAAAGAGACTCCAAACAAGCCCTACTGGCTTTGGCGTACAAAGGAGCAGTGACTTCTTCATTCTAGCCACTTCGGGGCCAGGCAGCACCACACACACTTTCTCGTTAACTCACTGCTTTTCCCACCAGACCAGAAGGCCAGCCACTGCCCTGGCTAAACCTTCTTCGAACCACCAGACAAAAGTGTTTAGGTGCCTACTGTGTGCCGATATGCGTCGACACACACAGGTTGCAGATGCTGGCCCCCAGCCCAGCCCACCACTCATCCTCAGCACTCACAATCTGGGCGCTGCCTCCATGTGGCTGTGACCGTGGCCGTGGCTCTCACTATGGCAGAGACGGCTTATGGATATGCCACAGAGTTTGAAATCACAGGCTTGGCAGGAAGTGGCATCTATACATAGCTCCACCATTCTGCAAGCGCTGTTGGCTCCTTCTGAATAAACGCTACCCTATATTAAATGCCAGGATTCGGCAAGCAATGCTGCCTGTTTGCAGTGCGATTGAGAACTGAAGGTAAGATTGATTCTGATGTGAGCACTGGCAAAGCAAATGGGTTTTTGAAAACCCTATAATTTCCCTGCAACCCTTGACTTCACTAAACACACATTTTTAGACTGCGGCACAGTTAGGTAGGCATTAAACAAAAATGAGGTGGTCTAATGATGATTTATGTATAGGATAACCTTCTATAAAGAATTCTGCTCTGATTTCAGGGTAACTTACAGAGGTGCCAACTTAACCAAACAATGCTGCTTGTTCTGTGTCCACTGTCGCAGCATGGTCCTGGGGCAGGGCGTTCACTGCCTTAAATCTGCTGAAATTCACTCAGTGGGTGCTCTGAAAATGCAGTGCCTGCCATGAACTAAGTGGAGAAGCAAAACACTACACATGCACACACCGCCAGAGGCGCCTGTGAACACAAACCTTTCTGCTTGACTGGGGAGAGAAGCTGATGGCTCTGGAACCAACCAACTGGCGAATGACTACAGAGCAGGCTGCCTGCTGGGACATTGGAAGGAGTCCCAGGGAGCCTGACAAGCACTGAGCCTGGAGAGCTCCTGGGATAAAGGCTGTGAAACCAGAGTCTAGTTTCTGCTCCTCTTGGTAGTATGAAATTTGGAAAGAAGGCCTTACAGCCCCACCCCTTCCCAGCCTTTCCCACCTTTTCCCATCCCTCTCCAACCCTCCCTACCCTAAGCCTTGGTTCTCTGTTCCTTGAGTCCCTTGAGTCTGTCTCACACAGATGTGACTGGAAGGACTCAGTGATAGGCTACCTGGAAACTGCTGTGATTTCTGCACTGAAAGCAGTGCAGGAAGTGCTGTGGCAAACACAGATGGTGAGAAAGCCCAAGAGGGAAGTCACACCATGCTGGTGCTGGTCGCAGCAGACCCAGGAGGCCTGGGGCAGATGGCTGACTCCTGTGTCTCAGACCCTTGACTTTGGAATGCGGGCAGCAAGAACCTGCTAGATAGGATTCACATTACAGGAGAGTGTGAATGCTGGTCACTGTCCACTTACTTTTTCTTATCCACCTTGATTACTGTGGTCGTCCTTCAGTGTAAAACCACAGGGAGAGGGAAAGGGTGCCTTTGTGGCTCCTGAGGGTTTCCTTTGAATCTCCAACTTGCAAAATGTGTTCGATTTAAGGGTTTTATCGTTTCTGTTTTTGTTTTTGAGATAGAGTCTTATGTAGCCAAGGCTAGACTCCCGATCCTTCAGTTTCCATCTCTCAAATGCCATGGACTATGTCATCATGCCCCGTTTTTGGCAACACCTGTTTAAAGACTTCAGGAGACAGGACATCCTCTCTGTGCTTAAGGGAAGAATCTAGGACTATTTAAGTCCAGTGTCTCTCTTCTTCACCAGAAGAAGAGAGCACGTAGAAACAGACGGGTCAGACCTTTTGCTCTCGGCAGCCGCCTTCGTGAAGAAAACAATGAGTGCTGGAAGGCCCTTGACAACCCTAGAGTACTTGTCATAAAGAGCTTAGGCTTCAGGAACAAGTGTTTTGGGGTTGCCTGGTGAACAAGAGTTTTGTGGTTGCCTGGTAAAGCTGTGTCCTCTGAAAAAAAAAATTGCCTGGTCTCTCCGGCCTCGTTTTCTTTAAATCTACAAATGGAGGTGTCTCTCTCATGGGCTCACCACGAGAATGAAATGAGATAACATGCAAATAACTGCCACCATAGCACACAGATGTGTGGTTTACTACGCATTCATTCTCTCTTCCCTTTAATTTCTTTCTCTTCTCCCCACACAAGTCACTAAACCTAGCTGTGCATCCTCAGAAGAATGAGCACAGTGACAATCATGGAGCAGACAAAATAACCCAATGGTGTATTGTAGACTGTGGTTCAGAGGGAATGCTTCTCCCTAAGCTAGGGCCTGAGCACACAGAGCAGACCGACCCGGTGAAGGAGCTGACGGTCGCTGTGCTACAGCCCACACCTTCATTGTTCCTGGGTTTGCATCAGGTGACTGCCAAGCACAAGTGAATCAGAGAAGCCGAACGCCATACACCCAGGCATTCAGTTCTCCCCCACGGTGACCAGACACGACCACAGAATACTTAAGTTATAAAAACAGGGTCTTGGCCACCTGTCTATGTCTTTGTAAGTTTCTCAATGTTGACAGACTTTCCACGAGCCTGGTACATTCTTCCAATGCCACCTATTTTTTTGTGCAATCTTCCAAGGGTAGGAGCCATGGCAGGCATCCCTCTTCATTGATGACCCATCTTCTCCAAGGGACTGGGCAAAGACACATGCTAGAGGGTGCAACGCCCCAGCAGCAGGGGCAACACAGGTTCTAAAACACCATTAATGACCCAAGCCAGGAACAGCTAAAACGAGGAGAGGACTTGGAAAATGATCCCCAGGAGGAGGCCAGTCTGGTGGTGATTTAATCCAGTCGTAGTGGAACCAGAAAAGAGTGGCATTTGAAAACATGTTAAAAGATGGGTAGAGTTTAGACAAAGAAGTGGGAAGCTTGTAGTAAATAAATAAAATCTCTCAGGAGTGGTTAAAACTGTGTGCCCTAAACATGTACAGCCAAGAAACTGCCCGAGAGCACAAGTCTAGGTCTGAGTCTCACATTAGTCACCAAGAAGGCTCATCTCTATGACCCATGGGCCTCTCCAACCCTGATGCTCTAGAACTCTGGGTGCTCACTTGTGCCTACTTGTGGCCACTTACAGGTTTCCTGAGACTGCCATCCCGTTTGTGTCTGTGCCCACCTCTCCCAGCCTTCCAACTCAGAGCAAGATACATAGGGCTGAAGTAGCCTTAAGGTGGGCTTGAGTGAAATGTAACTCACAGAGCAGATCTGCATTCCAGAGCCAAAGCTCGCATCTGCTTACGGTGCTGGGAGCATCCACCTCCAGACATGAGAGCTGAGGCAGGAGTTCAGTGCTCAGTTCCCAGGTCGGGGCCATCTTTATGTCTCCTGCTAGAACCAAGAGCTGGTGACCCCTACAGCCTTCATGAGAGAATGATTAACCTGTTCACTGATCTCCAAGCTAGAAATCCACTACCTGTCAGAAAGACCAAAACCTCTGCTCACTGAGGTTGGCAATGACATGCAGCCAGAGCAGGTTGGCTAGTGACATGTTTCTGTCCCCAAGCAAGTGCAGGAGTCAGGAACAGACCCTCTCTCTTGGGTTGAAGTCCAAGAACAGAATAGATGATTTCTCCTGAAGAGCCTGTTCTAGAGAGGAAGCTGGAAGCAATGTAACTCAGAAGACACACACACACACACACACACACACACAAACACACACACACGCATGCCCACGCATGCATGCCCACACTCAAAGCCAGGCCACAACCCAATAAGCTGTGTGTCCTTGAGTAAGATGCTTAACTTCCCTGGGCTTCCATATCTTTATTTATAAAACTGGATGGAGGTAGGGGGGAAATAATGATCTGTCTTAAAAGTGATTGTGAGGATTAGAGACAGAATACATGAAATGCCTAACCCAGAAAGAGGACTCCACGCATGGTAAGCATTACCCTTAATCTTGTTATCTTTGTCATTCCGCTGCAGTGGTATGCTGGTCATGGGGATAAAATGAAGGGGAAAAGAATATCACCCACCCTCCTGTGCAGGCAGATAGAAAGTGGGAAAGGAGCCAACGGAGCTGAAACATCTGCTGTCGGCTTGTGGTGTAGATCCATGGAGGGGGACACGTGGGCACCATGTTCCAGGAGAAAGGCAGAGTAGCGTCTCCACAGGAAGAGGACACGACTAGAGCCCGTTAGGCCAGGTACACAGCAGAGACAAATGGAGAGAGGTGTGAAAGTCCATGGGAAAATCTCTGGACCCTCTAGTGTAGGAACAAGTCACAAGGGAGGTTCAGAACCTGGAAAGGTTACTGCACGCCCCTGTGGGCAAAGGTGAGTAGCAGGGCAAAACACTGATGAAAACCAGAGCCTTTTCAGAGAGATCCCTTCCCCAACAGATTCCCTTTGTCCCTGTTTACCCCCTCTGGAAAGATGCAGAGTCCCTGATGCTGGGCCAAGGCCCAGTGACAGTCTAGCATCCAAGGGCCCCACCCGCACTAACGAGGATGCTCAGCCAGGCTCATCTTCCAGGGCAGTAGGGGATACATCTGGCTGGCATCTGAGCAGTGTCCAAAACTCCCCACTGGGGCTAAGAATGCCAGTCAGGATGCTGGGGAAGAGCATGCTGGGAAACTCCCACAAGGAGCCTGCATCGATATAATCAGGTCTGGTGGAAATTAAAAGCTATTAGGAACAGGGCCGGATTTATCTTTATATCCAATAACATGCATTGTAATGGTGATCATGCAGATGGGAAATTAAACCACATCTCGGCTTCACTGGAGGCCTTAATTCTGATCTATGTTTATACACTGCCTTTAGTCCTCTTACGCCCATCCTGCCC